>NC_136517.1:61191216-61333716 GCF_053919585.1 Euprymna scolopes | reverse complement strand
TATTAAAGTTGTTTAAAAAATAATGGAAATATTATTTTTTAAAAAACAGTGTTTACAAAGTACCTGCGCGCGTTCATGCAGCCATGTTTTTTATGTAATGAAATCAATTGCATTTTACGAGTTAAATTTTTTTCAATTTTTAAACTTTAAAAATCTATCAAAGTTTTTCTAATGATTCAATTTTTGCGATATTTTCAGGTTCAATGTGAAATTTTATGCTCTTTCCAATAAACCGAATATAATATTCTAGACAAGTTTTTTTTAAAATTTTGACATGTCTATTCAAATGAAAATAATTCATTTTTCTACTTTAAATTTATATATCACAAATTGAAGATAAAATATCAATAAATAAAATAAGCTAATTTAAAACACAAAAAGAACAGTTATTTGCAAATTTACTTGTAAACTCCAAAGTTTAAAATCTTTTTTTTAAAACACGTTGAATTTTTTTTTAAGTGAAACCTTATAATCTTGTTATATTGACCAGAAAATTCCGTAGAATTACGACAATTTTTTCTATTTCATTCAATGTTTTTTTTTAGATATTAAAATAAAATCACTCCATAAAGAAGAAATAAAATATATTAAATCATGTGTTTCTTATTTCTTTGAGAGAAGAAAAAAAAATCAAAAATTCGTCGAGTGTTTTTTTAAGGCAAAAACTGATAAGTAAAATGTGATTATTTTTCACATACGGTGACACATTGTTTTTCACGCACAAGTAAGTGTTGTTTTTACGTCCTTTTATCCGTCCGTATTTCAAAACAGGAAGAAACACCGCTTCACTGGCACCAGTTAATGCTTACGTAATGGCGGTCTTTTCAAATAGTTGTTTAAAAAAAATTCTTTTATTTAAAAGATACACGAAATATAAAATATAAATATGGACAAATTCTCATAAATGAAGAATGGAAGCATACATTGATTAGTATTTTTATATAGGTAACTGATTTTTTTTTAATTTATATATATTTATTATATTTAGATGAAGTTAAAATTCGTTGAATTTCGTGAAATCTTTTTTAAAGAAAACCGATTTAAAAAATATTGTATATTTTTCGATAAAACCTTTTATTATTTTAAAGTTTGGTCTTTGCTCCTTTTATTGAAAAAATTAGGGGTTAAATTACATTATTCGAAAGATAGCGAGTCTACATAATCACTCCTTTTTTAATGGCGAATTCTGACACTCCTAGTGATGTAGTTCTCGAATGATTAACAGTGTCGGATATATACCCAAGACTGAAAGCAATAATAAGAATATTCTCTTGTTACAACCCTAGTTATCACTATAAGAGAAAACCTGTTGTTTAGCCTAATTTTTCTCTTCCCACCTCTTTCTTGCTTCTCCTCTCTGTCGTGAACGCTTGCGTATCGTATCGTTTAAGCCATTTTCATGTAATGTAAACGTTTTCACTGGATGAGACTCATATTCTGATTTCTCAATGTTCACTTCACTGTATCCGAGTGTTTTAGTTGTCCAACGACTAAACAATATATATTTCCCTCTCTCCTTTTCCCTGTCTCTTCTCCCTATTTTTCATCCCCCCTCTCATTACGTCATATCTGTAATGAATACAAAAAAAAAAACAAGTTCACCATTCATCATTTATAACGTCATCAGGAACATCTTCTCCCCATCTCTTTTGGTTGTAACAGATGACGTCATCGTTACAATGATATAGTGCGCATAGGGTAACAAATAAGCACACATTTAAAGATTCCTTTTTTTTTTTTCCTGATAGCTGAAGCAATTGATTGGAGGAAGGCTGAATTTAAACAAAAACAACAAATAGCACCATTATTTGCTTCTGGGGTTTACTTAACGTGTCTTAACAATTTGCAGCAATGTATATCGAAATGAACCCCAATTTTTCGACCCATCTTCATAAAGAAAAATGTAATAAATTCTCAATAAATTATTTCAGGATACAATATCTAAACTTTTAATAAAGACAGAATTGCAACCAATTTGACACGAAATACTCTTCAGACAATATGGGATGAGATGCTAATATATATATATATATATATATATATATATATATATATATATATATATATATATATATATATTGTAATATAATGGGCGGAAGTCTCTCGAGAGCTACTCTTTCAGCTATCATCTCATCAGGAGAAAATCGATAGCGTAAAAAAATAATACTATGTCGAAAGTAAAGAGTTCTGATGGGCAACTATTGAATGTGCCAAAAATTACGGGGACACTAAAATAAAGTTTATTAACGTTTAAAAAACGATTAAAATAATGGCACAACGAGGTGGGGGGGACGGGAGAAAAGATTCACAGTTCCCCAAAGAGAAACAATGTGTTAGATCAAAATCATAAGACCACTTAAGAAAGTAAGCGTTTCGCATAATATCGAATTTTTAATCAAACAAATGGTTGAAACCATTGTCAAAAGGGAAAATATGATGAGAAAAAAAATGAAATCTGCTTCATTCGAAACCTTAACCCTGATCTAATAATTATTTTTTAAAAAACAAACATTTTCACCTGGTCAAAATGATAAGACCACTTTAATAAAATCGGCTAGTTTTGAAAAAATGAATACAAAAAGCTTTCTATGTTACTAAAAGCAACTTGTTAGTGGATAAAAAAACATCTTACTAAATTATAAATGGCAAAAGGGAAACCATTATCAGAGTTTGAGAGAGAAAGAATCTTTGAGCTTAATAGGGGTGGACTCTCCCATAGATCCATTGCCAACGAAGTGAATCGTAGCAAAACGGTCATCACAATTTTTTAAAGAAATCCAGATCAATATGGGCACAAAAAGAGTCCAGGTCGACCAAAAAAAAAAAAATAATAATAACCTCATCACTGGATCGCCGTATCAGAAGAAGTTTACAAAAACTCCAGTATGAGCTTAAGTCGATTGAAAAGCCAAACAGCAGCAGAATGTAGTTCTAAAATCATCAGAATGCATCTGAAAATGAAGGGTTTCAATCATTTAAAGCGACTGCAGAAACCACGTCTTCTTGAACAGCACAAAACTAACCGACTTAAATATGCCGACAAATACCAGACTTGGGATGAAGAGAAGTGGGAAAATGTAATTTTCTCTGATGAGAAAAAGTTTAATCTAGATGGTCCAGATGGATTTCAACACTATTTTTATCAAAATTTGTCCAAAAAGACTTTTTCAACTCGGCATAGTGGAGGAGAGTCTTTAATGATCTGGGGTGCTTTCTCGTCAGCTGGGACCCTAAAGTTGCAAGCAGTGAAAGGTCGGCAAACATCATTGAAGTACATTTCAATGCTTGAAAATGCTTCTATCAGGACTGAAGGTCCACGTCTGTGTGGAAGAAATTGGATTTTCCAGCAAGACAACGCTGCGATACACACTTCTCGACAAGCACGAGAATAATATAGAATTTTTAGATCATCCAGCATGTTGTCCGGACCTCAATCCCATTGAAAATCTTTGGGGATGGGTGGCAAAAGAAGTGTTCAAGGATGGAACCCAGTATGATTCGATAAAGGAACTTTCTGATTCAGTTTTCAGTACATGGGATGAAATTCCTTCGCAACTGATAAAAAAACTTAGTCTCAAGCATACCAAAGAGAATTTTTTAAGTAATTCGTAATAATGGAGGCTATACTAAATACTGAGACCCTTTTTAGTAATTTATAATTGCCTTTTGTTAGATAAATTATCAGTGGTCTTATCATTTTGACCAGGTGAAAATGTTTGTTTTTCAAAAAATAATTATTAGATCAGGGTTAAGGTTTCGAATGAAGCAGATTTAATTTTTTTCCATCATATTTTCCCTTTTGGCAATGGTTTCAACCATTTGTTTGATTAAAAATTCGATAATATGCATAAACGCTTACTTTCTTAAGTGGTCTTATGATTTTCACCAGGACTGTATATATATATATATATATATATATATATATATATATATATATATATATATATATATATATATATATATATATACTAGCAGGCAGACATGACGTTACCCGGGATTGAATGATGATCAACACATATTTCACATTCCTATATTTTTATTGTCATCGAAATCCGTGAAATTGCTCGGGATGGAGCTTCACATGCCTTCATGCAGTAAATTATTCCAAAATATTTGTTATTCTACATTGCACTCTAGAGAAAATACTGTTTCTTTTATAAAATTATTTTATATAAACTTCTTTCCAGTTAATGAAAAAAAAAATTACGTGCGGGGCTTGAACTTACAGACCACATCATGCAAAAAACAAAAAATAAAAAAATAAAAACGTAAATTTTCAAGTCTTATCATATTCTTTGCAGTTGATGAAAAAAAAATTACGTTAAGTATAATAATAAAGCAAAAAACACGTATGGGTTACAAAGCACTTGTAGGTTGCAAAACAAATTTCCCATGAACATGTCGAGTGTGTCATAGATGATAAAAATGAAACTATTGCTACTATCACCTACAATACTGCTACAAATAATAAACATTTATACCCTTCAAACAGGCGTGAATTTAATTTATCATAAACAACCATTGAGATGACAGGTGTGTTATAGGCGTGTGTTTGTGTCGGAGGGGGACAAATTAACAACATACAGTTTTTTCTAAAATACTGACCGGTTTTTCTTTATGACGACCTTTTTAAGTTGATTTTGGTTTCTACGCTTGCATTGTTTTATACAATATTTGACATGCTTAATAATTCATATGCACTCTTGAATAAATCTCATTTATAAAGTAATCTTGTCGGATTTTAGAATTTTAACCCAAATAGCATTTCATCAGACAAATCGATATTTGATTTTGTTTAACCATTTTGTCGTATTTTTTCCTTCTGGCAGGTCTTTTTAAAGAATACTAAAATGTCTTAGAATCTTTGGTATCAGTTTGTTTGCAAAAATTTATTCCGGTTAGGAAGATTGTTATAATGGCGAAATTTTTAAATAATGACTCAGATAATATAAAGGTGATAAATTTTTGTAAATTCAAATATGATTTATCCTCCTTATATTATCTGAATTATTACTGCGCATTTTTCATCTCTTTTTCTCTTCTGTATGTCTTCTGTATAATAATAGCATTTTGTAACCACTTCGTGAGTTTCTGTGTATGTGCTGTTTCTAACCTATACGTGACTTACATATTATTATTTATTTTCTTTATTTCATCTAGTTTTTTTAATGTACTTTTAATCAAAATGTGCAATTTAAGATAACTGATTTCACGATACAGTGTTGAAATATCTATATAAATCGTTATTATGAAGATGAAAATTTAAACTCGGTCATAACGCTTCTTAAACAGACGCAAATATGAACAGAGCACATGAACAGGTCCACAAATAATCAAGCAGTAAGAAAGTGGTTTTAGAATTTTGTAGTAGTAATGTGCGCCCTGAAGATGAAGAGGATAGAGTGTGACACAATGATAAGGACATTTGGGGGGGGGGAGGTCCCAGTTCCCCACACTTGGGTGCTTATGCTCAACCTTCTTTTTTCTTTTAAGTAGACAAGAAGGGTTAAAATGTGTTATAGAAAACATGGCAGCGACAAAAATCTCAGCTCAACTCAGGTTGACAGATGTTTATAAAATTTCAGCCATGTCAAAACAACCGGGATCGATGGGTTCAAAAGGTCATATTTACTTGGCTAAATAATGACAATGTTTCAGTGTCCTTGTTTTTAATATGTATCTATCTATTTCTCTGCCTATTTATTTCGGTCTCTTTCTATCTCTCTCCCTCTCTTGTTTTCGTCATCACGAGAGAAACAAATAATCAGTTTGTATCAAAAGACCATTGAAGGTTGACTGACGGTTGGACCGAGCAGTTTGGAAGTGTGACTTGCCAGGGATAGTCACATGCCAGCTCGACTCTCGAGCTAAAAACCTGCTCTTTCTTCAAATTAAAATAAATTTATATTTTTATATGCAAAAAAACGTGCGTTGTTCGCTTACTTTATACAAGCGTTCAATTCCAGCAGTCGTCCCTGGTATTAATGACGATGAAATCCCTACCATTAATGATATTATGACACCAAACACTCGACACTAGCACACTTAACTAAAGCCATATCAACCCTTTGATCTAGAAAGGATGTGCCTATTGTTTTACCGTGCTTAACATCCAGACAGCCCAGTACGTAACAGCCGTTTAAGAGATGTTCCCACGGTGTGAACACAAGAAGATACTTTCTCCGGTAAGCGATAGTTTCACTAGAGAATAGTTATGCATTCGTTTGGAATCAATCGTGAAACAAAACCCATCTCATAAGTGATCAGATTGTACGAAGTTAGTTTCAGAAATTCCATGGTGATAATGTGAGCTTAAAAGGTTAAGAAGATAGAGAATGGATGGCCATGCATTCTTGACAATAAAAACAATTGTTGAATAAAACCGACGTCAAAAATGTCTAAGACTCTTAACGTCAGCATTTTAATAACGTCCAACTATCTTTGGCAATTTGGTACAATAAAAATATTGGATAATTAATTCTTCTCGCGTGAACTCATTGAATAAATGTTTCTTTTCAAAAATGGTCATTATTTTGAGAGCCACCAAATAAAACGAGTTTTTATAGAAATAATATGGTTTTATGATAGCTTTTTACATTGTCTGAAAAACTATAGAAATTGAGATAATCAGCTTTAGAGACCGTTTGCAAGAAGTTTTATCACCAGAAAATAAAAAAATACTTAAATTTTCCAATATTGTTTCACCAATAAAATGAAGATATGGACAACATTCAATGACTAGTAGACTGTATAGGATATTGCTCATCATGATTTAACCCTCAAGAATGTTTGTTAACGGGCTGAGAGACAGGGGTTCAGTCCTAGATCGAATCATAGCAAAGACTAGAAAAAGTGATACTTCATGACTTCTTAGCATTATAAGGTGTTGATCAAGGATAAGTGGAGTAATCTTGGGAAAGGGTAAATGATATCGAGCACAAAACGTCATTAACTGCTAAGCAAAATAAATAAATCGCATCATTGGATATGGTTCACTTTATAGTCCAAAATGTTTGTTTGCATACTGCTTGTTTAGGATAAGCACTGCCCCCTTTCCATCGCAGACACGGCACACTTTAACAAAGCTTCAATTGATATAGATGGGCATTATTAGGGCTAGGACAACAGCATATTCTTTTTTATTGTTTTGACTCTCGAGTGTGTATCCCTTGAAATTTTATATGCTTTTATATAGAATGATATGGTTCTCGGTTGATTAACTGTGTTTAACTGTGTCGGATATATACACGATAGTCAAAACAATGAAAAGAATATGCTGTTGTCACAGCCCTAGTCATTATACACGGTTTAGTAAGTTAATTATTTAAGCAAGTTGTTGTTTTTTTTTTATAAATTTAAAGGCATCAATAAAAACATATTATTAAAGGCATCAATAAAAACATATTATTAAAGGCATCAATAAAAGCATCAAGGAATTTGATTTTATTATTTACGTTTAGTTTTTTGGTGAATTTAAGAACAGGGTTTTTTTTTTAAAAGTTGCACTAATTTGTGTAGTTGGTCATTATTATCAATAAAAATATCATCGACATAGCGTACATAAAAAGAGGGTTTTATAATATTATTAAATGTTTGTTTTCTACGTTTACCGTATAGAATTCATTAAAAGTTAGTTTGAGAACTGAACCCATTGCAAATCTGTCAATTTTACTGTAAATGTTTCATCCGGAATCATAAAATGTACAAATTAAAACTTTTAAAGTCATTTTTTATTGATTTTAAATCGAGAGAGAGAACGAGTTATTGTTGATATTACTGATAATTATATCGTTTCTTTTACATGTGTATTACTGAATAAGTTCTCTACATTAAGAAAAGCAATGTATGGGTGTAAGATGAAAACAATCATTTAATAAAATATAATAGAAAACGAATAGTTAATTGATAAGAATTTTTTTGCTAAGCAATATGCAAATTAGTTAATCTTCAGATGGCGATTGCATAGACATCACAGTATATTTGAAAGCTGTTTTTTTTCAGCATGAATAAGAAGTTGATTTTTAATCTCACTGTCGATGTCACACATGGCTCATTTTATAAATACAGAAGACAAATACGGATAGCTGATGAGTATTAGCTTTGAAAACTGGCTCAAATTTTCAGAATTACACTTATATACTGTGCTCATTACATTCGAAGACAGAGCATTATAATAATTGAATAAAATATCATTTTTTTATTCAGTCATGTCAATAGGTTTCACACCAGATGACTAACATGTTTTAGATTGTCATGCTTTGTTTCTTTCCAGTTATAGATATTATAGATATATTATAGATATTATAGATATATTATAGATATTATAGATAACCATTCAGCACTGAATTACTGTCGGTTAATTTGCTTATCTCATTCTACAGACATTTTTTTTTCTGCTTTTCAATTTTTCATTTGTCATACACATTGTCTCCATGACATTACATACCTCCACCTGGGCATCCAAGATCTATATTCAACAGCCCACTATCTGCTCAAGAGATAACTTACTCTAAATAAAAAGCAAAACCGATAAATAAAAATATATAATTTCTCCTACACACACATGCTTTCACACAATCTTCTACACAGTATACAACCGCTGTCCGACTGCAAAACAAACAAAATCATAGGGACACATCGTCTTGTATAGACGCACCCAACAACAGCTTCTCATCTGCAGACATTCCTACTAGTAACTTATCTAGCACCCAACAACCTCTGAGAAAATAATCAGTTCCGCCCACTCAAACACCTCTAAATAAAAATAAGCCATAGTTTCAAATAAAAAAAAAGAAAAAGAAAAGAAAAAATAGTGGCAGAAATACGAAGTTAATTTGTTAAAGACATTTTAATTGCAAAACAGCTAGGATGTTGAACTTTCACAATCAGTAGTAAGTGAAGACCCAGCGTTCAAGCTTCGAGTTTGATATGTTAGCCATGCTAATGAGGTTTCAAAAAAACTACACGTCTTTGTAGACGTATATATATATATATATATATATATATATATATATATATATGATGATTGCAACGTCTTGTCAGACGAGTGCCACTTCCTCAGACACTTAAAGTCCATGAGTCCAAATGCCTGAGGGAGTATCTATACAAAGATGATGTTACAGAGTCTTAGCTTTGTACGATAGCTAAGTCTCTCTCTCGGTTCAAAATGTTGAGATCCAGCAACAAGCAAGAGCAAGATAGCCAGCAACAAATTAAACTGCAGACCAGCTTAATGCGGGAACTGGTCTCCTGTTTTATGGTTTTTTAAATCAGAGATTTTCTTCTCCTAGAAAGATCGCCTTCACCACGGCTTACATGAACCCTCTCCACCCCAACACATATATACATACACACAAATATACACGGTGCTAGTTGGCCGTTGACCCCGAAAAGGGATCATTCATATATATATATATATATATATATATATATATATATATATATATATATATATATATATAGTGGTGTTAATCGTGACACCTTGAACTGATGATTCCTGAAAGGATTAAACACAAGTGTCTGTAGGTATTTAATAATTATTATAGTAAATAATTATATATATATATATATATATATATATATATATATATATATATATATATATATATATATATATATATATACTAGCAAAAGTACCCGTCATTGACTGAGTTCAAAAACAGCCAACAGAAAATGGACTCTGATTTATGAAAGTATGATAGGTTATGAAAAGGAAGGGTTGTAAAGAGATAGCTTCGAATTTGGGGTTATCAAAACCAAAACAAAATATGATGAAAGTAAAAATAAAATAGATAAACCCCATCATTTATTATACCATACCTGTTCACACTGAAACACTTATATTAAAAAAACCTTGTTAAACTGTGTGACATATTTCGATTCTATGGAGGTCAGGCGCGAACGAACAGCCCATAATTTTATCATACCATATTTCTTCAAACTGAAACATAATTATCAAAGTATACTTACGCAGATAGATATGAAAAGTCTTTATTCAAGTTTGTGCCTATTTCCATTCTATTGAGGCAAGGCGCGAACGCAGACCCCACAATTTTATTATATCATCCCTATTTAAGTTAAAACATACTTATCAAAGTATTCTTATGTACATCTATATCAAAAACACTTGTAAACGTTTTTTTTTTAATTTTTAAATTTTTTATTTCCATACTTTGTGGACCAGGCGCGAACGCAGACCCCACAATTTTAATGAACCACCGTTCTGCCAGGTCAAACATACCCATTCCTGTGTCTCGATACATCTTCTATCATTATATGCAATCAGTTTTTTAAAATAGTCAACCATATAGGAGCCTATTCATGGCCACACACACACACACACACACACACACACACACACACACACACACACACACACATTCAGCTTTATATTATAAGATATATATATATATATATATATATATATATATATGTATATATATATATATATATATATATATATATATATATATATACATATATATATATATATATATATATATATATATATATATATATATATATATATATATCTTTGGTAATTCCAATATTTTCTTTTTTTTTATCCTAAAATTATTTTAGTAAATTTCGGTTACTGATCAACTGATCACAAAGTGGATGCAACATGCCAGTAACAATCCAATTTCTCTGATTTATCCCCTTAGCAGCTATTCTTTCAGGTAAAACCCAACTACTTTCACGAGGTTTTGGGGACTATGATTACTTGAACCATATGCAAAAGAAACCACAGGATCAACATCGACTATCTATTCATTGTAAAAACTTATGAGGTTGTTGCTGTATAGTTCTACAATTAGTCAACTGTGTCGAGAAATTCCTTATCTTATGTTGCCGGGCATACTACTTGTGCTTGGTTGTGGAGGCCTATGTTTTGTTAAACCAACATATAACAAACCTCTTAATCACATTTTCACTAAATATGTGTGTAGACTGTTTTGCAATTTCTTCAGGATCAGTTGCTTGTTCAATGGAAGTTCAAGAGCAGAAACATAATTTACTTTTGCACTGATAAAAAAAGGTAAATTTTCAAGTCTTATAAAATTCTTTGCAGTGAATGAAAAATAAATTAAGAAATTTATGTGCGAATTTTGGACCTATAGTCCACGTCATGCAAAAAAAAAAAAGAAAAAAAAAAGAAAAAAAAAAAAAAGAAAAGCTATCAACTTACCCACAGTGAAATTTTCATGGCCCGTTGTTCTATCATTGTTGCTTAGCGACGACATAGGAAAAATGGTTTTACCGATGATAGATAAATTAAAATAACGATTTCCATTATCGATTATTGGTAATTATCGAGCGTATTCCGAGACAAAACTTAACTAATATCACCCCCTGATTTATACACTAAAGTTCTTTAAATTTTAAAGAAAATCTGTTCAGCCGTTTCAGAGTCTATGAGGAACGAACACACTCGCACAAAGTTGTATTTATATAATTGTATATATATATATATATATATATATATATATATATATATATATATATATATATATATATATATATATATAGAGAGAGAGAGAGAGAGAGAGAGAGAGAGAAAGAATGTTATTAACGAACCTTCTTATTTGTATCTGTTTTGATAAATTTGTTGAACTTTTACTTAGGTAATTGAGCGTTATGATTAACCAGTCATTTTTCATATTAAGTTATTCGGAAAATGCTGATGGATTTTTGGCCTCTTTTTATGAATTTGATTTTAAGTTGCTATTTTTGCAGTGTTTTATACGAAATTGCGAATGCTTAATAATCGATAATAAGTTTCAAAAAAGTATTTTAGAATCAAATGTTTCAAGCATATAAATTTCCAGTAATACAAATAGCCAGTTACAAGTTATTTTTCTTTATTAGAACTCTTCACTGACGTCACTCCAGAAATACAAATGAGGGTTTTGTTTTCCTCATCTCTGCTTAACCATCGATGCGTGCTTTTTAATAAGATTCCACTAATGTATTTTAGAACATAATTTAAGTCCTTTATAAAGAAGAATAGCATATAGTGTTGTTGCATGATTTTGAACTTAATCATGGTGTTTCCCAAACAGCCGTCATTAACCGAAGAATGGCTCACAAATAATTGGACAATGTGAAGGTGGTTTCAGAAATTCTGATTCTTGTTAAGTCAGTTCTATCGATCTAAACATTTTCTCACAAGTGAAACTATCCTCTATCTCTACAATTCTACTATCAAACCATGTATGGAGTTTTGTTGTCATATTTAAGTTGGTGAATCTCTGTACTATTTGAGGATTCTTGATAAAATTCAAAAACGTATATGTAATTTGATTGGCCCCACCCTTTCTTCTTCTCTGCAACTTCTCTCTCGCAGATGTGATGCTGCTAGTCTCAGTCTCTTCTCTAAGTACTGTTATGGAATGTGTTCTTCATGGTTGTCTTCCTTTGTTCCAGCTTGTTAGACTCGTTGGTCCAAAGCTCTCCATCAATTTACCGGTCTGATACCTCCTTGTAATACATAAATAAACTGCGATCTTGTGGAACAATATTCTTGCTAATTGTTTTCTTCCTACTTACAACCTTGGTCTTTCCAAGGCTAAAGTCAATACACATCTCCTTTGAAATAATCATATTTCGTTTTTGTTAGCTCCTTACATCAAGCGATTTCATGCCTTGTCTGGAGCGATTTACATTATTTTTTTTTAAGTAATAAAAGTCTTGAAGAAAGCAGAAAATGAACACGCACTATGAACTTCAATAGGCACGGCCCAAAACGAAAAGAGAGACTAAGTATTTTTGACGAAGTCTCTCTTTAAAAATCTACCAAAAATTAAGTAATTATCCAATCAATACGAAATTTTCACCGATTATTAAGTTAAGAACGAGCTTTATAATGGTGTTTTTTGTTTCATAATCTATATTTATGTATATTTTTTTGCCTACAACATCCCTTCTTTATTCATGGGTACAAATATGCTTAAAGTAATCAGCTGGAACTGAGAAAAATATGTTGTATTGTGGGGAGAGTGGGGATTGTAAATAAAACAAAACAAAACAAACAAAAAAATCAACTGCGCACGTATCAGATTTTAAGGTTGAAAATCTGAATTTTGAATGCGTTTAATTTTTCATCTTTGTTGTTTTAAAGTGTGAAATTCGTTGAAAATGTTAATGATAATTATTATCTTTCAGATTAGCAAAAAAAAAAAGAAAAATTATATATTTTCATTCCTTTTACAAAAAACACTACTTTTAAATCTTAGAAATAAATTAATATTTTTTTTAGTGAGCTCAATATTGCTAATGTACATATATATATATATTAAATAGGAATACTTTGAAGAATCAAAAAAGAAAAAATCGATAAATAACTGCGCATTTTGCTAAAAATACGATAATGTCTTTCGGTAATTTCTTGCTACTTGATATCAATTCACCTATGGTCGACTATATGTTCTAAAATAGTCGTTTTGTATTTATAAACAGTTGTTGCCTCCCCCTTTTCCAAAATTATGAATTTATTTTGTCTTGTAAAGCCTTCCGTAGTTTCTTAAAAAAAAAAAAGGGAACGTTAAATTTTGCATTTTTGAATTTCGATATGGGATTTCTACATATTGAGAGAAAAGATGAAATTATTTGAAATTCAGGTATTTATGTTAATATTTAGCAAATCATCCTAAATCTTATTTAGACAAAAAAAATTAATTGATTCAAAAAACTTTTTAAAAAATTAATTGATTCAAAAAACTTTTAAAAAAATTAATTGATTAAAAAAACTTTTAAAAAAATTAATTGTTCATCTATAGATATAAAAAAAAATCGCGGTGAATGTGTGTGTTTTTTTTTAATTTAAAATTCTATTAAAAATAATACAAAAAGTTTTATATTATTCTGCTTTTCATATGATCAAATTCAAGTTTTATCTTTCTGGAAAAAAAAGTTGCTCAAGAATAATAGATTTTAATAGATTTTCATTCGTTAAAAAAAACAAAAAAAAAAAACAACTTGGTTTCTCTTCCACTTTTTGGCCCTGCCTGAACTTCAAAAACAACTCACATCAAAATATCAGAAAAATGTCTAAGGCATTTATTGTCAATATTTCAACGATGTCTGAATATCCGAAGCAAATTGGGTTGGTGCAAAAGCTGGAAAAATTAGTCCTATATGAATTCATTGAATAAATGTTAATTTCCGAAATCTGTCACCATTTTCAGAACAATTGAATAGAATTGTTACAATGGGTGTTGAAAATTAATTAAAAATGGCGGCATTATATGAAGTCGTTTGCTGTTGGGTTTTTTTTTTCGCTTTTTCAAATGTCTTAATCCTACAATCCTGTAATCCTTTAAAACCGTAATCTCCTTAAGTCCAGCCAATCATGGCAAGGATTACATTTTTATTAGTTACTAGCATTTCAGCTCGGCGTTGGCCGGGTGTTTGGATGTGTATGTTGAGCAAAAAAAAAGGGGGGTAGTAGAAAGACAGAATCTGTACTGCGAAGAAGGAAAAAAAAACAGAAAAAAACGTGACGTCTTTGCTGTTACGACCACCGCCAAACCGGAAGTGACGTAGGTTTAAATTAAGGCTAGACAATCGAAAGGGGAGGATAACTTTCAAAAATATCGGCGAAAAAAAGCGACTTCCCCTGCAGAAAAGTGTCCAGTTGAAGGTGAAGATATTAATGGTTTTAGCAAATTTTTCGATATTTGTCGTCTAAAAGATCGAACTTCAAAACGATACTGATCTTGGTAAAATCCGTCGCCTCCGTCGAAAGTTTTAGGCAGATATACATACATACATACATACATACATACATTTATATATTGGTAACTAAAAATTTTCGATCCAAACCGATTAAAAAGCTTGCCTTATCTCTGAATAACCTTTATGTAAAATTTCAAATGTTTCGACCAGAAATTGTCTGAGTAATTTGGTAGAGGTCACAGATGTCAATTTTTTTTTAACTTTGACCCCTATTATGACTCCTTAACATTTATTGTTTTGTGTTCAAATCAAGTTATTAAGTTAGATCCATGTCCAAGGAACCTATATCTAAAATTTAAAGTATTTAGACCCAAAATTGTCGGAGGAGTTTGGTAGAGTTCTCAAAGGTCAAATCGTTGAACTTTGACCCCTTAACAGACACATTTCTGGCGGAAAACCGATCACAATGATTTTCCTAAATCTCAGTACCCTGTATATCAAATTTCGAGTCTATAGACTTAAAATTGACAGAGTTATTGTGTAGGGAAATGTACACACACACACACACACACACACACACACACATGTACATGTACAGATACTCTAACATCTTAAACTATAGGATTTGCTATTTACACAGACACACACATGTGCGCATATATATGTATACAGGTATGTTTAATATATATATGATAAAAATGGAGATGGAAATATCTTTTTAAAATATATTAACGGCTATATGACGTTATTGAAAATCTCCCTCTCTTTAACAATGCAAACCCCCGCCGTCTTTTTGAATTTCCGACGTTTTTTTCCGTTTTTCCGTCACACTTTTCACAAGAAAATTTCCGTCACACTTTTCACAAGAAAATTTTCAAATATTTGTACTGGTGTTTTTTTGTTTTCCTTATTTCATTTATCCAAGTCTTGAAATAAATACGAAACGTTGATGAACACATAACTCGGTTTGTTCCTTTTTATTTCTCTACATTTAATATTGATGAATAGAATAGAGTAAAATGACGAGAAGATTAATTTAGAGTATATTTAGAGGGAGGCGGGGGGGGGGGACAGTATATTATACATATTTACATGTGTATATACAATATGTGCCTGGTGTCTAACTCTGTCCCGTGGGGAGGCATAGTAAATAGGTACAATATGTGCTAAAAAAAAAAAAAAAAAAAAAAAAAAGTTAACCAGTGTCTAAATTATTTTTATGAATAATTATTTTACATTAGTGTAGAGAAATATTTAAAAAAAATCCTTTCCTTTGCTTGATTACATGGTAGGAGGTGATAAGCGCCGATTCCATCAAACGACGCGTAGATTTATTGTGTATTGTTTTTAGAATTGTTGTATTTTCAAAATTAAAATGGTGGCCATGCTCCATAATATGGAGGGGGAAATGGCGTTAAGGGTGTCGTTTATTTTTATGTTCCTTTTATGTTCGTATATCAAGACTGCGTTGTCTTTCACCAATGTATATCTGCCCACAGTCACAACAGGGTATGGAGTATTTGCCAGCTTAGATATTGAAATTAGATTTGGGTTTATGGATTATACCACTGATTGGATTGTTTTGAAGGTTATTTCAGATATTTAGTTTTTTATATGTGGCGTTGTTTTTACTATTGGTAGGTAGGACAATACTTCCATTAAGTGTTTTTTCAATTATAGGGTTGTCTTTATTGCACTTTTTTCTTTTCTTTTTTTTTTACACGGTGGTCACCACTTATCAAGGCCCGGAAGCCACTCAGAGATAAGGGTTATTGCAAGTACAGTACGTTAGTGTGGAGATTTAATGAAGTGTCTACTTAAGAGGGCGGTTCATCAGGAATTTGTTTATGTTGGACTTGAAGACATCCAGATTGTAGTCAGATGGGAAGCAGGCAGACGGAACAGAGTTCCACAGGCGTGCACTTCTAAGAAAGAAGCTTTGTTCGTGGAATCTACGTTTTGATTTAGGCACAGATAAAGAGTGGGGAAAATTTTGACAGTGGATTCAGCTAGACGGGTGTTTTTCGTAAAAGATTGGCGGGGAGGGACCAGAGATTGGAGTTCAGACGAGCACCTGCCATGGAAATAATGATAAAACAAAGATAGGCTCGCAACGTCTCTTCTGTGGGAGAAAGGTTTCAGGGAAGAGAAAAGAGCATCCCCACTAAGCCACGAAGTCTATTTTATACTCTGTCAAGGCAGTATAGACTGTTTTTAGCAGCTCCTGCCCAGATATGGCAGCACTATTCCATCCTTGGACGTACTTGGCTTTTATATAGATAGAGAATTGCATCAGTAGTGAGATATCTTCTGGAGCGGTAGAAGGATCCCACCATCTTTCCAGCGACCTTAGCAACAGACTTGATGTACGTGTTCAATTTCAGATCAGGAGTAAAGGTCAAACCCAGAAGCTTGTCAAAACACGGGTCTTCTACTAGATGAGAGCCATCCATTTCAATTGATGCCAGATGGGGATCAGAGCGTTGATGATGTAAAGATAGGAGTTTGGTTTTAGATGCATTAAAAGTAACCAGTCACGTCTTCCCCCACTGAACCACGCGCTCGAGATCAGAGAAGAGAGAATCAGAGAGAACTTTGTCATTTACAGCCTTTGATGTGTTACCGTAGATAGTCGTGTCATCAGCAAAGATGTCAACGAATTATTTAAGTATGTGTTTTTGGAGATCATTGATGTAGATCAGGAAGAGAGTTGGGCCCAGGTTGGACACTTGAGGGACTCCAGCATTAATACTGCAGGCCTCTGATTTTTGTCCATCGACCACTACTCTTATGAGCCTATCAGAGAGAAATGATTTAATGATAGATAAAAAATTTCCAGTTATACTGTTGCTGGAAATCTTGTGAAGTAGGCCCTTATGCCATACCTTGTCGAAGGCCTTTGATATGTCAAGAGCAATTGCCCTAAAAAGGAAGCCTTTGTCAAGAGATTCACTAATCCTATGAGATATAACCGTTAGCATATCTGCTGTAGATCTTGCAAAACGGAAACCATATTGCATGTCACTAAGAAGGTTATTTCTGCTGAGGTGGTTGACTATTTCTCTATTTAATATGGATTCCAACAACTTACTCATAACACACAGGAGACTTATTGGTCTGTACTGAGAGGGAGATGACTTTTCACCTGAATTCTTAAATACAGAGCATACTGATGAGGTTTTCCAGGGAGTTGGAAAACACTTCTCCTTAAGGCAACGTTTAAACAGTTTCGTAAGTATGGGAGCAAGTTCTAGTTGAAGCTTTTTTAACACTATAATTGGAATTCTGTCAGGGCCAGTTGCTTTACTGGAATCAAGGTTCTTGATTAGCTTGGCAACCTCATGCACAGATATTTTTATGTTACCTAGCGTGTTCTGTGTTATAGGAGGAAATATGGGCAGTTGATAGCCTTCGTCGCATAGGGTAGAATTAGCTGCAAAGTTCTTGGCAAATAGTTTGGCTTTGTCTGATGCTGACGAGATGACCTCTGGTCCATTGATAATGGTTGGGATAGAACGCACACTTCTGTTCAGGATCCTATTTGTTATTTGTAAAAACTGGTGGGAACCAAGCCGCTGATCAGCTACTTTGGATTTAACAGACTGGGCATTTTTTGTTTGGCGTTTGGTAAGAAGTATGGCGGGTATTGCAATTTTTTTAAAGTGCAGAATTCTGACACATTGAATGCACTGTTAAAAATTTGCATACTTCTGGAAGACCTACATTTTCCAAGCGTACTGGCACGACCTGTTACCGTTTTGAAAGAATGGATGGTTGGTCATGCAATCCCTTATCATTCTTACAACCTCTTTCACTCATAAAAAAATCTTGCTAGCCTCCCTCTTCTGCATCATTATGTTCATGGTAGATGCTCGACTAAGCTCCAATCTCTGGTCTTCTCTGTAAAACATTCACAGCAGGAACTCACCTAACTACAACTCCATCAAAGAGCCTCGTATTTCTCCCTGTACAAAAAACCAAATGGAATTTCCATGAGTAAAGTTTCTTTACTAGAACATCCAAGCTGTGGAACCGAACACCACAAGGCTGCTTCCTAACTGACTACAACATGGTCGTCTTCAAGTCTAATGTAAACAAATACTTGTTGAGCCGTCCTCTCAGAACATCAATTTAATGTTGACTAATCGTCTGCCCATTCCACTGAGTATTTAATACAGGCGGACATTGTTTTTTATTTGATAACTGCTGTCAATCAAGAGAAGAGGCTGTCAGACATGTGTGTGTAGTGTGATGATTTATGGACATTAAACTTAACTAATGAAAGTTGAAGATATGTGTTGCATGAAGAAAAATGATACGAGAATGATACAGATATGTAATGTGAGTCTAAAAAAACATGATGACCTCAAAGTAAGATTAAGTTTGGCCAGTATAGAAAGATGTCTGCAGAACAGGAGACTTCGTTGGTTTGGTTACATTGAACAAATAAATAAAAGTGCTTTGCTTAGTAGACAGAAAACGTTGTAGAAAATTATAAGGATATTTGAGGGGAGTAGAGATGAATAAAGACCTGACCAGAGATAGGTTTGCTTAAAAGTAAATTTTGAAAAGCCATGCAACACCTGCCACAATGTAAAATTTTTTTAATTTTTTAAATTTTTTTAAAATTATATTTTCACCCCAAACAAGGCACATTGCCACTTTGGTGTAGGCGGCTACTATCAGGGGCAGCAACTACTGGGGCACTATGTTGGTATTTGGGCAGCAAGATGTCGGTTCACGTTACACTTAAACTTCTGCATGTCAGTACAGTTGAGGAAGCAGGGACCTGGAATGGAATTCCAGAGTCTAGCGGTTCTGGGGAAGAAACTACTGGAGTAGAAAGATCTTTTACATCTAGGGATCTCTACTGTGTGGGGGTGGGATTTAGCTGCCTGTTGCGTTTGTTGAGGGTGTCTACGTCGTGGGGCACAAGTGTCTGCAGTTCGTCAGAGCATTCACCATTAAAATTCTTGTAGAACAGGCAGAGGGATGCAACGTTTCGTCGATGGGACAGAGGCTGAAGCTTAGATGCCAGTTCAGGGCCTATCAGATTGGCGACTCTCTTTTGAACCTTGTCTAGGAGCGAGAGACTAGCAGCAGATGCACCAGCCCAAATGTGACAACAATACTCCATACATGGGCGAATGGTGGCCTTATAGAGATACAGGATACTTTCAGGTGTCAGTAGTTTTCTAGCACGGTAGAGAGAGCCTACCTTTTTCGCAGCGGCCCTGGCAATGTTTTCAATATAATTGTTCCAACTCATGTTTCCTGTGAATGTTAGGCCAAGCAGTTTGAAAGATGTACTCTCAGACAGGGAGTCACTGGCCATTGCTATTGGTGGCAGAGAAGGTTTCTTGTAATTATTAAAGGAAACCAGTTTAGTCTTGGCAGCATTGAATGTGACCATCCATTTATATCCCCATTCCACTACAGATTGGAGGTCATCCTCTAGTGTTTTTGCCATTTCTTTAGAAATGTGTTCATTTGTTTTCCTGTCATGCCTGTTATAGAGCGTGGTGTCATCAGCATATATACCCATCTCAGAGGCAGTTTTGTCGGGGAGGTCATTAATAAATATTAGGAACAATAGAGGTCCAAGGATAGACCCCTGAGGCACTCCCGCATTTATATCACACTGTTTAGATGTACGACCGTCGAGGACAACCTGGATTTTTCTCTTATCTAAGAAGGATTTAATTATGTTAAGTATTCTACCAGTGATACCGTATGATTTAATTTTCCTGAGGAGACCCTCATGCCATACCCTGTCAAAAGCCTTAGATATATCTAGAGCTACCGCTCTGCCCTTCCCCGCTTTGTCCAGTGAATGTTATATACGTTCAGAGATTACAGTGAGGATGTCAGCTGTGGAATGGGCTTGTCTAAATCCATATTGTTTGTCAGTCAGAAGTTTAGCATCTGTAAAGTGCCGGACTAGAGCATGGTCAATTATGGTCTCAAATATTTTGGCGAAAAGTGGGAGGAGGTTAATAGGGCGATAATTTGATTGGTCAGTTCTTTCGCCAGAATTCTTGAATACTGGTACCACAGAAGCAGTTTTCTAACAGCCCGGAAAGCATGATTCATTAAGGCATTTGTTGTAGAGTTTGGAGAGAACTGGAGCTACTTCGACTGAGCACTTTTTTAATAGCACAGCTGGAATGAGATCAGGTCCACATGCTTTTGAAGTGTCAAGGTTTTTTATGATAGCATGTACCTGAGCAGGGGTGATTTTTAGATCGTCTAGCATGGCGTCTGTCCACAAAGGAAAGTCAGGTGGGGGATGGTTGGAAGGATCCAGTGTGGAGTTCGAGGCAAACCTACTGGCAAGCATATTAGCCTTGTCAGTTGCTGAGCAAACAACCTCGTAATTGTTGGTTAGTGGTGGAATTATTGATTGCCCATTATTTACTACACTGTTGTAGATTTTCCAGAAGTCACAATTTCCTAATTTTTGTGGTTCGATGCGTTTTTTAGTGGTTTCAGTAAATTCTCTCTTAGCTGTCGCTATTTCTTTCTTAACGTTACTTCTATATACTTCTGTTTGTTTGAACTGGACTTATGTCGGTAAAATCTGCGGTATGCATGCTGCCTTTGAGCAATGGCAGTTGCGCAAGTCGAAGTAAACTATTGGGGAGAGTGGGGCTTGCTATAAAATTTCCGCATGGGAACATGTGCTTCAATTTCTGTTTTGAACCATTCAGTGGTCTCATTTGCACACTGTTCAGCAGGAAGAGAAAAAATATTTCCCCATGGGGCATCTCTGATAAGATCTCTGATAGCTTCCCAGTCAGCCTTTTTATAATATCTCGTTGTTTTGAGCACTGGCTCTTCAGTTTTGGGTCTAGAATTTAGGGCACTTTCTACCATTATCACTACATGGTCAGCATTCTTGAGTGGGCTGTCAGCATTTGTTATACAATCCTTGGGAACTGTAGTCAGAAACATATCTAGAAGTGATGCGTGTTGTTCTTGCTGGTCAGGGAAACGGGTTGGAAACGTAACCATCTGTGATAGGGAGTGAGATATAGCGAAACTATGTGTTGTGCTGCCCACTGCATCTGTGTGAGTAGAGAATCCAAGCCAGGTTTTGTGGTGAACATTAAAGTCACCAAATACATGTACTTGTGCGCTAGTGTCGAGGAAGAGTGCTGTGTCTATGCTGTCAGAAACTTTTTTCTGTTTATTATGGTGCAGTCCTGGGTCGAGGGAGAGCGGTAGAGAAAATAAAAGTAGCTAATGTTATGTTGTATGCTTAGTCTAAAGCACATAAAGACTTGATCGTCCGTTTCTAGGTTTGTTTCTCTAGTCAGGTTGAGGGTGTTACGAATGTAGACTCCAAGTCCGTGCATATGTCTGTCAGAGTCCTTACGGCAGAGTGGGAGATAGCCAGGCATGTTAAAGTAGTTAGAGGGGATGGAGGAGAGTAGGTTAGTCTCGCTTAGTGCTAAGATATCCGGGGTATTTGTTAGGAGAAATGCTTCAACATCAGCTAAATTAGTTCTAAATTAGTGGATGTTAGTGAATGCAAGCCTCACGGGAGGAGGCAAGTTGGATTTGTTTGTCCCTAGGCCTGATTTAAGCTTATTTTTTTATTGTACTGTCATCATGTTTTAAAGAGTTTCAGTTAGGTGAGGGGGGGGCTGAACAAAGGTTATGCAGAGTATCAGACATGCACCACAAGTAGACCATTAGCTGACCTTTCTTCAACTAGGACTGTGGCCTCAGGAAAGCCCATTGGGGATGAGTGCAGGGTCCATTTCCATGTGCGACATGGCACTACAAACATCCCGATATTATACAACTGTTGATGGAGCAGCCGCTCTAAGTGCTACCAAAGAGTTAGGGCACCTGTACTACCAGTTGGAAACAGCAGCCAGGAACTGTCAATCCGGTACCCTCAGCCCATCAGAAGAAGATCACCCCAATCTAGTTGCACAGGCATATGCGGTACTCAAGCACTCCCAAGTGCCCAGTTTTGAGGGGTGGGATGTGTCGGGAGTGGGGGAACGGCATTCATTACCCTAGACAAGAAACAAGATCTACCACTAAGTGTTTTGTCGATTCACTTGTGATACTGTCTCTGCACTTGACTAATAGGCAAAGAAGGAGTATGGAAGCCAGCGATAGACAGAGCCTATCTACTCCTTAAGCAATTTAGGTTTGCAGACCGGTAATTTGTTTGAGTCACCAGCTCTAGGAAGGTTGTCGTCCAAGACTGGACAGGCCTCCCTCCCCTTTGGTTTAGTTTCAGAGTTTTCCTTCTCCTAGACGGGTGATCTGGGAAGATCTACTGGGTCCATCAGCCCTGAGAGGGTTTGCTCCGCACCTGGGTCCTAATCCAGGTATTTCTGCGACCCCGCGTGGTTAGTTAATGTTACAGAGTTAGTTTGTAGAGGTTATATATTTAATAAATAGTTACACTCCTCAAAGTGATTTAGGGGCATGCAGTGGAAGCAGTTTTGTGGGGAGGCTTGTTAGAAAAGCGTTAGTGCAGATTAGACATTAAGACGACGACGACGATGATGATGATGATGATGATGATGATGATGATGATGATGATGATGATGATGTGTCAGATTATATAAACCCTAACCCAGTTTTCCTGGGTTCATCATAGCATGTTTCATCTATATTTCTAATTGTGTTTATAAAGTGCTATTTTATTAAAGTTTACCATTGGTTAGTCAAAGGCTATATGCGCTGGTTTCTGCATTCTATGAGTTTTCTTAATACGTTGGCTGTTTTCATTCATGCTGTAGGAGTAGTAGATCGAATCAGGTGGGTTAGTAGTCAGGTGGCAGGAGAAGGCCATAAAAGATATGAGAGCAAGTGTTAAGGATGGATTTTAGAGAAACAGGAATAAAGTCCTGGCCAGAGATAAGTTACTTTGAAAATCAATCTCTAAAAGCCACTTAACATATGTTAGCGCGTAAAACCGACGTTAAACTGATGATGATGATGATGATGATGATGATGATGATGATGATGATGATCTCATAAGTATGATTATGTCTCATGAAAAAAATATCTACAATCTGACTTTCAACTGGGGACAGAGCTGGCTCGTGAACTTTTTGTTTTTGTAACATTCTAAGTATTCTAAACATCCCGCACATAAAAAATAACTTTGTGCCTAACTTTGCTCTTGTGGAATGGCAGGTAAATAGGGATTATCATTTAATATAAAATCATAGAGAAACTTATCCAGTGAGAATTGAGGATTGAGGATATATGTTGCATGAAGAGAAATGATATAAAAATGATAAAATGAATGTCTAATATGAATCTTAAAAAATATTAAATTTAGACAGTATAAGGCGATTTGTTCAAAACAGAAGACTTCTTTGGTTTGGTTACATTGAAAGAATGAATGAGATTCCATTCCAAACCTAGTAATTAATGTAAAATGGGCTACCAAACATGTTTAATGATTGTGTAATTCATGAACGTCAGAGATTAGAGTTAATTTGGTAGTCAATTACTAAAAGCCGTCCATCACATGTCAGCATATAGAACAGGCGTTAAGCCGACTATGATGATGATGA
This sequence comes from Euprymna scolopes, assembly GCF_053919585.1. Classification (NCBI taxonomy): domain Eukaryota; kingdom Metazoa; phylum Mollusca; class Cephalopoda; order Sepiida; family Sepiolidae; genus Euprymna; species Euprymna scolopes. The sequence continues at coordinate 61,309,486 of NC_136517.1, read as the reverse complement.
TGATGATGATGATGATGATTTTATCCTACACTTATTAGATGCTGCATCTCAATTACATCATTTCAAAGCTAAATCAAGGTAAGCTGAAATTTTGATCACTCGATCAATATGTTACTTGAAATCAAATTGTCTGAAAGAAAACAGATAAACGTTTCAAGATTAAACTAAACATGATTAAAAACTCGTAATTTAATAACTTCCTTGTCTCAACGATGACGAATACTTTTTTATCTCAATTCCTAGAAGACAAGCAAGCTCAACTCGAATAAGATCAGATACCAAATCGTAAAGAAAATAAAAGAAAAAGACCTTTCAAATGAGAGAATAATCAAAACTTTGAAAAAGGAAATTTGATATTTTCTGTTTCCCCCCCTCGACTCAGTAAATCTCATGAGAAATATTGCAATGATTGATTTGTGGTAGTTTTTGAGAAAACAATCCTCTGTAACTAATGAAAGTACGATTCTAATTGTATGTTATGCAGACTTGTTGTTTTCCTCTTAGCTACAGCCTTTGTCTTTTCAAGAGCAAAGTCAAAATGTTTCTCTTGTCTTTACGATAATCATCTTTCGTTCTTCTTAGCTCTTTATGTCTTGTCTGGAGAGATTTCCATATATATCTATAATATAAAGCTGAACGTGTGTGTGTGTGTGTGTGTGTGTGTGTGTGTGTGTGTGTGTGTGTGTGTGTGTGTGGTCACGAATAGGCTCCTATATGGTTGACTATTTTAAAAAACTGATTACGTATAATGATAGAAGATGTATCGAGGATCAGGAATGGGTATGTTTTGATCTGGCAGAACGGTGATCTGCGTTCGTGCCTGGCCCCTAAATTATGGAAATAAAAGATGAAAAAGAAAACGTTTACAAGTGTTTTTGATATAGATGCACATAAGAATACTTTGATAAGTATGTTTTAACTTAAATAGGGATGGTATAATAAAATTGTGGGGTCTGCGTTCGCGCCTGTACTCCATGGAAATATGACACAAACTTTAACAAAGACTTTTCATATCTATTTGCGTAAGTATACTTTGATAATTATGTTTCAGTTTGAAGAAATATGGCATAATAAAATTATTGGGTGTTCGTTCGCGCCTGACCTCCATAGAATGTAAATATGTCAGAAAGTTTAACAAGGTTTTTTAAAAGGGGTGAGGGTTCACAATAACATCTTAATATTAATCTTAATTCACGTTAGCTTTTATTTATTTTTTTGAGTTGAATCATATTAAAACAACAGAAAGCTCCTGTCTTCACCACCAGAGTACCCTTCAACGACCACAAGGCCAACATCAACACCCAAATAAATGGAGTATCCATGGGTTCTGTCCTCAGACACATCTTCAGTGAGTTCTACATGAGTCACCTCGAAAACCTGATACTTCACATCATCAACAAACCATTATAGGAAATTATAGGAAATATAATAATCAAAGAGCAAAACATGAATATAGCTATTCTATTTATCCTTAATCGTTTCTCCTTATATGATTGCAACAAAATTAATAAAAATGCATTAAACAAACAATAACATTTAACGGTTCAGTAAATATGCATGTATATATGTATATAAGTGACATTTAAATGTATATATACATAGGATAATCCAAGCTACACACACATTTATAAATTCTTTTCCAGAGTAGGAAGGAACCTTAAGTTCTTTCCTTCACTCGCATGTGGTCTGTAACCTGTTTCCTCAGCATTTTTTAAACACATCCTGATGATGTCGCCTGAAATAAGGATGAAACGTTGATTACAATTTATTTTAGTTTTTCCTTTTATATATATATATATATATATATATATATATATATATATATATATATATATATATATATATATAATAAAAATTATAATTAAATTTACCAAAATGATCCAAGATGGTAAAATTAAAGTATATTAGAAATATTAAAGAATTAATATTTATAAAATTATCTTAGCCAGATGTAAAAGCTCGATAAAGCCAAATAGGAAATAGAGCTTATAATATGAACATGGGTAGTCCTTAATCCGCGGAGTTTCGAAAAAATACTTTCCTTCTCATCAGAGGGATGGAATTAGAAAAATGCGGGATTGGATTTTGCATGCAGAAGTATTTGATGAAACAACAAGTAAGTCAAAGATCCTACTTGAAAACAAAAAAAGTGAAGCAGAGGGAATTTCGTGAAGAAAAATGTGATTACACATGAATGGATAGTCTGGTGGAAAATAAAAAAAATCCTGTGATGGTAAAATCCAAATGTAAATCTTCAAGAAAGTTAAAAGAATTTCCATTTGTACAAGTAAAATACCCTCTGATGAGAAGGAAAGTATTTCTTTGAAACTCCGCAGATCAAGGACTATCCATTTATCTAGTGTTTCCTTTTCAGATTAAACATGTTTTTAACTCATTTCAAAGTGTTTTTTAACATATTTTATTAACTATTTGCTCATATATATATATATATATATATATATATATATATATATGATTACATCATTTAATCACCTAAAATAATATACAAAGATATAATTTTATGCGTAAATTTTCAGTATTTATTTCAACAGTGCTCACTACATAGGTAGAGCTAGGTAGTAATTTATGTAAATATATATGGCAATTAAGCTACACAAAGTATTCATCATTTCATTCTCGTGAGAATTTGTCAGGCTTGTGGTTATCTCGCATTTATATATATGCACAAGCTATTGAATTTTCTAGATAGCCGAATGCGAATGTGAGCAAATATTTTTCTTAGCAAAAATGAACATATAAACAAAAAAGAATTCTACGATTTTAAAACCCTAAAAAATGCAAAAGCAGTAGATCTTTTGATAAACTTTGAAAATGACCTTTTAAACGTAATTAAGAATTTAGAATTCCACAATCAACATAATAGTTTAAAAAAAACTACACCAAATCGTTAGACAACTCTGATTTTTATAAAGTGGATAAACAAGAATATAACAAACTAATCACAGAACAAAAATTACAAAAAACTAATCACAGAACACATTACAAAAAACTACAAAAACCTAATCACAGAACAAAAAATTATAAAAAACTACAAAAAACTAATCACAGAACACATTACAAAAAATACAAAAAACTAATCACAGAACAAAAAATTTAAAAAAACTACAAAAAACTAATCACAGAACACATTACAAAAACTACAAAAACCTAATCACAGAACAAAAAATTAAAAAAAACTACAAAAAACTAATCTCAGAACACATTACAAAAAATACAAAAAACTAATCACAGAACACATTACAAAAACTACAAAAAACTAATCGCAGAACACATTACAAAAAAACTACAAAAAACTAATCACAGAACAAAAAATTACAAAAAAACTAATCACAGAGCACATTACAAAAAACTACAAAAACTAATCACAGAACAAAAAATTACAAAAAACTACAAAAAACTAATCTCAGAACACATTACAAAAAATACAAAAAACTGGACACAAACGAATGCACCTACATAGATGTAATAAATACTGAAAGTAAACAAATCACCAATAAACTAAAAATTATTGATAAAATTGGTAAATTCAAACCTAGAGAAGCATACATTGTACTCAAAGACCACAAATATGACTTTAATAATAACCTTAGCACTAGCTTAATAAACCCAACTAAATCAGAAATAGGTAGAATGAGTAAGACAATACTTTTTAAAGTAAACAAATAAATCAAATAAGACCTAGAATTAAACCAGTGGGCAAATACTGCCGAAGCAATCACTTGGTTTAAAAATATAGAAAACAAAAATAAATGTACGTTTCTACAGTTTGACATTGTAAATTTTTATCCCTCGATATCCAAAGAACTTTTCAACATTGTCCTGAAGTTTGCCGAGGTATATACCAATATATCCTCGGAAAAAATCCACATAATTAAAAAAAATGTAGAAAATCAGTTCTTTTAAATAACAATAAACCAATGGATAAAAACAAAGATGACAAACTCTTTTGACTTGGCAATGGGTCCCTTAGACTCTGCAGAGGCATCAGCTCTTGTGGGATTGTTCATTCTATATACCCTCACAAGCATGTTTCATGCTACATATATCGGCCTATATAGAGATTATGAATTAATTATAATAAAAGATTCTAAAAAAAGTCAAGGGGGAAAACTTTAAGTCAATCATACACAAAAAAAATGAAAAAATTAGGCCTGAAAGTAGACATGTTAGTTAACATAAAAATAACACATTTTCTTGGACGTCATGTTAAATTTAGATAAAAACACATATGAACCCTACTTAAAAGATAACGCTAATCCAATATATGTAAACCCTAAGTCTAATCACCCCCTATCAATTATAAAACAGATTCCTAACTCGATCGTAAGTAGACTCAGCAATAACTTAAGTGATGAAAACGTATTTAATAGGTCAATCAACATCTACGACACAGCTTTAAAAAATAGTGGATACAAAAATGTTGATAGTAAATATAAGCAACAAAACACCGATAACTATAATAAAATTAAAAATAGAATAAAAAGAAATATAATGGGATATACGGCGCCATACAATCAAATGTTAAAAACAAAACTTGGCAAGAAATTTCTAGATCTCATCGAAAAGCACTCCCTGTAATCAATCCCTTGCACAAAATCTTCAATAAAAATAACCTAAATTTATCATACAGCTGCTGCGAAAATGTAGACATGATAATTAAAGCACATAATAACACAATATTAAATAAAAGCAATGAAAACAATAGCAAAATAAATAATAAAACGCGAACATGAAAAAAATGAAATTAACACAAAGGAAAAAAATGTAATAGTAGAAATAATAATAATAATAATAATAATAATAATAATAATAATAATAATAATAATAATAATAATAATAATAATAAACCAAACCCAAAAACACCAACAACTCTAATAGAAATAAAAATAAAAATACTAATGACGAACAAGATAAATGCAACTGTAGATCCCGCACACTCTGCTCACTTCAAAATAAATGTCTAACCAAAGCATAATTTACCAGATTACAATATTTGCAAAAGAAAACCTGAATAACCAGAAATATTACATAAGTATGCCATCCTTAGATTTCAAAACGATCACAAGTATGGCATGGGACAGCATATGTTATGAATAAAAACAGGTTAATGTGTCTTCATTATTGGACTTAGAGTGAAAGTCAGTCGTAGAAGTCTTTTTTTTTACTTTAGTATGTTGCAAAAGTTCTAGTTTGGTTTAGATAAGGCTGCCTTATAAACGTATCTCTGATAGAAACATTTCAACAGACGGAAAAGATAAGAACGGCAAAGTCTTTCAACTAAAGAAAAAAAAATAGCTGATAATCTCAATTTTTAGCTGTTTCTTTGTATGGTTGCTTGCATTCAACTACAACAACCATATGCAATTCCACGACACATAAATTCTTTCAACTGAAGAAAAATCTAATAAACGTTATTGAAAAATCAGTTTAAGATGACGAAAATAAAAAAATAAACAAAAATTAGTTTAACATGATAAAAAATAAATAAAAATTAACTTAAAAAAGGTGAAGACAAGAGTAATAAAAAAAAAATGTCTCTAATAAAATAAAAAAGTAAAAATAATAAATAAATAGAAACGAACGCAGGTGGTTCACGAAGACGAAAATGAAATTTACAAAAGCTAAAACCATCGAAAAAGCGGTAGACGCCATTTTTATTTACAATCTTAAATACTATCTTCTGAAAATGTCAGTGATTCAATTGACAACTTTACTAAAGAGTTTTTTTTCCCTTCTAACGAATTGATGTTCTTGTTTCGGTAACAAGTGATCGAGGTAAGTACTTTCTAGGGATAATAGCGACTCAAAAGAAACTGAAAATGTTTTACACTGAAAAAATTGTTAACAATTAAATTCTTTTAGCACAAGTGCTTAAAATAACTCTTTTCTCTCGTGTTGAAGGTTATCGTGCTAAGTGGTTAAATTGTTTTTTTTTTGTTTTTTTTTGAAGAAACAACAGCACTTCCGGTGATAAAATGAGTCTCAAAGTCCATCTGATATTTTTTTAAAAAAGTAAATAAACAAAAAATAATATATTTCTAAAGTTTTGAGATGAGGATTGATAATTCGTATTATTTGGATTCTTCTGATTACTGTTCTCATTTTTTGTGTTATTTTGACAAACGTTTTGGCGATATTCAGGGTATAATTGTAAATTACTTGGGACTTTTACTCGGTCATGGCTGGCGAAGTGAGAGCATGCATGTTATCCCCGTGGATTAATTCGAAATTTAGTGCAAATTCCTGAGTTTGACAGAAAGATTTTCGTGTTTGACAATATACAACTAGAAAAAGTCGGAGGTTACATCGGTCGAAACGTTGTGAAAAAAAACTACACAAGACGAGAACAGTAATCTGAATAATCCAAATAATACGAAAATAATACTAAAAAAATACAATGGAAAAGTTCAATATTGTTTGTTCGGTATGCCACGAGAAACGACAAAATAAAATAATGTAAAGGACTACTTCTTTATGGTGTTGTTCAACATTATCAAAAGGGATCTCCCTTGAATTATATCCAAGTTATCTCTGTCAAATTACACTTTTTCTTTAGCTCCCCTTTAACTCTTCTGGGCTTTTTTTATCCATGACACCGAGCAACGCCACGTAACCCTGCTAGTTTGTAGTAAAACTACGACCAAAGAGTGTGTGTGTGTGTGTGTGTGTGCATTTTGAATTGCGTATATTTAGGCAGCATTTTTTCATTCAGGCAGATATTGTTTGAAACAAGAGAAAACTTCTGTTTAGTAATACCTTTTGTTATTTTTTGGCAATTTTCCGTATTATCTTTTTCGGATATACATCGAAGGTATGGATGTATGATCCAAGCATTTTTGTCCGAAGTATCCGCGGTTTTTAATTTTCGTGTAGGTATCTACGCAGGGATTGCCGTTCTTTATGTCTTTTCTATGTTCAATGAATTTTATTTCTAACTTACGCTGTGTTTCTCCTAATATATGCCTGGTGGCACTTATTACAGGGGATAAAGTATATGCCGGCGTTAGATGTGGAAGTTTCGGAGGAGTGCCTAGTGGGTTTTAATAGTTGGTTTATCATTAATAAAGTTGTTTGCATCGTGTGTATACCAAGTTTGTTGGGGTGTTGCAAATTATTGTATTATTTGTATGGGTTGGTATGAGGAGATATCTATTTAGTAGGGATGTGTCTGTTTCATATTTCTGTTTGTTTCATATTTCTGTTTGTTTATGCAAAAAAAAAACCCAGAAAGTATTAACAATTGTTTACTTGGATAATTAGAACGCGAAAAAAAAATTGGGACGCTAAAAACGTACACAGTAAAACAATACGTTTTATTGTCGCGTTGATTATTTAGTACATATGAAACAAGTCAATGATTATACGCATTATTTGTAATCACAAGTTTTTTATTCAATAAATTTAAGATATTCGCTTTTCTAAGGACGTCTGTTTGTTCAGACAAAACCGGTCCAGCGATTTGTGTTTATTTGTTTATGCTGTTATGAGTTTATGTTTATGTACGCATGCAGAACCGGAAGTCGTAAACCGGATGTTGGGTTACAACACTCGTTAAAAGGTCATTTGAGTTTTATAATTATATATATATATTTGACACACGCAACGAACACGGACAAAATTGGTATCGTTAGGAAGATCCATCTCTGGGACGACAGATATCCAAAAATTGTCCTAAAACATTAATTTTTTACCGTCAATTGGGCCTTTTTTTCCAAGGAGGGATCAGATTTCGTATCGACATTTTTGAAAAGTCATCATACGCCTTACGATGTCTAAGCTTATTTTGGACGCCCACATCATCGTAAGTAGCCGCAAGCGTGACGTCTAAACTGTTGGCTTTTTCCACCTCCTTTTCCTCCTAGTGTTATGGGTTCGAGCCTGGCTACTGCAGCTAATTTTTTTTTTCTGCACTCGCATGGGTACTCGCTGCTATTTTCATTTTTTGTAGGGGGTTGCTTAATTTTTGTTTGTTTGTTTCTTTGTGCTCGCACGGGTACTCACTCGATTTAAACATTTTTTTTTTAGAGCTGGGTTGCTTAATACCCTTACAATAGAACCACTCCACATCCAGGCAACGTCGGGTACTCCCACTAGTATATATTTAAAAGGCAATTTATCTGTATGTGTGTGTGTATGTGTTTGTTCCCAGTGGATGCGGAAACGGTTGACCGATTTTTATTTTTTAATTTCATACAAATGTACTTTATGTGTTTGGAAGTATTCTTAGATAGGTGTTGTATTGGAATGCCTCTGATAATTTTTGAGAATTGATACTCGAAAAAATTCGATTAAAGAAAGAACAGTTCGATTTTTACTAAAGTTAACACCCTCATACAGTTTAACTTCAGAAGTGCATTTGAGAAGTTTTATCATGGCAAAAGCAGAAGGACCTGGTGTATAAAATCAATGGTCTTTGATAAGACAAGGGTGGATTCAAAAGGAATATTTGCGTTTACACCACAACTGAACCATGATACTTTACTTTTGCATTTTAAACTGTAATTCAAACTATTATATGAAAATAATTTTATAAAATCAAGAGTATGTTCTCCATATCGAGGCATGTGTACCTTCCTCCCGGTGCACTGCTGTGGGTCCCCAACTAGAGTCGGCAATCAATCGATTTGATTGAAAAAAAATAAGCAATTTCATCGATTTCAATGACAATAAAAGTATTGGAAGTGGGAAACATTTGTTGATTCTTATTCAATGCTGGCCAACGTCGAGTCTAGTATCTATCTATCTATCTATCTATCTATCTATCTATCTATCTATGGTGGTTCTTCACTATCTGACCCCTAAGTTATGTTGTTGCAGTCTATTTATGTTCCAATGCTATGATCGTTTATGTGTGCGTGTGTGTGTGTGTGTGTATGTGTGTGTGTGTGTGTGTGTGTCACACATGTATTTTCGACATCATGCGTCCTTGATCTTGGTCTATTTGGAATTCATCTTGTTCTTGGAATCTGTTTGAACGAATATGCATTCGCTCCAAAAAACTGATTGTATTTTATATTATCTTTATTTCACTTTACAGAATGTCGACGCAGAAGAATGGAAAATGAATATCTTGCTTTAGTGGTTTATTCTAGGTCTCCATTCTGAGACACGTCAGCTCCCTTCCTCAGTGAAGGGGGGGGACGACCTGTTAACCCGTCCGCCCTGCTCAATGTCCAAATTCCAACTCCAATTATTTCTTCTCAGCTAACAAGAACCATGATCAGATGCTTCCGGTGACTTGTCTATGATATAGCTTGATGTTTTGACAGCATTTATCAACACATCTTCATATTCATCTTTTGTTTATCTCGCCAGATAGATAGATAGATAGATAGATAGATAGATAATACACATAGATAAATAGATAGATCGACAGACAGATAAATAACTTACAAATACTTTGTATTCGATCTACTACCTAACATTATCTATCTATCTATCTATCTATCTATCTATCTATCTATATATATATATATATATATATATATATATATATATATATATATATATATATTTCCACCAAACCTCAGGCCTTGATGGAGGGGACTTGCTGCTATAATTTCAAATGATCTGAAATAACAGCAAGGGGAGACTTGATTCCAAATATTTCTTATATATTATATCTCCCTGCTTTTGGAAATAGGGTACGATTATGATTATTTCCAGTATCAAATAACCCTTATACACTGTGAAATTTACTTTATGTATGACAACGAAAGAGGAGAGATATAGCATATTGAATATTTGGAATCAAGTCTATCCTTACTGTTATTTCATATTTGAAACCATAGCAACAAGTTTTTGTCTCCCTTTCATCAAGGCCAGAGGTTTGGGGGAAATATCAGATATTTTGTAATTCATATGCAAAACTAGGAAAAACAAATGACTATGATTGAAACATTTTATAGCTGTAAAAAGTGCCAAAAATAAGCTCTGGATGATAGATTATCCCCTTAATGGGCGACCTTAAAGGCAAATGTCACATAGGTTACTGCATAATTCAGATCATTGGCTTTCCAACGAGCCTTTATTTGTTAAATTCTGATCAATGGTCGCTGAGATTTGAAACTTATTAAATTGAAAAAAAAAAGGTGGTATATCTATTTATATATATTTCCCCAAAACCTCTGGCCTTGATGGAGGGAAGACTAAAACTTGCTGCTATGATTTTGAATGATCGGAAATAACAGTAATGGGAGACTTGATTCCAAATATTTCTCATATGTTATATCTCCCTTCTTTTGGAAATAGAGTACGATTATGAATATCTCCAGTATGAAATAATCTTTATAAACTGTGAAATTTACTTAATGTCTGAAAACCAAAGAGGAGAGATATGAGAAATATTTGGAATTAAGTCTCCTCTTGCTGTTATTTCAGATCATTTAAAACCATAGCAACAAGTTTTAGTTTCTTCTACATCAAGGTTTGGGGGAAATATCAGATATTTTGTAATTCATATGCAAAACTAGGAAAACAAATGACTATAATTAAAATATTCGTAAAGGTGCAGTATCTTTCCACCCACCAAAATCCTTTAAAAATAGGTTTTCAAGGATGCTGAAAACAAAAACAACAGTTAAAATCGAAAGAAATGAGTAATTTCAATGATATGAATAAATTATAGTTTTAAAAAGTAAGGGATAATTTTTCTATATAAATTTAACATAAAATAAACACCCACTGTATAGCCAAGGTGGTCATACAGCGAGTGCTCATTTATGTTAAATTAATATAGAAAAGTGATCCTCTACTTGTTTAAACAACAATAATGCGCGACCTTAAGGGCAAATATGACATAGCCGACTACACAATTCAGGTCATTAGCTTTCTAACAGACCTTCATTTGTTAAATTCTGATCAAAAGTTATATATATATATATATATATATATATATATATATATATATATATGAACAAATGATTAATAAAACATGTTAAAAAACATCTTGAAAAAGAGTTAAAAACATATATAATTTTAAAAAGGAAGCACAAGATAAGTAAATCGTCCTTAATCCGTGGAGTTTCGAAGAAATACTCTCCTTCTCATCAGAGGGCAGGAATTAGCAAAATGCGGGATCGGATTTTGCATGTAAAAGTATTTAATGAAACCACAAGTAAGTCACATATCTTACTTGGTTAAAAAAAAGGGCGAGGTAAGGGGAATAGGAGGTAAAAGAAAAAATGATAAAAAGATTTCACATGAATGGGTAGTCCGGTGAAGGGGAAAAAATCCAAGAGTGGTAAAATCCAAACACGGTCGAATTAAAAACTTCCAATCCAACAGGTAAGTTCCAAAGGAATCAAGTAACTGGAAGATAGTCCAAAATGATCCAAAAGGTATTCTTCTTCTTTCAATAACCAAAATTCAAATAATAACCAGGGAACTTCTCTAACTACACTGGTTAAAAAGCTTAATACTGCCAATACCCACTTTTCAATTAAATGGATGTTGCAATATTTTTAGGTTAGTGGGGTATGATCCCACACAGTCGGAAGATTCTATTTATAAACGATGCTGCTTAGAACTGGCTAATCAAATTAATTCACGTTCTGCTACCAACCAATCAGAAACCAGAATTGCTTCATAAATATTAAACCTTTTCTGGAGCAATTTCACATGTTCTTTCCCGGGTTTCGACACGGTAAGAATATTTTGTTCTGTGGAACTGTCTACTACAAACAAGTCACCTCCCAGGACTTGTATGTAACAGCGAACCATCTGAAACTGTTCTGAAACTCAAAATGGCTTACACTTCTAGAATGGACCATTCTAAAAAAAGTTAAGTCTTATACTCCAGGATCTAAGTCTTGTCACCTATGTACATCTGAAGCTATAACTATTATCACCTCGCCTCAAAGTAGTAATATAATAAACTCTAAAAACGAACTGATCTCCTATTGCAAACATATGTCCAAATTTAAATATGGGAAATTTGAAATTACATAACTATTAAGTTAACCCTTCAAATATATATCTTTTCCCCCAATTTTTTTTTTTTATCTTACCTTCTAAGCTTTTTATATTTTTAATTTTATTTGTTTTTCTTTATTTCTTTGGCCGGTTTCCCATCTGCTGTCTCCGTTTCATTGTACAAGTATACCTATTAATTAAATATATACATCAGCCTACTCATTTTTATTCTATGTATTTGTTTACTTATATTTTACTATTTGCATTTACATACACATTTATTTGCGTTATTCCGGAGTTTGTAGATACCGGCCCTTCCCTCCCCTTAAATTGTATGTATGTATGTATGTATGTATGTATGTATGTATGTATGTATGTATGTATGTATGTATGTATTTGTGTTTATGTTGTACATGTTTTTAGATATGTATATATGTATGCATACGTGTGTGTGCTTGTATATATATGTGTATATATGTGTGTGTGTTATTGTATATATATGCATATACGTATATATATGTATATGCGTGTGTGTATGTATGTATATGTATGTGTGCATTTGTGTGTCTGTATGTATGTATGTATATGTATGTATGTGTATGTATATGTATGTATATATATATATGTATATGTATATATATATGTATATATATGTATATGTGTGTGTGTGTGTGTGTGTGTGTGTGTGTGTGTGTGTGTGTGTGTGTATATATGTATATATAGGTTTTTAAAAAAATTTTTAACTTTTTAATTTTTAACTTTCAATCTTTAATTTATTTATTTTCAGTTTTATTTATTTATTTTTTATTGTTTTATTTTTTTATTTACTTATTCAATTTTTTTACTCTTCTTAATATAATAGATGCTCCATTTCATAAACTTAGCCATTTACCTGTTTCACTGACTCGTGTTTCTTAATTTCATTCTGGGACTTTCACGTGCGTATTTAAGTTGACCTAATTATTAACGCTAACTTTCGCGTTTTTTGTCTGGGTCATTTTGACCTTGCTTTTTAAAATTTAAACTTTCACCGTTTTTCCGTTTTTTGTTTTTTTTAAACCTTAATTTACTTGATTCTTCCGGCCTTGGCAGATCTGTTTTAAATATCCTCTCCAGTGCTTTTCTGTGCACATTTGAACTTTTCTTTTAATGATTTTGAATTCATTCCATTTGTAATTTTTTCCAAGGAATTCTGCCTTTTGGATCATTTTGGACCATCTTCCAGTTACGCGATTCCTTTGGAACTTACCTGTTGGATTGGAAGTTTTTAATTCGATCGTGTTTGGATTTTACCATTCTTGGATTTTTTACCCTTCACCGGACTATCCATTCATGTGAAATCTTTTTATCATTTTTTCTTTTACCTCCTATTCCCCTTACCTCACCCTTTTTTTTAACCAAGTAAAATCTGTGACTTACTTGTGGTTTCATTAAATACTTTTACATGCAAAATCCGATCCCGCATTTTGCTAATTCCTGCCCTCTGATGAGAAGGAGAGTATTTCTTCGAAACTCCGTGGATTAAGGACTATTCACTTATCTTGTGCTTCCTTTTTAAAATTAAATATGTTTTTAACTCTTTTTCAAGATGTTTTTTAACATGTTTTATTAATCATTGTTCATATTATAAGCTCTATTTCCTTTTCGGTTTTATTGAGCTTTAACATCTGGTTAAGATTACTTTACTTGTAAATATTAACTCTTTAATATTTATAATATATTTTAAGTTTACCATTTTGATTACCTTGGTAAACTTATTGTAACTTTTAGTTATATATATAGCAAAAATGGTAATTAGTGAAAACCGGAAAAGAGTGCTCAGTACTATTGCAGAGCAAATATGCGTTTTATTTTTTTTATTTCCGTTTTATCTGTTTAGTTACACATGTTACGGTTGCCAGGCCATATCTACGATCCAGCAGCCTCGTCAGACTGTACAGAAATGGCTATTATTATTTGCTCTAAAATCGTTCTTCCAAATAATAATAGCCATTTCTGTAAGGTCTGACGAGGCTGCTGGATCGTAGATATGGCCCGGCAACCGAAGCATGTGTAACTAAACAGATAAAACGGTAATATAAAAATAAAACATATAAATATATATATATATATATATATATATATATATATATATATATATATATATATATATATATATATATACATATATATATATATATATATATATATATATATATATATATATATAGAGAGAGAGAGAGAGAGAGAGAGAGATAGATAGATAGATAGATAGATAGATAGATAGATAAGGTTTATATATATATATATATATATATATATTTTTCTAGCATCTTGAAATCTAAAGAACAAACCATATATATATATATATATGGTTTGTTCTTTAGATTTCAAGATGCTAGAAAAATATGATTTTCGCTTTTGAATGACACTTGAAATAGAATGAATGCTTGAGTATCAGCATAATTACAAACGAAAGAATATACTATAAAAATAATAAGAGTTACTTATGGTTGACCCTAGTCTTCTAATCTACTACTTAGAATTGATGGTTCCCATATTACATTAAATTCTATACTTAGTCTAATGTGGATGCCATTGTTACCCAATTAATCCGTTATTTATTACTGAAAGGATTCTGATTCAGATTCTTAATTTCTGTGGTTGGAGCAAATTGGCCCTTATATATTAGTGGATTGGCGACGATCGTATCATTAAGTTTATCATATGCAAGATCGAATGATGGAATTGATAAGATGTGGCAGAGGCAGCAGTGATAATGAGATGGAGAGAATTTCTATGAATGGCGAATGAAGGTTGTAGTTAGATCAATACAGCGGACATAATGAAACAGGGATGATGATGATGATGATGATGATGATGATGATGATGATGAAGAAGAAGAAGAAGAAGAAGAAGAAGAAGAAGAAGAAGAAGAAAAGGAGGAAGGATGCATTATTGTCTGTAGATCATGGATAAGATAACTTTGGTTTCTGAAGAAAAAAAATGGTAGTATTCATTAGATATTGGAAGAATCTGAAGAAATAATTGAAGTGAAATTCTTCTTTATAAATCAAGAATATTTATTCTTTGCTCATCACAAAATTACTTATTATTTACTTAAAAAGTGATGTGCAATATGGCCAGTCCAAAATATCTACTGTCTGGTAAAAAATGCAAAGAGCCTCACAATCTCGTCGATGCCATGAAGGTATCCAAGGGCTAAGAGTTAGTTTCCCTTTAAATACAAAAAGGTTCTTCATATTTATTTTCTGGATGAATTCTAATTTTTAAGCTTTATTTTCTTTTCTCAGTCATTGTTGACATCCTGATTTTATTAATAAATACTTTGATTAAAAAAAAAAACAGCACACATTTCTTGGGTTTCAACAATCTCTGCAGTTTTATTTATTTATGACAATATGCATAAACACACACATAAAACAATGACAATCTCCTCATACCCCCGCCCTCAGTGCATCATTAATATTATATTATGTTTATCTTTTTTAATTTCATTAATTTTATTATCAGTTTTATTTTTATACCTAGTTTTATTCTTTACCTTTCTTTTTCCCTTCATCGCCATGTTATATGATAATGTGTAGTTGATATTACTTATTATGCATTTGATCTTTCCTTGATATCCTGTTAATGCTTCGTTATAGTAATCCTTATTCTTATCAAATATATTCTCATTTTGTGATATCCTAGATATTCTTTTTGATATACTAGGGATAATTTCTTTTTTCATACTTTTAGGATGATTAGATTTATAATCTATATAGAATAGTGTTTTTTTTTCGGTTTGTGATATGGTTCATATGTATTTTTATTAAGGCTTAGGGTTATATCCAAAAAAAATCACTATATTATAATTACAGTCTAACGATATTTGTAATTTTAGTTCATTAAAGAATAGATTTTTTTCTAGTGTTTTTTTCTATTATTTGGTCATTTGAATTAACTAAAAATAACACATCATCTCCATATAGCCCTGCATTTAAGCCTGGTATTTTTTATTCATTTCCTTTAGACTATAGATCTAGTAAGTCAGTTGTTGGCAGAGTCCGGATATCCCATTATAATATCAAAATTGCTTTCTTTGTCCGTTCTTGTCCATAATATATTACCGTATCTTATTAAGGTTCTTCTCGCTAGTTTTATAATCTCTATTTCTAACTTAGTAATATTTATTTAATGTTCCGCTAATTTTAGGGCTTTTTTCAAAGAGTTCATGAGTTATAGACGGATAATAAGAGTCAGTATCAAACATAATGAATTTACTGCTTGTGTATTTATATATTTTCCGGAACCAATCTATGACCTCACCAGAAGAACTCCGAAGTTATATTAGATTTTAGCTTTTAAAGTAGGTAAAATTCTGTCCAATACATTTTTTTTACTAATATTGCCTATATCAGATACACATGGTGCAATTAATGTTATGCTGAATTTTTTGGTGACGTCCGGTTTATGATCTTTCAACAGAAACTGTGGGTTAAGCGGTGTATATATTTTTACTTTGTTTCGAATGTTTTTTGTTCACATAATCTTAATGCTTATAATTTTTTGTCATACAGATACTTTTCCGTTGCCTTTTTATAATTTTTAACTAAAAATAATTTTATTATACATTTTAAAGTCCATACTATATATGTTCATTGGTTTATCCACTAGAACTATTAGGTTATGATTGTCTATGATATTTTTTAATACCTTATTTATAGTTCTTATTTTAGGATGCATGTATTTTTTCTTTTTTTTAATCTTTCAACTCTTCACAAGGTTAAATATGTCATTTAGCTTTTTTTTTGTAACTCTTAAACCCTTCGCAAGGTTCAACATGTCCAAGTCGAAATTTTCTAATGACTATCTGTGGTGGGCATATCCTTGTTTAAATTTTATACGTTTTGCAATAATTTGTTTTCTTGTTTTCGTCTGTAAAGTTTCCAGTCTTATCCTGTGTGGTGATATTATTCTTTTCCTCCTATTTTTAGTATTGTAGTGGTAAACCCTCCATCTGATTATTTTTTATAAATTCGTTCACTGCTTGGATCATATTCATTATATATACCTTATGTCTTGGTATTGCTATGTTCTTTGGTGAAAATATGATTTCCTCCTTTGAAAACATTCTGTGTTTATTAGTGTATATTTCAGTTCACTTTAAAAAGCAGTTTTATCTTGTTGATTTTTTAACCAACTTAAAAAGAGATTATGAATGTATTTTAGTGTCTGATGAGTAAACAATTTGGAATATATTTAAATGATATACTGTTTAAATTTGTCCAAATGGTTATGAAACAATTGTAACACATAAGGAAATACACCGTATGATGTTCTTATTTTATATTTTGTTGTCTTCATTTTTGCAAAAATATTATATATATATATATATATATGTTAGTGTATTTAGGCAGCATTCCTTCATTCAGGCAAACATTATTAAAAACAGCAGAGATACCTTGCTTAATGATTCTTTTTTTCATTTTTTCGATCTTTCGTAAGATTTTTTTAACTTCAAGATGGAAGGTATTTACAAATGTTCCATGGTTCACACGAGCGCTTTCGATTCTTTCTTGAATCATCATCAGGTGGAGATAAAATATTAAAAATAGAAGTGAAATATATAGTCACGAATGATAAAAAGAGTCAATCAAAAGTCGATTAAAATATACATTTACAGTGATAAAAAACTCGATTAAAAATTAGGATGATAAAAGGCAATGTTAGTAAAACCAGTTGTATACTGGTTATGCTAAACATTTCAGCACATTATTGCTACTTTCGAAATTAATGCTATTTATAGATGGGTGCTGGGTTTTTATATATAGTGCTTCAAGGTAAATACTTTCCATCTTGAAGTTAAAAAAATTTTACGAAAGATCGAAAAAATGAAAAAAAGAATCATTAAGCAAGGTATCTATGTTATTTTTAATAATGTTTGCCTGAATATATATATATATATATATATATATATATATATATATATATATATATATATATATATATATATATATATATATAATGGTAAAATGATTTATGGAACGTCATTTATGTAGGCATCAAGAACTCAAGATCAACAGCTAATCAAACTACTATCGTTTCTGAGATGATACCATTTTTTTTATTATTATTTGAATAAAGTCTCATCATTAGCACCGGGATTAGACATCAAATAGAAACCTTAAATATTTGATCAACACCAAAATGAGTAAACCAAAATATTTTACATATCATACATATTATATATTATACTTTATATAATATGATCATTGCTATATGCTATAAAAAGGCAAACATAATTTACTTATGGAAATGCTTATACAGGCTATATCATTCAATTATTAATACTGTTTAAAAACAAGATTAACAACTACAGTGAAGTTATCAAAAGATTATAAAGTGAATCAAGATTATAAAAAAGTAAAATAATCTATGGTATAATAGCGATGCTGTTGTTACAGACTTAGTTTGTTGGCTTGGCATACTGTGTTCAACTTCTGGTGGTGCCACTGAATCACTTATCACAAAGGTATGAACTCCATATATTCTCCTCTTAGATTAAATAGTAAAGTATACTACACTTTCAGACCTTGTTGGTGCAACTAGTCTAAGAGAAGGAAAACTCTTCTTTTTTTTTTGTCATCCTGAACTTTTAACTGTCACTTGTCACAAAAATGGTGTTTTAGATGATCAGTTAGTGATTGCACAATGCTTGCTTTACTATAAATTCTATAGACTATTACAGTGGGTATTCATTGTTTTTGGAGATTGAAAAGAAGGCCTTTAATAGTGATGGATTAAATTGTTGATGGCGTCGTAATTGGAATGGATGTGATCGGCCAGCTCAAAAGGGTTTCTATTTTTGAAGGCATTGCTATGAAATTCTAGAAGACTCATTACACAGTTAACGGTTGCTTCTGGCGAAGAGGCTGATAGGATCATTTGTAAAAAAAGCGACTTAGGATTTCTGTGTCGATAGTTTTAGTAAGTGTGCTGTCGACAGAAACAAATTAGAGCCGATATTGGTAAAGATTTTCTACAAAAATCAATTGAAGGAAGAAGAAGAGGTCAAAGTGAAAAAAGAAGTGAAGACCTATGTTTGAGAAGGGAATTCTTTCGCCTTCGAAAGAAGATTTAATACAAGTGGTTCAATTGAAGACAAGAAAAATATGTGGTCAGGCCAGTATTTGACTTTCGTGACATGCCACAGAGGAGGCAATCTAATTGATGTGTGTGGAGAAACTATGCATAAATGGCAGACAATGAGCGGAGCATCAAGAATAATAAATTTGAAGTCTGCTTACTCGCAGCTATATGTAGGGAACAAATTATGGAAATGTCAGGAATAAGGGAAGGACACACAGCTGGGCTTTGTAGAGTTTTGACCAAATGTTGTACTCCAAATCATAACCGCAATGTTCGATGCTAGAAAAGCCGGAGAGAATACAATACACACCCGTAAAGAAGATGGTGATAACCATAGAAAAACTATTCACAAACTTTTAGCGAAGGCTTGTTTGTCTAACTTTGGTACATGCATGGGGATCGCAGTCTTCCTTTCCCAAACAACTCGTTGCTTATTACGTATATATAATACTGTGACGTTAATAAATATTAAACAATAGTTTTGATAATAATTTTTGAGATGAGGATTGATTATTCGTGTTATTTGGATTCTTTGGACTACTATTCTCATCTTGAATGTTATTTTCACATTTCGGTTAATGTAGCCTCCAACCTTCTTTAGGTGTATCTTGTCGAACTTGGCAACTTTTTTATTAAACTCTGGAATCTGCACAGAATTTTGATTGTTTCATCACCGAGGGTTGTATGCTCTCATTCCATCAGCCATGACTGGGTAGAACTCCTAAGTAATTCGCAATTGCATTTTGAGTGTCGCCTATACTGAAGATTGAACCTTCAACCTCTAGTAAACTCGCATTACCTCCCTTTTTGTAGCTGTCTTATTTAGAGGAAACAGTGGTAACATCCTACGGGTTAGAAATTGTAGAAGTACCCTTAACTTATTCGTCCACTTCTAACTCTTGCTATCAAGAGCGCCAACCTATTCCTGTGCTTCAATATAATCACCAAACTAACAACACCATTGGACAACCTCACTGGTATTACTATGCAAATATACTTTCTCCACATATGAGTTCTCATCCATCTCCATTATCAAAATTACATATTTATCACAAAACGAGACTCTTTCACAATCCAAGCATATTAAATTTGCAGAAATGGTTATCATATCTCAAGTAATGTCACTGCATTCTTGTGTATTATGTATTACACTCGACTCCTTTTCCACAAACTAAGAAGGCGACTTTTCTCTTTCTGTATACTATCCGATACTATAACCACTGATTATCACTTTGGTTTTAGTAGCATTCATTCTCAAACCTTTACTTTCTATAACGTTCCTTCAAGTCATAAACTTAGCACATAGACCTTCCATTGGTTGGTTGGTTGATTTTGTTTTACGGCATATCAACCTTTTTGCAGGTTATTTAATACCAAATCCAAAGATTTTGAAGAAAAATATTTTAATAGAATATATTTGTTGTTTTCAGGTCGGTTTCTATTTAACTCATAGTTGGGACCCTAACAGGTACTACCACTCCGGGTCAGAGTGGACCTGGGAGCAATGGCAATTAAAGGGTGGCTTCACACTTCCCAAAGCCCGTAAGCTGGGGCCTCACAACTGGATATAGTTTAAGGTCATATCCAGGACCAGACATTCCATTGTTTCACAGTAAACGATCAGTATACACCATCTCTTTCAAACAAACTGTATGAAACTCAGAAAATATGGAAAGGATTCTTTTAAGAATCTTGATGTGCTCCTACTTTAATATTAATTTCTCACTACATGTGTTGTTAGTTCTAATATGGTCATTTTTATACTTTTTTACTTGAATAATTTTCACCAACCATTCCTTTGCCAATAATGCACGAAATGCCCACCACATAACATCTCTTGGCACTCTGTCAAAAGTTTTCTCCAAATCTCCAAAAGCAAAATACAGATTCTTATTACAAATATACATTCCACAAAAGTTTGACAATTTTTTAGACGTTTCCAAAAATTTCTTGAATGATAAATATCAGTTTCTTTTTTATTTCAAATATAAATAGTCAATTAAAGTTGAATTACGGATGTATTAAAAAGATTTTTAAAAACTTTGGTTCAAAATTATATATTTATCACAAAATGACACTCTCCCACAGCCCAAACATATCAAACTTGCAGAAATAATGCTTCCAATTAATCCCAAAATACCAAAATGAATCCCCAAGAGATCACGAAAAGGAGACCATTATTGAAAAGAATGAAAACGGAAGAAAGAAAAATAAAGAAAAATAAAAAAAAAATAAATGCAAACAGAACAACAATGAAACTGCAAGACGAAATCGCAAAAGAAAATCTACACAAAAGGTATTTTCTTTTCTGCATGGATTGTTTGTTTTTTAAAAAAATATTTTTAATATTGATTGGGATTTTATGACAATGGGAATAAAACTCATTTTTAATTCTTCAGAAATTTTATTGATTGGAAATACTTTCAATACAGAAAATCATCGCCATTATTTTAGAATTTTATATGAAATGATTATTTATGATGATAGTCGCTATTTTATTGTGCTCAAAAATAATTATTTTTTTGAAGTTTTTATAATCTGGTGATTATTTTTGATTTTATTGTGTGAAAGAAAATGCCTATTCTGTTGTATTAAAAAAAACAATGTAATATTGTCATGCGATTTTTAAAATTCTATTTCAGAATACTGGCTCTTCTAAAAATTCTGTTTGCTTTTATTTACGAGCACAAATGAACCATAATACTTGGCTTTGGCTCATTGATAAAGAGCAGGAAACTAGCTCAGCACTCTCTGCAAAAAAACAAACAAAAAACAAAACAATATGACAATTTGAATAATTAATGGTCCTTTCAGAGTTTAGAGAAACCGAGAGGAGAATTTACTTTCTCTCTGAAAAGTCCTCTTATTGTCATCTAAAGCACCGGGTAACAAAAACTTAATAATTCTCTAGTGAAGTATCCAGGGTGACCTCCCCCTTCTCAAATTTCACCTATGGAGTAGTTAATAAAATTCAGCATACTTTCTGCAATCTAACCATATTTGGCACTGATAATTATCTGTTTATGCTCGACTTGTCCACCAAATTTCAGTCATGTTTGTCTTTTTGTTAGTCTTTGAGAGGACACTTTGGTGATTGTCTCATAAGTAGGAGGTGTGATCGTAAATTAGCGTCACACTCATCAAACTTTAGCCCTCACCCTCCTCCAAATTTTTATTCATGTGTTATCTCAAACATAATGTCTATTAATACAATCACGGTCATCTGTGAGTGTGAAGAGGAGAACCAGTGCAGCACTACTTTGTTCACCTCCTACTGCCAAATCAGTGCAGCCTGAGAGATCTCACAGAATTCAATGATAATACAAAGGGCTGCGTAAAGAAATGAAAAGTTGTTGTACAAGCAAAGAAGAATGGATATCCAGCAGTAGCAGCAACAGCAACAGCAGCAGCAGCAGTAGTAGTAGTAGTAGTAGTAGTAGTAGTAGTAGTAGTAGTAGTAGTGTATTGGACGAGGTGGCCAATATGGGTAATTTTAGTCTAGATCTGGAAACTGTCTACTTTGTCAACCCTAATTACACGTCTTTGGAGCGATACTGTTTATATGTTGGCAACAAATTTTCATTTGGATATTTTATTAAAGATAATAGCTTTTTATGAGTTAAAAAACGCTCTCACATTTTTATAAGGTATTTGGCATTCTTGTAATCGTTAAAACTAAGGATAAAAATCATAAAATATAATATGAGAACACTACATTTCCCTACACAATAACTCTGTCAATTTTAAGTCTACAGACACGAAATTTGATATACAGAGTATTGAGATTTGAGAAAATCTTTCTAATCCATTTTCAGCCAGAAATTTGACTGTTAAGGGGTCAAAGTTCAACGATTTGACCTTTTAGGAACTCTACCAAACTCCTCTGACAATTTGGGTATAAATAATTGAAATTTTAGATATAGGTTACTTGGACATGGATCTACCTTAATAACTTGATTTGAGCCCAAAACAATAAATGTTAAGAGGTCATAATAGGCTTCAAAGTTTAAAAAATTTTGACCTCTGCGGTCTCTACCAAATTAATCAAACAATTTCTGGTCAAAACATTTGAAATTTTACATAAATGGTATTCGGAGATAGGGCAAGCTTTTTAAGTGGTTTGGATTGAAAATTTGAGCTACCAATATATAAATGTATGTATGTATGTTTGTATGTCTACCTAAAACTTTAGACAGAGGCGACGGATTTTCACAAGATCAGTAGTGTTTTGAAGCTCGACCTTTCAGACGACAAATATCGAAAAATTGGCTAAAAACATTAATTTCTTCACCTTCAACTGGGCACTTTTCTACATGGAGGGGTTGCTTTTTTCACCGATATTCTCGAAAGTGATCCCCTCTTTTCGATTTTCTAGCCTTAATTTACACCTACGTCACTTCCGGTTTGACGGTGGTCATAACAGCAAAGACGTCACATTTTTCCCCGTTCTTTTCTCCCTTCGCGGTACGGGTTCAAGCCTGCCTTCCTACTGCCACTTTTTTTTTTTTTGCTCAACACACACCTCCAAATACCCGAGCAACGCCGGGCACCCATGCTAGTATATCTATAAAAGTGAAAGTGTCTGTCTGTCTGTCTGTTTGTCTGTGTATATTTCCCTACACAATAACTCTGTCAATTTTCAGTCTACAGACTCGAAATTTGATATACAGTGTATGGAGATTTGGGGAAAATCTTTGTAATCCGTTTCCGGCCAGAAATTTGGCTGTTAAGGGATCAAAGTTCAACGACTGGACCTTTGAGAACTCTACCAAACTCCTCTGACAATTTTGGGTCTACACACTTGAAATTTTAGATATAGGTTCCTTGGACATGGATCTAACTTAATAACTTGATTTGAGCCCAAAACAATAAATGTTAAGGGGTCATAATAGGGATCAAAGTTAAAAAAAAAATTGACCTCTGCAGTCTCTACCAAATTTCTCAGACAATTTCTGGTCTAAACATTTGAAATCTAATATATAAATTTCACTATGTCTGTGTGTGTGAGTGTGTCCATCTCCGTTTTTCGAATTGTATCTCCTCCTAGACGGATGACCGTTGGACGACATGCAATAGCTCAAAAGATTGCATTTTTGGTGCAGAATTTTATTAGGGGCATTTAATCGATAAAAATAATTGCTAAGGCTTCAAAAAAGGGTTCAAACTTGAAAGCAATAACACCTTGACGAGCATAGCAGAATGGCGACATTGTTCGCATGCGTACATCGAGTAAAAGAGAAATATATGTATTAAGATATTTCACATTGCTATTGAAGCTGTTGTCCCTTTAGTTCAACAGGTAGAATGACTAGCATAGTGTTGCAGTTTTGATCTCCATCAGTTTCCCTTTCTTTATTTTTTTTTTACATTCCGATATTTTTGATTTTCAAATGTTATGTAATAAATACACAAGAACACTTTTATTAAAAAAATACAGAACATTTTTGATTTACGTTACGAAAATGTCATATACAAAATATATATGATGTATCAGCTTATTTGTTACATTCCAAAAATCACATGAATAGATCAAGTAATGGCATTTGTATTGGATCTACTCCTAAACTACTTAACCGGTCATTAAGAATATTAATTATGTGTATATGTTTATATATTTCTATGTCTTGGATTCACCCCTAAACTTATTTACAGATCATTATGAATTTTAAATATGTTTATATGGTGATATATTTGTATGTATTGGATCCACTCCTAAACTAATTAACCGATCATGATGAATTTTAATTAACTATCGATCCAGTAGATATCTCACTGCTGATACAATTCTCTATTTATATAAGAGCCAGGTACGTCCAAGGATGGAATACTGTTACCACATCTGGGCAGGAGCTGCTAGAAAGGACTTGTCCTGCCTTGATAGAGTTCAAAATAGACTTCGTAGCCTCATAGGAGATGTCCTTTTCTCTTCCCTGCAACCTCTATCTCACAGAAGAGATGCTGCGAGTTTGTCTCTGATGTATCGTTATTTTCATGGAAAGTGTTCGACTGAGCTTCAATCTATGGTCCCCCTTGCCAAATTTTCACAAGAAACTTTCGTTTAGCTGAAAATACTATCAATAATTACCCCCAACTCTTTATCTGTGCCTAAACCTAAACGTGGATTCCATGAACAAAGCTTCTTTCTTAGAACTGCACGCCTGTGGAATTGTCTTCCGTTTTCCTGCTTTCCAGCTGACTACAATATGGTTGTCTTCAAGTCTAACGTAAACAAGTTCTTGATTAGCCGTTCCACTTGTTAACAACTTTACCGAATTTCCATTTACTAATGATTACTATATTGTCCAATTTCTACTGTACACTCTTCAACCCTTATCCTCGAGTGGCCTCTTGGCCTTGATAAGTGGTGATGCCTATGTAAAAAAAAAAAAAATTATGAATTTTAATTATGTGTATATGCTTATATATTTGTATGTATTGGATCAACTCCTAAACTAATTAACCGATCATTATGAATTTTAATTATGTTTATATATATATATATGTCCTAAGCTAATTAACCGATGATTATGAATTTTTATTATGTTTATATATATATATGTATATGTATGCATTGGATTCATTCCTAAACTAATTAACCGATCATTATGAATTTTAATTATGTGTATATATTTATATATTTGTATGTATTGGATTCACTCCTAAATTTATTATCCGATCATTATGAATTATAATTATGTGTATATGATTATATATTTGTATGTATTGGATTCATTCCTAATTAACTGATCATTATAAATTTAATATATTATATATGTTTGAATATTTGTATAGTCATATTCCAAACAATCGCATACAATGATCAGTTTTTAATGTATTTATGTGTACAAGAAATTCTATCAAAGTAATATGGTACTTGTTTAGTATAGAATTCATGAAAAAACAAAGGAAATCTTACCTGTGACATACATGAAAGTTATTAAAACCGAAAATCACTTTTAATATTCAAGTAGTATGACTTACATATGAGAAATAAGGTGCTTCTTCACTAGAGCACCCAGACAACGAAACAACAAATTCTTACTCCTGGCGTACAGAAAATGTAGCACAACAGAAAATTACATAAACGTATCGAGTTTTTTTCATTTTTAAATTAGAAAAAAGATACTTGTACAGTATCCTACCCGAGAAATAAGGTACTTGTACAGTATAGTACCCATATGAAAAAACATAGGAAATCTTACCTGTGACGTACATAAAAGTAATCCAAACTGAAAATTATATAATATATTGGAGTAGTATGACATTTATATAAGAAATAAGGTGCTTCTTTAATATAGCACTCTATTATAAAACAAACTCTCACCTATGACATACGGAAAAGTTCGCACAACAGAAAATTATGTAAAATCATCGAGTAGTTTCATCTATATATTATAAATAAGATACTGCCCAAGAAATAAGGTACTTGTGTAGTATACTACTCATATGAAAAACAAATGAAATCTTACCCATGACGTACATAAAAGTAGACCAAACCGAAAACCACGTTATATAATCAAATAGCATGACTTTTAAATGAGAAATAAGGTGCTTCTTCACTATAGCACCCAGATGAAATAACAAACAAATTCTTACTCTAGACGCACAGAAAATTAAGCACAACAGAAAATTACTTAAAAGTATCCAGTTCTTTCATTTATAAATTAGAAAAAGTGGTACTTCTACAGTATCCTACACAGGAAATAAGGTACTTATACAGTTAAGTACGCATATGAAAAACAAAGAAATTCTTATCTGTGATGTACATAAGTTATCAAAATCGAAAATCATGTATTATATTCGAGTAGTATAATATTTATATAAAAAATCCGGCGCTTCTTCATTATAGCACTCTGATGTAAAAACAAACTCTTACCTGTGACATACCGAAAATTTAGTAAAGCATAAACTTATTTAAATAATTTTAAATGTGTGTTGTACATAACTCATCCTAGGTAGGGAAATTTTTTTCCACATACATGCTGTAAATTTGAGTCAGGTGTGAAATGGAGCCTGTTGAATGTTGAGCAGTGATCTGTTTTTTGTATTTGAAAGGACGCACACCACAGGAGACTTTTGATGAAATGAAAGAAATTTATGGTGATAATACCCCATCATATGACCTTGTAAAACGCTGGCATCGTGAATTCAAACATGGCCGGAAGTCCCAGACCTGGTCGCCCCCCCCCCTTCTGCCATTGATGAGGCATCTGTCCGTCAAGTTGAGGCTGCCAGTTTGGAAGATCGGTGCATTACTATTCGCCAAATAGCCCAAGATGTCAAGATTAGTACAGGGTCTGTGGAAACTATCATTCATAACCTTTTGCATATGCATAAGGTGTCTGCCAGATAGATTCCCAGGTTTCTCACACCATTCGAGAAGCGAGAAGTGTGTTGAGTGCTCAAGGATGAATTTGGAGATGTGCCAAGAAGATGAGTCAAAGTTTTTCAAAAGACTGATGATACAGGATGAAACCTGGGTCCATCACTGTGATCCAGAGACCAAAACCCAGTCAATGCAGTGGAAGCACTTGGACTCACCACCTCCAAAGAAGGCAAGGGTGCAGCCCCCCCCCACTGGCAAGCTCATGCTCACAGTCTTCTGGGACCAGGACGGAGTAGTGATGACAGATTTCCTGGCAAAGGGTACCACAATTACAGGAGCCTATTATGCTTTATTTTTGAGGAAATTAAGGAAAGCTATCAAAATCAAGAGGCAGGGCAAGATCAGCGAAGGTACCCTCCTCCTGCAGGACAACGCTTCGGTCCACAACTCACATGTTGCCATATCAGAAGCACGGGCATGTAGTTATGAAATCCTTCCCCATCCTTCCTACTCTCCTGACCTTGCACCCTCTGACTTTCACCTCTTCCCAGCCATGAATTTTTTTTGAAAGTAAAGTGTTTCCCATGTGACGCAGCCTTCATTTCTGAAATCACGTTGTGGTTGGAGGACCAACCTGGGGTGTTCTACAAAAATGGTCTCCAGAGCTGCATCAAACGATGGGAGAAATGCATAACTCTGGGTGGTTCCTATGTAGAGAAAGGCTAATAACTGTGCCAAGTTTCGTTGCTCTACTGCTATGGGAAGTGGGTCAGGGGCATTACTTATTGCACGCCCCTCATATAATATTCATTTGCTAAAATGTTTCCTCTGATAAAAAGAAAGCATTCCTTGAGACTCCGCTGATTAAAGAACTCTTAACATTTCTGTTTTGATTATTCTGTGGAACAATACATTCTTGTAAATTATAATGTACAGTTTTATATTGTGTTCTTTTATGACGAGCTCTATTTCTTATTTTGGTTGAATAGGGTTTTTTATTTGGTTGGGATTACTACATAAATAGTAATATTTATATTCGCTTAAATGTACAGAAGCTTTTAGCTTGTAAACTTAATTTTTACTTCTGGATTAATATATATAATTATAATATATAATTATAAAACTCAAATGACCTTGTAACGGGTGTTGTAACTCAACATACAGTTTACGACTTTCACTTGAGTATGTGTACATAAACAAATAAGCAATGTGATAATAACACTTATTGTTTTACTGTGTACGTTTTCAGCGTCCCAATTTTTTTTTTTTTTTTTGCATTTAAATTATCCAAATAAACAATAGTTAATACTTTCTGCAGTTTTTTTACATCGTTCATTTCCGTATTATGTTTAAGTCATTTTAACGCAATTTTCTTACAAATAAATCTACTTTAACCCGTTGACAACCATATGAGCACTTTACAATAGCGATTTACCCACCGCCTTCATTTTTTTAAATGTATTCTCCATTTTTTAATACACTTTTCTTAAAAAACATTCATACATTTTCTTATACACTACCAATATAAATAAATAAGCCCGAAAATATGTTTTTTTTAAATTTGCGTTACAAATAAATAATCAATGCAACAATAAAACATATTGCTTTACTGTGTACGTTTTCAGCGTCCCAGTTGTTTGGGGTTTTTTTCGCATTTAAATTAAAAGATATATCAAAATTTGAATTTAACTTAAAGTATTATGGTATCTGTTCAGTGCACATTTACCTATAAGTATGGCGAACCACTTATAATTCAATCGCTGTAAGTTTGTTTTTTTAAATAAACAATTATAAACAGAACGACTCATAGAAATCTATCTATATTCTTTTTTATTTTAATACACTTTCATAGAAATGTTTCTGTTATGTCACAAAAAACTATTTTCTTTACATCACAAGTGTCACGCTCATACATTAATTCCATAGCTAATATAACATACTGACCAAACGGGTCACGGGTAGTCTAATATATATATATATATATATATATATATATATATATATATATGTGTGTGTGTGTGTGTGTGTGTGTTAAGAAAAACGAGCTTGAGTGCTCAACTACCTATGTAATCATATTTCTGATATTTTGAGTTCCATTGACCAAAAAGTTGTGAAAATGACGCTCAAGATGAGAACAGTAGTCGGAAATATCCAAATAATATGGATGTTTCTGTTTGTTCGAATGATTGTTTAATTATTATTTATTATTATTCATTATCATTATTATTGATCATGATCATGATGATATGCAGAACTTTCCAGAGAACTAAAAAGAATATTGAACATGAAGAAAATCAATATAATGCCAATAATTTTAGGAGCACTAGAAATAGTTCCCTAAAAAAATTGGAGAAAAAAATAAGGGTAAATTAGAATCAAGGGGAAAACAATAAACGGTAATACTGTAAATTGCTGATATAATAAAGAAAATTTGCGACTGCAGAAACTAACTGAGATGAGCTACAAATGCTAACCGGTCATATGGAAACTGCAGCAGAAGTAAAACAGAAAAATAGAAATTGACGAAATATTTAAAATGTTAAAAAAATACATGAGAGAAATATCGAAAAGATTCAGTTCCTCAATCCAAGCAAATTTAAAATCAGAATTATTAAGGAGATAGCATGTGTCAAAAAATGTTTTTTTTCAAAAAGTACAATTTAACTTACCTGCCAATTGTGTTGCTTTGATGCACTTCAGATAATATGATATTTGTCTGTTAACGTTGGCTTACCAATCTGTTTCCACGTGGAATGTGAGATGAGGCTTATGTCTGAAGCCGTATCCAATTGAAAACAAATTGGTTTTACAACAACAGTGATGAATTTTCTGTGAGATTTAAAATCGGTTTTGAATGTTGCTAAAACAGAATTTGAATTTTTCCCTCTTTTTTTTTTTGTGTGTGTCAAAGTTAAATAACCCGTGTGGTAAAATAGTCATTTGTTATCTAATCTGACCTTTCATAAAGGATTTGTTAACTATTCTGTACAGTCAACTAACAATTTCTGGGGTTAAATTCGACACACTCCGGTCAAAGCTAACTATTCCAAATTCGAGACATTGCTGTTAAAGCTTCTACTCCAAATTCGACAAGCTTTTGTCAAAACTCACTATTCCAAACATAACATACTCCTGTCAAAACTCACTATTCCAAACATGACATACTCCTGTCAAAGCTCACTATTCCAAACATGACATACTCCTGTCAAAACTCACTATTCCAAACATGACATACTCCTGTCAAAACTCACTATTCCAAACATGACATACTCCTGTCAAAACTCACTATTCCAAACATAACATACTCCTGTCAAAACTCACTATTCCAAACATGACATACTCCTGTCAAAGCTCACTATTCCAAACATGACATACTCCTGTCAAAACTCACTATTCCAAACATGACATACTCCTGTCAAAACTCACTATTCCAAACATGACATACTCCTGCCAAAGTTGCTACTTCAAATACGACACACTGTTGTTAAAGCTTACCATTCCAAATTCAATACTCCTGTCAAAGATCGTTACTCACAATTCAGTACACCCCTGTCAAGGCTCTCTACTCCAAATTGAATACACTCCTGTCAGAACTTACTACTCCAAGTCGACAAACTCCTGTCAACTCTCGCTTCTCCAAATTCGACACAGATCTAAGAAAGCTCACTATTCAAAATTTGACACACTCTTGTCAAAGTTCACTATTTTAAATTCAGCACACTCTTGTCGAAACTGTCTATTCCAAATTAGACAAACTTCTGTCAAAGTTCGCTACTCTAAATACGACACATTGCTGTTAAAGATCCCTACTCCTAATTAAATGCACTCTTGTCAAAGCTTGCTGCTCTAAATACGACACACTCCTATTAAAGCTCGATACTCTAAATTCGATATAATCCTGTCAAAGTTGTCTACTCCAAATTGACACACTCTTGTCAAAGCTCGCTACTCCAAATTCAACAGAGTCCTGTCTAAGCTCACTGTTCGAGACACTCCTGTCAAAGCTTGATTTAAAATTTCATCTTGGAAATGAAAAACTATTAAAAAAAAATTTTTTTTTGTAACAATAACCACCTTTGATCTCTATAACTTAATTCCATTTGTCAATGAGTGTATGAATATCTTGCTTTTAAAATTCTTTGGATTTTGATCTGGAATGTTCCACCTCTAAATGGCTTTGTTATCTTCGAAATAAGCAATAATCCAAGAGAGTCAAGTCAGGAGAATATGCAGGATGAGACAAGATTTGCCAACCAAATACTCCTGGGAAATCTTTGGTCAGTAGTGCATTGTGAAAACGAGCATTATCATGATGGAAGACGACTTTACTTCTGTTGACTAAACAAAGTCGTTTTCGGGTCAGCATGGGTGAGAATATTGCAGAAAAATATAAATGATGCTTTAATAATCTAAGAGAAAAAGTTATAAATTAATTATATAATATATCGAACTCTACAAATTATACCATGTAGAGGGTCATATTCCTACTGAAGATGCGGATAATACAACACAATAATGAAGATGAGGTTTTATTCAAACAATTGTTCAGTATATTTTAAACCCGGACTAGCTGGATCTATCTGCTAGTATAAATATATTTCGAATAAAATGTTCTACTGAACTGAATGTTTTTCAAAATTCAATATCTTTCCAATTGCAGTTGAATACTTGATGGCGAAATTATTGTTCATAAAAGATTTGGCATCATTTTTCTTCTATTTTAAGATGACAAAAAAGAAGAAATGTTTTTTTCATTTTTCTCTCATTATGATTTCATTTCCTTCATACAGCCTGCAGGTTAAAGACCAGAAAACATTTGTCACAAAAAAGACTAATTCTTTTCTTTCTTTCCGTTATTACTTTTTTCGACTTCTTTGCAAGGCCAATCCTCCTATTAGATAAAAGGGGGAAAAAAAAAAAAACTCGCACATAAGCAAGTTTTTTATAGGAATCCATAAGCTTTCGAGACCAGAGGGCTTATAATACATTTCTTTGAGAATTTTATTCAAAGAAAATGATTTCAGAACATTTATTTAGTTGTATAAAAAATACTTCACTTTTTATATAAAGCTTACTTTTCATAGCCTTTAAGATGACAAATCAAACTAGGCAATTTTCATTGGTTATTGCCATGTCATGTTATTGACAATATAATAATGTACTTGACTTTAATTTATTTAAAAAGAGTGAGTGTCCGACCCAGAGCCACTAGTAATATTAAACACTTTACAATAATCACCTAAAATAAAATATCAGCATGGGGAATAACTCATATTTTTTATTTGAATTATAATAATAAGAGGTAAATAAGAGTTAAAATTCAATTTTTCTTACTGTATAAATTTAAAAAATGTGCAAATAAATAAAAACTAAAATGTAAAAAAGCCACCCCTTCCTCAGGATTACTCCACTTGCCCTTGATCCCCACTTTATAATGCATCAAGTACCATTTTTAAGTCTTTGGTATGCTCCAACCGAAGATTGAACCACAGTTGTCCAGACCATTAATGAACACTCTAACCAAATTATGCCAAATGACTCGTAATTTGTTAAAATTTATTTAAAATATTATTTACTTCGACCCAGAACGATGGTTACGAGGAAACATTTTTCAATAATCACCTAAAAGTATAAATCAGAAGAGGGAATAACTCATTTTTTACTTGAAGAATATATAAGAGTTGTATGACTTACAACTAAAATTTTATTTCTTTTTCTGTATAAGTTAAACAAATATGCAAACAATAAATATTGAACCTAAAATTTTCAACGTTTCAGCCGATGTAACGTCTTCAGATGAATCTTCTCAAACTAATGAATCTTTATGTTGAAAACGGATTGAATCGTTTGATAGTTCAGTAGTTCAGCCAAGTGTTAAGTAGTTTTTATTTATTCTTTGTTATTATCACCTGAAGTCAGAATTGAACCTTGAACCTCAATAACTAATTGATACTCAGTGCCCTAATCCATTGTGCCACAAATCGATGTGGACAATTCTAGGATAAATTTTGGGTGTATCAAGTTTAATCTTATTGTTAGATGTGTAGTGTTCCTACTGAAATAGTTATCTGTGTATGGCTTCTAATTTTATAGTCATACTAGCGGAAGGGGGCACCTTGCTGGGTCATAAAATACGCTTAAATATATTTTAATTCATGAAGATTTCGTATTTATTATTACAAAACCAATTCTCGATTGAATATTATATTGTAACTAATATATAGCACTGATTCCAAAAGTTTTTAAAAAATGACTTGGGTACCATCAGCTAGAATCGAAACCAAAACATTTAACACTCCAGTCGCGTTCTCTACTGTTTGAATTATCGACAGATAGATAAGAAAGATTAAACCACTTCAAGCTATGAATGAATTTACGCATGCGCAAAAAATAATAGAAACCTATCGGCAAGTTGAAATGTGCAGTTTGCATTTCAACATGCCAGCATATTTCTGTATGCGTTATTTATCCATCCAAACAAAGATTTTACTTTTACGTTCTTAGTGTATGGTTACTATTTTCTGTGAATTCCAATGTTGTGTGATCAGTAGTTTAAGAGTTTATCGGTTAAATATTTACACACAGATACGCACAGCTGCTGTTTTATTTATATAGATATGCTCTTTCTTTATAGTAAATCGAATATTTGAAGTTGTTGCTAGAATGTAAACAACAGATTGCTGTATTTAGCATAGGATGAATAGAATCAACGCGTTGAAGTTGTGGAATGATATTAAACCTAGGCACTCCTGCTTTCGATTTTGATAATCAACAATGGTGTGTTGGTAGGTATCATACTGAACAGTTGTAATAACAACGAAAAAGCCATCTAGGAATGACCTTTTATATATATATATATATATATATATATATATATATATATATATATATATATATAGAGAGAGAGAGAGAGAGAGAGAGAGAGAGAGAGAGACATCCACATACAGTACTGTTTCACTGTGTCACAGCTCATCAGTACTGCTAGACCAGCAACTACCTCAAGTCAAGATCGAAACTCGACCGCCCAAACGACAATCAACGTTTCTAATCGTTACGTTATTCAGCTGCTATTATGCCGGGTAGTGAATTAACAATGTTTTGACATTGTCCAAACACCTAAGCTCCATTTGTTTACACAAAGAGCATCGCTTAATACGCTAATGGCAGTTTGTATATTACTTCCCAATATGCTCAACCCAAGATAGGGATATATATATATTATATTTTTAACCAATAATTTACTTATTAAATGCCGGTATTGTTCAAATACCAATAAAACCAGAGTTAATAGTAAGCTCAACGATTATCAGTGTTGATAATCGAACATATATATTATAATTTCACAATAAGTAAGACGATCACATACCACAACGTGTGTTTTATTATATGATGTCTTATTTTGGTGTTACAATTGTTTCATAATCATGCGGACAAGCTTACGAAATAACTACAAAAATGTAACAAAACAATCCATATTTTTTTAATTCTGATTATCCGACGCAAATTGGAAGCCGAAAGGAAATACTTCACATTTGAAAAAAGACTAAAACTTACAACTGCAATCTCTTGAATGAAACCTGCGGAACAGACGAATTGTCAAGCATTTTCTTTCTTGCTTTCCATTTGAAATTAATATCGTCGAATTTTTTTATTATATATATATATATATATATATATATATATATATATATATATATATATATATATATTATATTATATTATATTATTATAATATATATATTATATTATTATAATTAATATCGTCGGATTTTTTATATTATATTATATATATACATATATATATATATATATATATATATATATATATATATATATATATATATATATAATAAAAAAATCCGACATTAATTATAATAACACAATACAATAATATAAAATCATGCTCCGTATTGGGAATAGTATAAATGTTCAAATATTTCCCAACATCTCAAAATATATCCAGCAAATTAGTATACAAAAGTATCACATTTTATTTTGGCTGTATAATGTCTTTACATTTTTTCTTTTTCCTTGGGAATATAACGTCTCAATTTATATCAGCCTTCCGATATACTCGTTATTTTTTCTTCTAGACTTCTAGATTTTTTTTTTCATAAGAATAACACAACTTCAAATAATTGAAATAAGTTTAAAAAAATAATTGAAACCAAAGTTTTTATCCTTACAAAATTGGCTTCAACTTCTGATGAGACGAGTGTTTATTTTTTTAATTTTACATGTAATTCACAATGATTTGTTGTATTTTAAGAAAATATAAAAATACATTTGTTAACGACATATATACATACACATACATTTAACAAATTTATATACACTGCGTGTCAAATTATTAACGCGATAACATTTTTTTACCAGTTTCAGAAATTACCGGTGGTTTCGTATCAAAAGCTTTGGAAACGTTGGTAATGCTGAGCTGCGCGTACTGTGTAATTTTCGTACTGTTCCGTGCAATGCAAACAACTTGCCACCGTAATTGCTGAATCTACGGTATTTGAGGTGTGTCAAATTATTAACAAGGCAGTTTGTTTCGTCAATTAAATGGGCCGTAAAGGTGGTTTGAGTAGTTTGGAAAAGAGTACTATTACAGAACAGCTAGCAACAGATAAAACTACAATCAAAATATTGAAAATGATAGGAAGGTACCATCAAACTGTGAAGAAGAAATTTCTTTTCTTTTCTTTTATTTATTTATTTATTTATTTTCATTTCATTTCTTTACATTTTAATTTGTCTATCTACAGGAACCGTTTTTATTTTTTATTCACAAATTGAAATTAATTTGGAGTGGACTTTGAAACTCATATATTATAATTATAAAAAATATTAAATAAATATTAAAGACTTATATAATAATTTATTTACCGGACTCATCATCTAAACAAATACGAAACTAGGGAATTATGCCGACTTTGGATTGTAAGCATGCGTACATACGTTTGTAGCATATTGTTTTAGCATTTTATATTATTCTTATGCATATTAAAGTTTTTTTTTTTCAAAAAATTTTATTTATTTTATATTCTAAGAATCTATTCACGGATTAACATTGGACTTTATTTCGTTCACTTTCGGATTCTTTCAAATTATTTTTTTATGTATTTCCGTATCCCTTATTTAATTTGTCTGTCTCCACTCTCACTTTCTTCATATTTCCCTCTATCTACCAGTTGCCACCTAATTGCACCAAGGGATTACCACCCTCTTTAACACACCCAAGTGACTTTGGTGTTGATTTTCAAGCCGACTTTGAAGATGTGAGGTGGCATGATGTGGCCCTTTAATTGGAACCACACCAAAGAATATAACCGTAGCCGGAAACTTTGTTTTCGTCAGTCTGAGCACATCTCTATTATTTGTGGCAATCCAGTGATACATTTTGAGGATGCTGGCAATGGTCCTGTTATCATAACTTGCATTGGTGGAGAGCATGAGTTGTACAGCGGTGCATCTCCAATGTCGCTCGTTGAATATTATGTCACTTTCAGACATGACAGAAGACTCTTATCGCTTTTAGGATTTGTACACAACTGGCTAATTAGCAGATGGTCTGCAGCAAAAAATGAAAACCGGTTTTCATCGAACGGAAATGGAATCATGTCGTCTTTTCTAGGCGACAATTTAATCGTTCCACTCTGTAGTATAAGCAAAATGAAAATTGCAAAACATGCTATGTAAACATTTTATTAAATTGTTAGGTGAAAATGCACAATAGGTTTAAATCACGTAGTTTGTAAATGAAAAAATATTATGTGAATAAATTTGTATTTGTTTGTGTTAGTTTTTTTAAATTATGGATTTATATGTAAAAAGATGTTGAAATAAAAGTTGGAAAAGTTAGAATAAGTATTTTTGTTTGATTAAACTATTCAAAAGCGACATTGCATAGAGTCATTTAAAAAAAAGTAGATCTGATTAGGTTCAAGTTCTGCACAAACATTTCACTCCTTTTTAACTTCTTTCGGAAAGGATACTTGCACAAAATTAAGACCAGAATCATCTTTTCAATTGCAAATGTAAACTAAAGTTAAGTTTAAATTTATTTTGAAAAAAGAAGATCTTATTAGGCCCAAATTATATGATTGTTTGTTGTTGGATGACGCCATTTTGTTTAGTTTGTGATAGGTGATTTTAGCCATTCAAAATTGTCTTATTCTGATATTCCCTTAATCTGATAAACGTATGCAAACAGCCAATTAAATTAACCGGAACTTGTAAAGGGAGAAGCATTGTAGACGAAAGAACTAATGTTAAATGTATTGGAATAAAAACGAAACATGGGCGGCACTTGTGTAAAAAACTGTGACAAATCTAGAAAAGTTCCAAGAGTTGTGGAAGGAGAGGAAGAGGAGAAAATAATTAGTGAGCAGCATAACTTGTTTTGGAATATAATTCGCCTCAGAATTATTATAAGAATTTATGATAACAAATGAACGCGACTGATAATATGCACAAAATCTACATCAGATATTGGCTAGTAGTCTGACCATATTGAATTTATGTGTAGTGTCTGCATTTGCAAAACCATAATGTTTTTTCTAGGCGGGAATAATTGTGTCTATTTTATCATATATAGTGATGAGATAATGGCTTGAATTAAAGTTTAAAATGTTAAATGGTTCAATTATGCTCTAAACAAAAACATTCCTTTTGAACGCGCCTCTGTTTATCTAAGAACCTACTGCTGATTTTATACACTGGGCCGTTCTGCTTATGTGATGATAAAGTTTCTAAAATGCACCTGCTATGTTAGGCTGTATCAGAGTGTTAACTTTGATCAAATCAAACTGTCCTTGCTTAACCAGATCTTTTTGATAATTGTTTTTTGATACTTATTAGAAGCATTTTGATACAAAATCTATCTAAGAGCACCTTCAGGCATATGAAGTACATCTCTGTTAAATTTAAAAGAAATCGGCCCAGCTGTTTCAGAGTGAACAAGAACCTCACTCACACACACACACACACACACACACACACACACACACACACACACACACACACACACACACACACACACACACACACACACACACATGGATAAAGTGCCTTTTATATATAAATAAATTATATATATAGGCTATAATAACTAAGAATAAAATAAAAATTACTTATATCCAGTCATAATTGCTGGCACGAGAACAATTTACATGGATTAAATAAAGGGTTCGGTTTGAGATTCCTTACAGGTTTTTCAGTTTGCTATCAAGAAAAGATTTGAAATGATGCACTTGATCGTCAGAGGTTACATCGGCGAAAACGTGAAAAGAACAAACAAAATGAGAATAGTAGTCCAAATAGTGCAAATTGTCAATCCTCATCTAAAAAATAATATCTAATACGATAGAATTTTTGCTTTAAAAAATTTGATGATGTTACGATTAAATTTTTTTTTTTTTATATGCATTCTTCTATTTTGGTTCTAATAATAGATTTTAAACAAGCAAAGATTGCGACTCAGTTGTTTTAAGGATTGATCTACAATGCATGAAATCAATAATTGTATGCTTCGATCTGTTGTAATCAATAAATTTTTTGCCTCATATCAGGTGTTGATTTGGAGGATTTTCAGTGCCTAGTATTACAAAGAAACCAAAAATGCCGCCTATTAACAATGAAAAACAAACAACAACAAAAAAAAAACATGAATAAAACTAACAGAAGATTCAAAGGCAAGGAACTCTGGCATGGCTGAAATGTAATGCAAAATAATCTTGAGAAAGTCTTGTAATTTCATGTGGTATCAAAATTGTGTCTCGCAATAACCCAAAATCATATGCAGTGCTTCTTTGACAAAATTCTGTTACTCACTGCTAAATTCTTCACTGGGGTAGCATAGTTATATGGGAAGGGCACATTTCAATTATTAAACAAGTACAACTTTATATTAAATCAGCTATATCTATCCGGTGTTGCTCTGGATGCAGTGAAGTCATTTTTTTTATTTTTTGCATATTTGTACACTTATACAGAAAAAGAAATAAAAGTTTAGTTGTAAGGTACACAACTCCAATTATATTCTTCAACTATAAATATTAGTTATTTTCCTTGCTCTTTTTTTTATTTTCATATTACCATTTATCTTGGCTAGACTAAGTAATTTATTTTAATCCATTGCAGTGAAATACATTATTATATTTCCAAGGACATGGTACAGCAATAAAGAATTAAAATTGTTTGTCAAAAGTTATTTGGATCTAATTTGGAAATTTTGAAGAAATAATTTTATATAATACTAGCAGATGTATCTGGCATTGCTCTGTATTAAATGTTACATTAAATTCATTTTAAGAAAAGGAAGTAAAAAAAAAAACGGAAAGACACTGAGATATGTGTATGCGAGTAGTATGTTGTTTCTAAAGCATTCACTTCTTGTAAGTAAAAAAAAAAAAATACTCGAGGTGAGGTTGAAACCAAGACCTAAAATCAAGTATGAAAACCATTAGGCCAGTGCGACACAATCTTTTAAAAGTGTTTTCAAACCTACTTATTCTTAACATAAGGAAGCTGTCATGTGAACGGTTTGTGTATGCGCAGTCGTGAAACAGTTTACAAACAAATAAAAATCCGATAACCCCCCCCAAGTACCAATTTTTCAATTTTTACACCTTAGTAGCTCCTTTTTCAGATGAAAACCGGTTAAAAAGTTTTCCACGTGTCTGAATAACCTATATACCAAATTCCAAGCCCGTAGATAAACAATCCGTTGAGTATATAGGTTGAGAGTTGTCCTCTCACACACACATTTTCACTTTTATAGATATATAGATATTCTGAAAATAAAAAGCAATAAATCAATCTTTGTAAAGTGAGTTTCAAATTCGGCTAGATTTTGCTTTGTTTTGTTTTTAGAATAATAATATATGAAACTGTAACTGAAGGTGGGGTCATAACTCAATCAATCATACCTTTACACTTAAGCGAAATGATCAAATCCTCAAATTATTTTTTAACTTACTATTCAATTTTTAGGGCATTTAGTTTATTATATAAATATCCCAATTAGGTATTTTTAAATGGAAGTATTTTTTATTGCGCAAAAATCAAGCAGGAATCATCCTATGTTAAACGTAACTACTAAATTGAATAAGTCATTTGTTTTCAACCTTTTAACAAAAATGTGTATAAAAAAATCAGTAAAGCATTATTTTAGAGTTTTATAAGTTTGCTCAAATTTTTTCTTCAAATATTATTATACTACCGAAGCACTTACAATTTTATCTTTTTATTTTTAATGAGTCACAAAGCTACTCGAAGATATGGATTGGTTGCCAGTTAAATGATGAAGAATATTATGAGAAAATTAAAATTGACGAATGAGATAAACATAATTTCATTACTTATTAGGAAAAGTATTTGTTGTCATTATACTTGAAGACGACTGTGATGCAGCCTGCAGAGAAATTCTATTCATGGAAATTCCGTTCGATGTTAGGCACATGAAAGAAGTAAGAAAAGTTTTTTCAGTGGTGGTAAACAAACGTGTTTTTACTGTAAATGTTTTACAAGGAGCCAAAGATTGGAGCTAAGTCGAGCGTGTTCTATAGAAATAATGATGGACCAGAGAAAGACTAGCAACGTTTCTTCTGTGAAAAAAGGGTCGTAAGAAACAGAAGAGATCATCCCCCACTAGATTGCGTAATCGATTTTCTGAACAGTAGCTTCCAAAATGTGGCATCTTTACTCTATTTTAAGATGTATCTACATCAGGAGTCAGGTATTTTCTAGAGCAATAGAATGATCCAAACATTTTTTTCCAGTGACCTTTTGAACTAGTTAGATTCCATTTAACATCTGGAATGAAAACAAATTACATTTTTGTAAGAACTTATTTTGAAGAGTATGCTTTATCAAGCGGTTACTTGCTCATCTATTGATTTCTTTTCTTTTTAATAGAACTACCCACCTGTGAAACTCTGTCCCGCTGGTCTGCTTTCCAGCTGACTACAATATTGTTGTCTTCAAGTCCAACATAAACAAATCTTATTGAATCGTCCTCTTAAATAATCTAATTATACAAAATTTCTATTACAAATGATTCTTATGCTATTGTTCCAATGTCTACTGTACACACATTAACCCTTATCCTCGAGTGGTCTCCCAACCTTGATATGTGGTAGCCCCTTGTAAACAAAAAAAAGGTTCCCATGTTTTTAATATTGTCAATTGTTGTGTTGACAGCTATTTAGCTACTGCACAATGTCAGATTGATTTTGCATTCAGAGTTGACTTTGTTATGTTGAGGAACAATTAAGGCCAATTGTCCGTCTCTACGAGATGGAGTTTTTTTTTTATCTAAGTTTTTAAACTGCAATCTTTACAGAAATCGTGACATTTTTTATTAATAAAATGCACTGGAAGAAAACTCCATGAACTCAATTCATTGACAGAGAAAGACTCACACAAATATAATAAGCACCCCCCTTTTTTTTATAACATTGCACAAAATACAATTATTAAAAAAACACAAAAAACATAAAAAATAATAAATTATGGATTGGTCTAATGAATAGAAATAGCAGGTGAACTCCCACTTCCCCACCCATCTCCTGCAAAAAAAAAAAAAAAAAAAATGCCATGGTATCGTCAATAAAAATCGCAATCCTTTCTGAAATCCAATCATTTTTGCTACAAATAAACGTCAGCCTATGCCTGACTTGTTTACCAATTTTCAGTCACGAAAATCTAACAATCATTTATAGCCATTCAATAATATGCAGGAACACTTTGGTGATCGTCTCA
The DNA here is from genome assembly GCF_053919585.1 of Euprymna scolopes. Classification (NCBI taxonomy): domain Eukaryota; kingdom Metazoa; phylum Mollusca; class Cephalopoda; order Sepiida; family Sepiolidae; genus Euprymna; species Euprymna scolopes. The sequence continues at coordinate 61,267,332 of NC_136517.1, read as the reverse complement.
TCAATAGCAAATGTGAATCTGAATGGTCTTCACACTCACCGAACCATACTCCCTTTTCCTTTAAATTATCTGTGGAGTAATCTCAAAGATGATCTCTATGAAAGCAATCCCCACACTATTCCTGAGGGCCATCACACCCAAAATCAGTGATACCAAGATGTAGTTGCAAGACAACGGTACATATCACTGAATGGCGGTAAAAAAAAGACTGTTTCACATTCATGACTGAAACTTGGTTGTCAAGTCAATCATCGAAGATCGAAATTTATTTGTACCAAATATGGTTAAATTGCAAAAAGGCTAGTGAATCTTATTAATGATTCCATGAATGGGGTATTTTTTTTTTATTATTGAATGGGAGGGGAATAAACTTTGTAGAAACTTTATTGTTTATGAGTTTCTTGTTATTAGACATCGAATAAGTGATGTAAGAGAAACCAAGTGGAACGTGAGTTTCTAATATCACTATATAGGAGGGGCTATTCAGTATAGCGCAGTTGTTCCTAACGTGGGGCATATGCTCGACGGGTGGCAATTTGAATTTTAAGGAAGGAAAACAATGGAGAGTGACTGATTCAAATTTTCAAATTTTTAAATTTTTCATCTTCTATAGAAGTTTATATCTCATTTCTAATTTTAAGTAGACATTAATTGCATTAAAGATCAAGAAAAAAATTATTAAAGAGATGAATCAATCAGATTAAAGTTGAGGTTAGCGTATTGCTTCCGACAGCTGAAAGACTAGCCCAAGACTGTGATAAGTGGGGAAATTTTGTTCTATGTGAGGAAGCTCTGGAATATGCACATAAGTCATGTTAGTCAAGCCAAGTATTGCATGATCATGGCACTGTCACTCTTCATGAATGTCATAAGAAATGCGAGGGGTTAGGGTCATGGTATTTATTAAATTGGATTTAGAAATGCGATTAAAAGATCTTATCCTAAAAATATTTATTTCCATTATTTTCTCTCAATTTAATTTTTTTTATTTTTTATTTCTTAGTAATTTTTGGATCGGAAATTTAACTGTCGTTTGTTTATTTCATTTATCATTGGCTGCCATGTTCTTTTTTAGCTTGTTTAGACCAACTTTAAGCTTTTGTAGCCGAAATGAAGTTTTTTCTTTGAAATGATATTAACAATACATCATCACATGCGAGGTAGAAGGATTTTAGAGGTGAGCACCGTTGAAAATAAATACATGTACAAATCGTTCGACTGCACTTGAGCGCGAGCTGAACGCTTCCTTTTCATTGGGTATTACACCAAGTTGTAGGGGAAGGCGTCACTCGTTTCTATGGATCATTGCACCTATTCTAGACTAGCAAGGCTACCCGGCATTGTGCAGGGTAAAAGCGTAACATATTTCTATTAAAACTTCAACATATCCACCTCTCTCCATCACTCTTTTTCCGATCTTCCATTTTCCTTTTCCTTTCCCCAAACCCTTTCTTCTCTTTCGCCCAGCCCATTCCTCTCTAGCTGGACGCACACACACACACACACACACACGCACACACACACCTCTCCATTATATAATAGTTTTTGTAGAATTAGTCAGCATTTTCTTTCAAAATCAATACATAATAAGATGGAACTCGACCCAATTGTCTTCCAAAAAAACTGAATGTTTTCTGCACATATAGACAACTGCTCTTTATATAGATTTTCACCTTCTACCGCTAAGTGTTTAGTAATGTGTCATATTTGGTATGTCTCAATCAAGGATTGAACTCCAGTCTCCTAGCCGATTAATGAGCACTAAGCCAAATGAGAAACACTGGTATTGTGTATCTTGTTTTTGGTCAGACCTGACACGGGTCTTGTCACTGCGATAATTTAAGGGGAGAAAGAAAGTTAGATAAAAAAAAAAAAAACAGGTAACTAATACGTTTGCGTTTTTTATATTTTGATTCCCCTTCGTGCCCTTTTTTATCACAGGAATTTCTAAGGCAATCATGTATTTTCTTCAAGGTATACCTATTTGTTTGTTTGCACATTTGTAAACTTATACGGAAAAAGAAATAAAATTTTAGTTGTAAGGTAGAAAATTTCTATTATATTTTATTCAATTAAAAATATGAGTCTGTACTGACTGAATCACAAAGCAAATTGAACAGAAGTTAAAATGCAAATGGTTCTAATTGCTACTCTCTTTCTTTCTTCGCTTTATTTGGATTCACTCTGTTTGTCATTCCTAAAAGCAAGTAAATTTTCATAGGAATGTGTTAAATCAAAGTTTTTTCAACAAATGAAAATCGTTTCAAACTTCAAAAGTAATAAGTCTAAGTTAAAATAATAAGCTGACACGATTTTCCTATTTAACAAGCAGCCAAAAGTTAGAGAAACAGAGATTTTTCAAGCGAGCTACACGGAATCCAAGAATATATATTCAACGCACCACCCTCCGTGCGTTTGGCTGAGGGAGGTGAAAAGGAACACTTCAATGACTCACATACAAGCCTTTTTCATTTTGTGCACACATTCTTATGCAATAGCGAAAGTACAGGCAAACAGAAATTGCTTCATTGCTATCCATTCACCCGCACTAACAAGAGCAAAGTAAACCAACACACATACACAGTGCCACGCTGCCAAATACTCGCATACATATATTACTTACACATGCACATTACTCATATTATGAACATTGTGACCTTTTGACTACTTAATTACTAATAACTTCATTCACTAAACACAAATTAATGTAAATAGCATTTACTGAATAAAATAACTTTTATACGTTTATAAAATTGTAGATATAAAAAATGTTTTGTAATAAGATTTCGTTTTTCTCAATTTTTCATTTACAAAGTTCTGTGCATGTTTTTAGTTAGCACTTACTAACTGGTGACCCTTCTATTATCTCAATGTTTCATTATTTCTATTTTAATAAGCTTGCACGTATATATATATATATATATATATATATATATATATATATATATATATATATATATATATATATATAGTCTTGGAAGTTTTTAACCTTTAAAACTATACAAAAAAAAATATTTTTATCATTCGTTAGAAAGTAAATCATTTAATAACCTGCAATCACTGCATCAACTTGTTCTCTCGAATTCACTATGGTACCAATGAAATTTAAGGGATCATCAGTTGTTTACCATGAAACACTGTTTCGGGGATTTAAAAACAAAACAGTATATTACATCATGGCTCCTCATCAGTGCTGATCAAACACCACCTCGCTTAATCTTAAGAAGAAGACATGTTACAAATATTAGATCTAGTTTCCTATTCTTAATTTAGCTAACCTATTCATGTTATGAAAATGAATTTCTTACCTGTGAGATTCATCTGTTTCCAAATTCAAAATGGATATATTTTTTAATTTACCAGTCTTGTATTTATAAGATTAGGATTAATCCATTTTATTACTTATCACCCCCATTACGATTAGTATTTTGTATATTTACATTCTTATTTATTGAAAATTAAATATATATAAAGGTTAAAATATTTATAAATACATACATTTTTTTAATACATTTTATACATTATTAACATAGTTTTGGATTTCCTTTATTAATATATTCTGGTTAATTTTATACGATTCAAAAGCATCAGGATAACGAACAAATGCTTTATTTAACTGTTTAAATATTTTAGTTTTATCCCCACCTTGTTTTACCATCCTTATTACTAAGCTAGGAACTGGTGGTATAAAATCTATTAATTTTAAAGTAACGCGAGCTATTCTCAAAAACTCTGACATAATGGTTCCATAAAACATAAAAACAGGGCAGGTACTATCTTTATGCGGCATACGAACTATTTGAAAGGGGAAAGAGTTTCTTTTATCAAATATTTTATAAAGAAAAATCCCATCCTCAATTTTTATATCTAAATCCAGAAATGTAGTCTGTTGTCCTCTGTGTTCACAATTCGATTCTAACTCCTTTGGATATATAAGATGTTTATTTTTTTTTAATTCATCGTTATCGTTTATACATATAAGGTCATCTATAAATCTCCTACACCCATGAAAATTATACGTTTTAGATATATCATTTTTTATTTGTGATGACATATATATATACTCGAGCCTATGTAAATACAGATTTGCTCAAAATAGTGCAGGATCCAATCCCATTGGGATACCTATCACTGGGAGTAATATTTTATTTCCTATTTGTAAATAACATTCTTTAATAAGATGACCTATAAGTATTTTTAAAATACCTTCAGAAACACTAGTTTTGCTATTTTTATTTTTATACTAGAATGCTTTAGAGTTAAAAAGTCTATATATTTACTTTTGCCAACTTCAAAAGCTAAATCCACAGTATTATTTAATTATTTTATAAGTTTTTCATGCAGAATTTTAGTATATAGCATACTAAAATCATCAGTCTCTCTCTCTCTTTCTCTCTCTCTCTCTCTCTCTCTCTCTCTATATATATATATATATATATATATATATATATATATATATATGTGTGTGTGTGTGTGTGTGTATATATATATATATATATATATATATATATATATATATATCACATGGTAGTCATTCAATAAATTTAAAAATTTATGACGTGAAATGTTTAAATTTCAAATCAAAAGATTTTTATTATTCTATGTAAGATAAAGAATACATTTGAAATATTTTAACTCCTTATCCTATAGGATTTCGATGTCTACCATCTCTTCAGAGGAGTAAATATTGGGTCCGGTAAAAGAATGTTTTATATAGGTCCGGCGGATCTGTTTATTAATAAACATAATTTAATATATTTAATATTTTTTATAATTATAGAACACGAGCTTCAAATTCCACTCCAAAATAACTTCAAATTGTTAATAAAATAAAAATAAAACCGCTTTTAGAAGACAGGCCACGCAAATTAAGAGAAACTGAACTGATAAGAAAAATGAAAAATGAAAAAGAAAAAAAGGAAAAAATAAAAAAATTAATAATTAAAGAATTAAAAAAACATTATAATTATTTGCTAATATTTTCTCCTTGAGACAATATTCTTTCGTTGCTTTGACAGATTACAAATCTGACTTCACAATCTAGTGGGCGGTGATATTTTCACTTTTCTACAACCCTTTTTTCTCACAGAAGGGACATTGATCGTCTGAGTTCCTATGTTTTAGTTTCTCCTCTTGTAATTATAGCAAGAACTCGTCTAGCTACAACCACTGTAAAAAATTTCTTTATCTGTGTACTTAAAACCAAATAGAACTTCTATGAATAAAATTTATTTACTAGAATTTCCAATATGCGAAGCAAGATACCATGAGACTGCTTTCCAACTGACTATAACATGGTCACCTTAAAGTACAATGCCAACAAATACTAATTGAACCTTTCTCTTAAATAATCAAATTATGCCAATTCCATCCATCGTTTCCAATCCTCTTATATTTTTGTTCATTGTTTATCTAACTCGTATCCTCACATGAACTCAAGGACTTGATACATGGTCAACCATTATTATAAAAAAAAAACACAACACCAAAAATAAAAATCGGCTAGTCAGAAACGAAGTTTGAATAGTCAGTATAAATGCTATTTGGGTCTGACTTTGAAAATCCGACAAGATACGTTATATGTTAGATCTGTTGCAGGTTTTTCTTCCTGGTTTATCTTTCCTCTATTTACCTTTGTCTACATTAATTTACTCTACCTTTCACTCCCACACATAATTTTCTTTTTTTGTGTCCTCTAGCATTCTTTTATTTTATCTTATTAATTTTGTAAACTTCTCTTTGAATAAGTTGCAGAGTTTTTCTTATCTTGACTTTTACTTATGTTTAATATTAATTAATAAATTATTATTAATTAATATTAGAAGTGGTATACTGCTATCTTACCTCCCCTTCTAAAGTGAGGTCTAATGCCTCACACGTCACAAACAATTAAAACACATGAAAGTCCATAAACATACCTTGTTAGTGAATGCAGATCACAGGCCGAATTTCAGAGTCTGATTTCCCGTAGCATCATGTTCTCCTTCGTGACTGGGGACCTTAAAATTAATGGTTTTCACTCAAGCACAACGTAATGCAGAAATCATCAATTTGAAGAAAATACCTTTTATTAAGATCTCGGCATGACCTTCTCTCCTGCCAGTGGCAGGGTGCATTCTAGGCTATGGATCATTTTGCACCCGTAACCACATAAGGTCGAGCTGACATCTGAGTACACTAACTGACTCTGAATAAAAATTAAAAACTAAATGGTTTCCCTGCATCCTAAGCAACGCCAGGTAAGTATAGGTTGTAGAAAATAAAAGACTGTCCTTTCTGAAAAAGAGCATGAAGGGGAAGCTAAATTTTAAGAATGCTATTTTAAGACAATTTCCTATTATCTTTAAATAACGAAAATGATACTCGCCCAATATTTAAGAATATGAATTGAATTGAATAAAGCCTATTTAAGATAAAACTTATTTTTCCAATCATCATTATATCATACTATCAGATATTTTACCCTTTTTATATCTATCTACATATGTACTGCTAAAACAGCCATTTAATGAAACATACAACTGAATATTACATACAAAATTGTTAGTAAAAAAAATAGTGACCCCGACGTGATCAAACAACAATAAAATATGCTCAATATCCACATCGAAGCAAACCATATATTTTCCGCCAACAGATTTGTTCATCTTAGACGTCAAATCGTAATCTAATTAGGGAAATAAGATCACTACTGATAAGGCCATGATAAGTACATCTGAATGCGACTTGTAAAATTATCAATAACTTTTGACACACTCCTTTCTTGGCACTGCCATGGTTTTCTTTAGCTCAGGAATAATCTGAGGACGGTTTTGCTAGAAATTATCTTTGACATTATCTTATGCATAAAAATCTGGGAGAGTTATAATGCGATGAGTGTGAAGTCTATTCAGGATCACAGATTCTACTGATAAGATGATCATCAAAGTGTCCCCACATATTATTGAAAACAATACCACAAAACAAAGACTGTTGAACATTCATGACTGAAACTCGGTGGACAAGTAAGGCATGGACAGAGGTTTATTTGTAGCAAATAGGGTTGGAATGGTAACAGGATTGTGAATTTTATTACCGCATAAAAAACTGATAAATAGAAAAACAAAATATTTAAATATGAGTTGAATTAAGAAATAATGTTTTTCAATTTTTTTTTTTTTATAAATGTAAACTTTACATTAGTTGAAATTAGTTCATCATCATCATCATCATCATCATCATCATCATCATCATCAGCAGCAGCAGCAGCAGCAGCAGCATCAGTTAACATTCGTTTTATTTGCTGGCATGTGTTGGAGAGATTTTAGAATTGACTTCCAAACTAATCTATTCCTGCTCCGGTGTTTATGTATTTCTCTTTCTCTCAACTGCATCCTCATCATTTCCTCTCATATTTCCCTTTGGCCTTATCCTCCCACTTCAATTGTTCTATGTCTGTTAACCCAAGAACTCTCATCCAATCTCAACGTGACCATACTGTTGGAGTCTCCTTTTCTGCACACATCCCCCACCCCCCGATACTGTCCAGATTTAATCACTCTCTGATCTCATCAGAACGAAGCCTCATTAGAGCTCACGTTACACACGTTACAACGTATCATTCTTGTACCATTTCTCTTCAGCTTTCACTTCCATGCATCATCACCCTGCACACACACGCATTGATCGGCAGCGGTAACGTTCTGCTGGTTAGTAATGGCAAAAGTTCACTGAACTTACTTCATCCACTATTAATTCTTGCAATCATACTAGCATCTGCTCTTTCCTGTGCTCTAAAGATATCGTCAGGGCAATATCTACTAACTTAAACACTTTACATCTTTTAAAAACCTCATGCTTCCCAAAATTCCCCTACCATGCACACATGCACATTTGGTGATTTGTAGTGCACATCTGTTGAGTACTGTATATGCTGAGTGCATCATTATTTTATTATTCCAGCCATTCTAATTAGCTTAACTCCAACAACAAGAACAGCAATGGTTTCTATAAAGAAATGTGAGCTTTTATAGCATCTTGCATGGAGAGGAGGTCTTTTGTAAAGAGGCAAACATTATTTCAAATGAATTTCACAAATAATAATCTGGAAGAATTTCATGGCGTCAAATGTGTTGAATCATTTGATTGCGGAAGGCTAACGAAATTCAAATGTCCAGAAATTGCTTGAGGGAGAGAGGATACACTTCAAGACCATTTTTCATTCAATTATTGAAATTAAATTAAGAGGAAATTTTCAAAGGAATTTCTCCAGGATTTTTTAATTTTTTTTTTCAATTTAAAAAACATCTGAGAAAGAGAAGGAAAAAAGAGAGGGAGATGGTGAGAAGTAAAAGAGAGAAATAGATAGAGTGATAGAAAATTAGTGAAATATAATGTGAGAAAAGATGAGAGTAAGAGAGAAAGAGAGAGAAAGAAAGAGAGAGAAATAGAAAGAGAGGGAAATAAAAGAGTGTGTGAAATAGAGTGAAAGGAAAATAAGAGAGAAATAGAAACGAAAGAATTTGAGAGAAAAAAAAGATAGTATGAAAGAGAAATAGAGAAACTTGAAATAAATGCTGATAAGATTAAAAATAAAAAGTCAATAAATATTGTATTTATAAGTGTATGTGCTGCGGTATTGGAGGCCACACACCAAACTTTGATTGGTATTTTCCCTTTACAGCATGTCATTTTTAAAGCTCCCCAGCATGGTAGCCACAAACCCTTAAAACCCTAACCCCCTTTTACTAAATTACTAATTCTTATTTTTCTCATTAGGATTAATTGGTGTTCCGATTGCAAATTGAAACGTGAATTTGGGACGCTAAAAACTACATAGCAAAAAATGGTCTCAAATCCACGATCTCCCTTTTTTTCATGTACTTTAATCATTAATGATAATTAATTCTTAAGGAGACAATTTTTCTTTTTAATTTTCAACGAAAATAGAAAACACAGAAAAGGTCGACTGTGGATTTGAGACAAAAATGACTTGACAAATCATATGCTTCTTCTGTTTTTAAGGGTCTGTGCTTTGTAGAAATTAATATCATTTCATTTCAATAATATTGCGACTTTGTTATTGAAATCCATTACCGTACTTTGGGGTAACTATGCCAAATCCGAGGTTAATTGCGCCAACTAAAAAAATGTGCTCTTTACATGCGTGATTGCCAAAAGAGCACTTTTAGTTAGTTGGCACAATTACCCTGGACTTGGCACAATTACCCTGGACTTGGCACAATTCCCCTGGACTTGGCGCAATTACCCTGGACTTGACACAATTACCCCAAAGGACAGTATCCCTTTTTATCCTAACTTTATGTTAAACAGTGTCTTTGTTGCCGTTAGGCTGAGATGTGATTCTATTCAGTCCTAAAAGGTCCACCTTCCCAGGCATTACCTTCACTTTAGGAAGATGGTAGTTTATTGCTAATCGTTTTTCCTGGAAACGTTCCCAGTAGAGTTTTCATTTACAATCTGTGGTTTTTCGGGGGTTTTTTTTTTTCAAAAATATTTTTTGTTTAGAATAAAGGAAATAGTTCTGTATGCATCACTACAGGGTTGAGTCCCTTTTATAAAGCTCCAGTCATATTAAAATATTAGAAAATTTTTTAAAGATGTTTTTTACATGGGGGTCACCACTTATCAAGACCCAAAGGCTATTCGAGGATAAGGGTTAATGAGTGTACGGTAGTCACTGAGACAACAGCGTATTAATAATGGTGGAAATAGGGGTAGAAATCGATTATTTAAGGGGCAGCTCAACAATAACCTGTTTTCATTGGACTTGAATACAACCATATTGTAGTCAGCTGAAAAGCAGGTCACCGGAATAAAGGATGGGCAGTTCTAGGAAAGGAACTTTGTTCATGGAATTTGTTTTTAGATTTAGGCACAGATATAGAGTGGGGGGAAATTGTTGATTTCTTGTCAATAAGTATTTTTCATATTTAGAAAGTCCATTAATTATTTTGAAGGTCGCAATTTACTTCCCATTATTTCATCTCTGAAAAATATTTTTATTTGTAATATAAAAAACAAATCTATAAGGGAATTTAAATAATGATTAAAACAAATGATTTTGAAAATGAATTTGTAATAAAATAAAAATGTTTTTTCTGGACTGCAAAGTTTTCATTAATAGAATGTTCTTTATACGCTTTTTGCTTTTGATTAATTCATTTTTTTCTACTTCTTCTTTTTTTAATAGTCCGTTACAGATATAAAATGTGAATTAGTTTTTTCTTCTTTTTTCTTCATTTGCCGTTTCTCTTCGTCGCCATTTTCAATTCTTTTCATACAGAAAGATGACACAAGGGAGATTTTCACTGAGTTTTCTTCAAGGTTTTATTCACAGAGAATGAACTTAGGTGAGAATGAATAATGTTATCTCAATCTAATTGTCTATTTCTTAACTTAACTTACTAAAGAAATGAGTGATTATTTTGATTATCGATTATAGATACTTATCGAAGACATTCCGACAGAAAGATGACACAAGGCAGACGTTCACTGAGTTTTCTTCAAGGACAGACATCAAAGTAACATTTGCCGAGATTATTCTACATTATTGGGCATGTCTTGTTTACATGGCTTCCTGAGGGAGACTGACCCCTCATTTCAAAAAAGAGATGTCATTTATCATCGTTCAAGTCTGTTTTGTCTACCACATCTGGTCTCTGCACGCCCCCCCCCCGCCTCAACTTCATGTCACCCGTCTCTGGAAACAATTCTATTTGCAGATCAAGGTTATTCTGACATGCACTAAATATGACCTCTGTCAAAATTCACACTAGTTAACTTAATCGCTACTAATGTAAGGTTCCTAATATGTTGAGATTAATTAAAAAAAAATTTCTTTTTATTACAATTTCACCCCAAACAAGGTACGTTGCCACTTTGATGTAGGGGGCTACTATCAAGGACCTAAATTGCAGGAGTACTATGTAAGGAGTTTAGCAGCAAGATGTCTGTTCGCATTACACTTGAACTTCTGCATGTCAGTACAGTTGGAGAAGCAGGAAGCTGAAAGCCGGAAGAGAATTCTAGGGAAGAAGCTATTAGAGTAAAAGGCTTTCTTACATCTAGGGATGTCAACTGTGTAGGGGTGGGACTTCACTGCTTGTCGGGGGTATTTTCGTTGAGGGGGTACAAGGGCTTGTAGTTCGTTAGAGCGTCCACCATTAAAATACTTGTAAAACAGGCAGAGGGATGCAATATTTCGTCGATGGGACACGGGCTGAAGTTTAGATCACAGGTAGGAAGTTATTAGGTTGGTGACTCTCTTTTGAATCTTGTCGAGCGAGAGAACAGTAGCAGATGCACCAGCACAAATGTGACAGCAGTACTCCATACATGGGCGAATGGTGGCTTTGTAGAGGTACAGGATACTTTCAGGCGTAAGTAGTTTTCTAGCATGGTAGAGAGAGCCTACCTTCTTTGCAGCAGCTTTAGCAATGATCTCGATGTATCTATTCCAGCTCATGTTTCTTGTGAACGTTAAGCCAAGGAGCTTGAACAAAGTGCTTTCAGGTAAAGCTTCTCTAGCCATAGCTATTGGTGGTTGGTAAGGTTTCATGTAATTATTAAAGAAAACGAGCTTAGTCTTAGCAGCGTTGAATGTTACCATCCATTTTTGACCCCATTCCACTACAGACCGAAGGCCTTCCTCTAGTGTTTCGGCCATTACCTTAGATATGTACTCATTAGTTTTCCCCACGTGTCTGCTATAGAGCGTGGTGTCGTCTGTAAATATACCCATCTCAGAGACAATTTTATCAGGTAAGTCATTTATGAATTTAAGAAATAATAAAGGTCCAAGGATCGATCCCTGAGGTACACCTGCATTTATATAAAATATTTTGGATATATGCCCATCAAGATTCTTCTCTCCTTTAAGAAGGATCTAATTATGCTAAGCATTCGTCCAGTAATACCATAGGATTTTATTTTCATGAGAAGACTATCGTGTCAGACCCTGTTAAAAGCCTTAGATATATCTAGGGCTGCCTGCCTTATCCAGTGCTTCGTATAAATGTTCAGAAATTACAGTCAGAATATCTGCAGTAGAACGGGCTTGTCTAAATCCATATTGGATTAATGAAGGTCTTTGTAAATACAGAGATTTTAGAGGACCTACCTCTATCACTAGATTCGTTTTAGGTTTCAAAATTGATAGAATAATTTCCAATTAAGTAAGCCATGCAACATATGTCTCGCACTCGCAATCTATAATCATACTAAAGCTAGATTCACCAATGTTTGTTTCCTTAAGACTTTTTCCTATATATTTTAATCATATAAAATGTATGCTAAAATGTTCCTCAGTTTTAGGATTGAGTTATATTTGATAAAGAATATCCATTTTAATTCGTCTAATTTTGTAAATACAAAGATTTTTTGTATATTATCTCACTGGCCAAAGAAGTATATTTTAATATTCTTATTATCAGATTTGTCCATACATAAAACATTTGATTTGAAGTTAATTATCTCCCTTTTAACATCAACGCTATTGACCTTATAATCGCTTTCAAAGCTAGTAGCAGTAGTAATAAGAAAGTGTATTTACTTGTAAACATTATTTGTATGTTTTGCTTTATGTTAAAATAAATAGTTCTTTATTTTAAATCTGAGTTTTATTAGTTTGCTTTTCTTTTAATTTGTTACTCATTATGCATCTGTCCAAGGATATGGATGTGCAACAAATTTTTTACTATAATGATTAAATACCTACAGACACTAGTGTTTCATCCTTTCGGGAATCTTCAATGCAGGGTGTCACGATTAACACCAGTCAACAGATTCGAACTCGGTGACACGAACCATCTCTGGCTCGATTAGCAAAGACCGTATCCATTCGGCTACCATTAACTGCGTGAAATAACGTTGAATTTAAAAATCTTAATTTTAAATGTTCATTTACGTCAGTCAGGCAGTGATCTAATCGTTATATGATGATCTATGCATAAGAGCTAAGTTGACCGACTTAATTCAACTGAAAGTGCTCAACGATAAGAAACGAGTTTCTTAAAGGAGCTGTCATAATAATTATTTTTTTACTATAATAATTAAATACCTACAGACACTAGTGTTTCATCTTTTCGGGAATCTTCAGTGCAGGGTGTCACGATTAACACCAGTCGACAGATTCAAACTCAGCAACACGAGCCATCTCTTGCTCGATTAGCAAAGACCGTATATATATATATATATATATATATATATATATATATATATATATATATATATGTATATATATATATATATATATATATTGCTGTCTTTGTGGATGTTCAGGTCTGCTTAGATGGAACCATTATATACGTTGTGATGGTTGTGATGGTTGTGATTAAGTGGGAAATGACAACGCTAACAATCTGGACGTACTTGCTTTGAATCCAGTCGGTTCTGTAACACCACCTTTGCTTCTGTATGTTGGCAACCTTCATGTCTTCCATCCTGTAAATGACTGATCGTAGGATGAATTAAGAAAACCAATGTCAACAACAGAATCAAATCGGATCAAAATGTTGTTCCATGCTGATTTGTAAGAATTAATTTTAGCGTAGATTGTTAAGACTAACTCCTATATTATTCTTTATAACAACTAAAAGAAAGAAAAACAAAATCTTTTTATAACAACGATAATAAAATGTACTTATTTGAGCAACCTACATCGTTGGGTGTAGGTGGGCTAATTTAAAACTGTGTCTGAGTGAAAAAAAGAATTAAGTTAGAATCTCGCTTTTCTTCAAGCTGTATTTTTCTATTGGAGAATAGCTTTGGTTTGCTGTGTCCAGTGACCAGTGTTCAGAGACAAGAAATCAACGTCTTTCTTGGCTAATGCCAAGGAACTCTTTGACTGTTGTCTGCGATTCCTAAAGGAGCTGAAGTAATCTTTCAGGAGCTTAATCACAGAAAACAGGGAATTCAAAAATGAAGAATGCTACTAAAATTGCCTTAATGACAGACAAAACTCCTCATTACATAGTCATTTCTACAGTTAAAAAAATTGTTAATAAATCATTTTATATTGTTGATCTACATTGTAATCGTTTTCATCCATTTATTTCTTCATATTTTTGTTTAACACACCACTTCATCTATAATTCAGAAACCAAGCATTTCCCGATCTGAATACACATATAGAACATAATCCCCAAGTCATGCCATCGATTTTTCACCCACAATGTATACCAATAGCTTATAGCAGCCTGATGAAAATAAATAAGTCATATTACGTGTCTTTATTTAAACGTAAAGGTTTTTAGATTTCATAGTTTCGCTGTTATTTCTTTCATATTGTTTCCTTTATTGAATTACCTCCAAGAATTCGCATTCATCATTGTCAAAGAATTTCTTGGTCAGTATCTGTAGTCCTGCAGTGACATGGCTTCATTCTGTGAAAAGCTAAAATTGGATTCTTGTTTTTGGTATTGTGAACATGATTTTTCAATAAAGTCAGCCATTCTTGAACAATTTAGCTTTACATCTCTATTTTCGAAGCCTTAATTTATATATATACTAGCCATGCTTAATTTATATATATACTAGCCATATTATGCAGGGTTCCTTATAAGCCGGTTTTGGGTGTAATTCAATCAGTTTTAAAAATCTTTATAAAATTAGAATATTTGATGTTTTATTTTGTGTGAGTAAGGAATTTAGATTAAACTAGCAAGGAGACTCGACGTTGCTTGGAATTGAATGATGATCAACGAATGTTTCACATTCCCATATTTTTTATTGCCACTGAAATCGGTGAAATCGCTTATTTTTTAATCAAATCGATTCATTGCCTGCTCTAGTTGGAGAACCATCTCTGTGCGCTGGAAGGAAGTTTCACATGCCTCCCAGCAGTGATTTAGTCCACAATACATTGTAGTCTACATTGCAATGTAGACTACAATGCATTGTGGACTAAGTCACATTAAAGTTTAATATGTAAAAGTCAAGTATCATGCTTCAGTTATGCTCTAAACAGAAACATTTATTTTGAATGTGCCTCTGACATATCAAAGAACCTATTGTTGATTTTATATGCCTGGCTTTACTGCTTGTGTGATAATAAAACTTCTCAAACGGACTTGTGATGTTAGGCTGTGCAAGATGTAAACTCTGGTCAAAATCGCCTGCTACTTCTTTCATCGGATTACTTCGAATATCGATTTTCGATACTTATTGAAAACATTCCGCTACAAAACCTCAGAACACTGTCATGCACATAAAGTACCTTCGTATGAAATTTAATAAAAATCGGCCCAGCCGTTTTCAAGTTCATAGGAACAAACTCACAGACATATAGACGCACAGTGAAAGTTCCTTTAAAGAGATTATTTCTTTGGACATGTTGGATGCTGCTAAAATTCACAGTGTCTTAGATTGACTGTAAACATATGTAGAAAGTAAAAGATGATAAAAAGCCTTTAGTTGACAAAGACATTTGATTCAAGGCTTAACATTACATACAGAAGTACATTGTTCCCATGCAATAAAAACGCACTAGTAATTTATATATATAAAAGCCAAAAGTGGTGCACGTATGTCCGAGAAAGGCTTTTTTCGGGTGGGGTTGGGGGTTCTCAACCATGTTACTATTTTTTAGAACTTTCCTTATACTTCCTAAATTATAATATCTCTACATTATTTTGATCGACTTTTAAAAAATTCACACTATTCCATCCTTTCGTGTGTTTGTTCGTCTTTTTCGTATAAATCAAGCGAAACTAATTGAATCGAATCAGTTCGCCAATTTTCCGGCCGGGATCTCCAGGAACACAATTAAATTCGATGAATGTTTGGGAAACCCATGTTAAACAATTGCTATTCATTTGGAGAGCTCCCCCTTTTTCGGGGGAGCTGATTTTCCCCAACATCGTGGGGGAGCAAAATATGGCAGAAACTGGCCTGCAGCCAACATTCATTTCTGCGCCTGCATGATTCTTAACTTATTCACTCCAAGTCAACTTTTAGATTGACATCGATTAATTTGAACGCTTTTCACTTCCTCTCGCGTCTTAGCATAGCAGTAAGATCTCAGCTTTTCTTTCACTTTCTTCTTTTCTGCCTTCGCATCATGGGTTCGAGCCTGCCTGCCTACTACCAATTTCCCCCCCCCAAAAAAAAAAGCACCCAGGCAACACCAGGCACCCCCGCTAGTCCATATAAAAAGATAAAGCGACGACTTACATTTTCTTGTGGAATTTTTTTCAGTTAGGGAAGATCCCTACATGTGGCGTTAGAATTCCTAATCAAATTCTTGTGCTCACAAGATTTGGTGATTTCCCTTTTTTTACAAAAGAAGTCCAAGCCTTCTTATCAAGGGGCATAACTCTAACTCTAAAAGTGTAAGCCATGTTTAAATTTTGGGATTAGAAGAGCGTTTTCTAGAATACAGAAGCATAGTTCACCTTTATTGTTCTTTAGCGAGATTTTCGCATTACCTCTTTTCAAAACGATATCATTTACTCGACTCCCGTCAGCTAGTTCTACAAAATGATTTTGTGGCTTAAAGTTGGGGTCAAAATTGATAAAATCAGATTCCTTTGTAATCACATGTGCCGTGGCCCCATTCTTTAGTTCCTTTAGAGGTCTTTAGAGGTCCGTAGATCGGAACTACGCTCTGCTACCAAAATTCAAACAAAATATATTTTCTGTACAAGCTGCCACAAAACAAGGTGCAAATATAAACTTTAGCTCCAATAAATCAAAACTGGTATACCCGAATGGAACTGTATTCGACATTAAGGAAAATGGATGACTATATTATTTAAATAGCATAGTCCCATCGAAAACCGCCTGCCATGATCTACAGACATGGCATAAAATTCTTGGACACTGTAATATTCCTGATATCAAAAGTTGCCGACTGTAGTTGATGGAATGAAAATACAAACATCAAAAAACTTCAACTGCGACGTCTGTACACAAGGGAAAATAACAAACTATCAAAGCAAGATACCAGACAAAATGGCCAAATAAATCCTGTCAATGGTGCATTGTGACTTGAACGGTCCCGTGGAACCGATGGCCAGAGAACATTATAGATATGTGTTGAATTTCGTAGATGACCATTCAGGTTTAATAATGGTTTACTTTTTAAAGAACAAATTTGATACCCTGCTAGCAACTAAAAAATATCTAGCCGACATGGCTCTCTGCGGTGAAGTCAAGTGTATTCGCTCTGACAACGGTACGGAATTCACCAATAAAGACTTTGAACTTTTACTAATTAACCATCATATCAGGCATGAAACATCAGCTCCTAGATCGCCACACCAAAACGAGACTGCTGAACGTGCGTGGCGGACACTTTTTGAAATGGCAAGATGCCTACTCATTGAATCAAAACTCCCTAAAAACCTCTGGACGTACGCACTTATGGCGGCAGCATATATACGCAGCAGGTGCTTTAACAAAACGCTATCTAAAACTCCATATGAATCTTTCTGTGGTAAAAAAAACAAATTTAAGCAGAATGCATATATTTGGTTCAACTTGCTTTGCATATATAGATAAAAAGAGTAAATTGAATATTAAAGCCGACAGATGTATATTTCTTGGATACGATAAAAACAGTCCAGCCAATTTAGTATTTTTTCCAGAAAAAAATAAAATAAGAAGAATCCGATGTGTAAAATTCACAGACACGTTTAATTTTACAGACGAAAACCCATCATATGAAGAAGATGAAATTATATTCCCTCAAATAATTAAAACAAACGAAGACAATAAAAATGACGGAGACAAGAGTGTCCATGATGATGATGATGATGATGATGATGATGATGATGATGATGATAAAGTCGAAAGATATCCCAAAAGAAAAAGAAGGCGACCCGATTTTTTTGTGGTCGACAATATAAAAGATTATCAAATCGACTATTGCTATTCAATGGAAAATGCGCCAAAAAGCTTTAACGAAGCAATTAATTCAGAACATTGTGATGAATGGAAAATTGCCATGAAAAAAGAAATAGATGCCTTAACCGAACATGATACCTATACGGTAGTGCCTTTTTACAAGTCAATTGGTCTGAGAGTGTGGAAAAGTTTTCTTTTTAAATGAAATAAATAAATCCTTTTGTTATAATGTCGGTTGTAACTTCAGCTTCTTAGAAAGAAGTACTTATTCAATGAAAGTGGAATACAGTCTAATCCAGGGACTTATGCTTTATGAGACATAATAATTCCGCATCAAAATGTGGGAGTCATCAAACACAAAAGTTAAAAGCACAGGCAAGTAGATAATGCTGACCAGATGCCTAAAAGCATTTTGAAAGCATCTTGGCCTCCCAGACATTGTAAAACTTTTTAAAAGCTAAGTGGTCGACGATAGTCGAGGGAAATCCAAAGGCTCCCTTTTCATTGTAAAGGAGGTTATCAAGATTACTTCACTTATTCTTGATTCTCTCCTTATAATGTTGAGTGTTTAGGAAGAGGGTATCAAATACCATTTTTAAGGCTATAGTATTACTTGATTGATGATTGAACCTCAGGCTCCCGGTCCATTAGCCAGCATTCTTACCATTATGCCAAATAGGCCGGTTAAACTTTTTACTCATCTTTACATATGTACTACCAGGTCGCGCGGTGTTGCTCGGTCATAAAATATGCATAGATATTATATTTTATTTCATACAGAAATTGAAACTTGTGCATACAAGTATTATATTTTTTTTCTAAAAAGTTCACTTCTTGTAAGTAAAAAAGATACTCGAGCTGAGATCGAAACTAAAACCTAAAAGCAATGAGTCAAGTACGATAACCATTAGGCTGGCTTGACACGCTTTGAAGCGTGTTTTCAAACGTACTTATTCTTAACATTCTTAAATGTGGCATGTGAACTATTCACTCATGCACATTCGTGATAAAGTTTACAAACAGATAAAAATCCGATCACGACCATTTTTTTTTTTTTTTCAATTTTGACTCCTTTGCAGCCCTTTCTTCCGGATGAAAACTGATTAAATTTTTTTTTACATATCTGAATGCCCGATATAGAAAATTTCAAGTTTCTAGATAAAAAATCCATTAAGTATATAGTTTGAGAAGTTTCCTCACACACACACACACACACACACACACACACACACACACACACACACACACACAAAACACTAATTCCTTCACCCTAAACTGGGCACTTTTCTACAGAAAAGGTCGATTTTTTCGCTGACATTTTTTGCAAGTCATTCAACCTTCACATCCATGACGTCGCATAAAAGGCGTTATTTCGATCGCCCGTGACGTCACAACCATGGTAGACACATCGGTAAGACTGTTTGTGTTTTGATAGGGGGGTGGGGTTCCACCTCTTTTTCCTCTGGTGTGTTACGGATTCGAGCCTGCTTACTACTCCTATTTGTTTTCGCTTGCAATTTTCCTTTTTTTTTTCTTGCTCAACCACCACCCTTACACACACCTCCACTTTCTTTTCTGCCTTTTCGTCCCGGTTTCGAGCCCGCCTGCCTACTACAATTTTTTTTTTTTTTTTTTTTTTTTGCTGCTCAACACACATCTCCAAACACCCGCACAACGCCGGGCACCTAGACTAGTTTTAAATAAATAGAAGTGATTCTTTGTTAGTTTTTTATTTGTAAATATTCATAACGAGCCTGTCTCATTAAACAGACGCGGACAAGTAGCTATAATTTTCTGCTATTTTAAAAGCCTTGCAGTAAAGATTTTTGAAAATGTTGGAAAATAATTTGTTCTGTTATTATCTGCTAATTATCCATCTTGTTCCCGTGTAGGTTTGTGAATTAGGGAAGGAAAACTATTTTTGTGAATTTTTATGCCTTATTTGGATCATCATGATACCGTGTGAATCTGAAGATTCTATTGCTAGCATTGGTTCCCCCGATATTTTTCTAGTTAGAATTCTTTCTAGAAAGACATTTGGTATTTACGGTAGGAACATGTAAAGGTTACCAACATCCTAAACGAAAGTGATTTTGTGGAATGAACTGGATTCAAACTTGGAACATCCAGATCGTCAGTCCGCACCATCGCCATCTTTGAATGAAAACAAAAAAATGTTTACATATATATGTGTATCTTTATTGAGCCTCTATCCGTCCCTATTTACTTGTCTCCGCATGGGGGAAAGTTTAATACAAAAGACGATTTTTAATGTGGAATTTTTAGCGTGGAATTTTTAACGTGGAATTTTTAATGTGGGAAAAATCGTTTACTCCAAAAGGGCACTTTGAATTGGGACAAAAATAAAAACTGTCTAAAAGCCCCCCCCCCCCTTCAATGTCGAATGACAAAAAAGATGAAGTGCAGGACCAAAACCAAAGCAGACACTATAAATCTCTTGAGTCAGTTTGTCATATCGCTTGAGTTTGAAATAGCGTTTACAATAGTCTGTTATGCTTGAGTTTGAAATAGCACTTACGTTGGTCTGTTATGCATAAATTTAAAATAAAATTTTGGTCGTTCTGTAAGAGTTATGTTTGCGATATGGTACTTTGTTAGCCTTAAGTTTGCAATAGCACTTTTGTTGGTCTGTCAATCATATATTTGACAGCACTTATCACTGTTACGTTCATTTTTGTTGGTATGTTACATTCTTGTTAAAAATAATATTTTCTTTAATCTGTAACGCAAAACTTTGAAATATCGTAAAAGTTTGAAATAGCATTTACGTCAGTCTGTCATACTTGTGACAATGCATTAATCTCGTGTAAACCAGTTTGGTGATTTTTTTTTTTACTGTAGCTTTATAAAATTTATTCGTTATGAAAGATGGACTACTCGATAGCTACAAACAATTCAGCTACTATCAAGCAGCCCATCTTTCATAACGAAGGCAATATATAAAGGTATGGTACAACACCAAATTGGTTTACGTGCATGCATTGTTTGCTAAAGCAGCTACTAAATCATTATATTTTTTTTTTCTTAAAAAGCGCCAAAAATTCCCCTAAGGTCAATTCTTTCTTTTTACATGAACACGGAAGTGTAAGTCGGAGGAAGAAGTTGCAGTGTGTAAACTCAACAGTGCAATTTCTAGCAGCTAAGAGTCTCTTTTCTGACATGTGTTGAGTTTGTAAATATTTCAGTGCTAAACATGTTCCCTGTTAAACATGTTAAACATGTTCTATATTGTAGATTCATCGATGCATTTCTATAATAGGCTCAGTCTGTCCATCAGCCGATCTATCTCTCCGACTATCACCCACTATTTCGAAACGACGCTTTTTATCATTAAACGTTTTCTTTTCTCTTTTTTTTTTTTTTTTTTTTTTTTTTTTACTAAGAGTCTCTTCCGGCCAGTCTGTTGGGCGTTTAGTTAGCAAACGTGGCCATTGCTGAACGTGTGCTATTTGTTGTAAACTTCTAAACTAAAATGGACGCAATTAAAGAATGGATCCATTTTTGATGTTTTTTCTCTGTTATGTTTTTTCTCTTTTTTCTTTAATTTTTTTTTTTTTTAGTTTCTTTCAGCTTGTCATTTTCGAAATTACATTTGACGAGATTTTCAAAATCTTTTATGCCAATGTTAATGAATGCCGAATTCCATCAAACAAATTGGATAAATTGCATGTTCCTAGCTTGAGGCGGAATATTGGAAATTTGATCTTTATTTTATTTCTTTGCTATTTGAATTCTGTAAAACTTTGCAAATGTTTTCAATATCATTTTACGACATTTGAGATCGTAATATAGACATTTTTTGAATTGTCTTCCTTGCTGTTAAAAAGAAACATTTATTCAATATGAATAATTTGGCAAAACTTTGATATTTATATTAAAAAAAGACAATAAATATGCATATATATATATATATATATATATATATATATATATATATATATATATATATATATATATATATATATATATATATATATATATATCCAAAAATAGATGATGCTGATGTAAAATTACTGTTCGAAGAAAATAAGTCTTTAAAAATGATAATTCAAAGTCTTTTTAAAAATTATCATTTGGAGAGACTTAGTCTCGAGAAATGATTATGTGAAGAGAATAGTTTTTTTTTTTCAAAACAATAATTTTGAAAGAATGAATCTAAGATACTATAATTCTAAGGGAATAAGTTTAAAAAAAAACAGGAAATTCTAAAAGAATGAGCCTTAAAAATGATAATTTGGCGAGAATTAATTTCCAAAAAAAGTGCCATCTTTTTAAATGACCATTTGGAGAGAATGAGTAACTAAAATTTATTTTTCTGAAAGGGAATTAAAAAAAAATGGTCATTCAGAGAAAATAAGTCATTTTAAAAAATGGTTAATTGGAGAGAATGAGTCTTGAAAACTGGTCATTAAAGATAATTTTCTATGGCTATTTGAATAGAAAAAGTTTTATCAAAATGTCCATTTGTAGTGGAATGGGTCAGATAACTAGTCATTTTAAGAGAATGAAACATTTTAAAAATGATGAGTTTTTTTTTTTTAATGATCATTACAAGATGATGAGTTTTAAAACAAAAAACATAGTCATTCAAAGAGAATGAGTTTTTTTTTTTAAATTGGTCATTCAAAGAAAAATAAGTTATTTTTTGATAGAATATCTCGAAAATTAGGCATTTGGAGAAAATGAGTCTATTGAAAAGTGGTGACATTCAACAAGTGGTAATTAAGGGAAAAAGAGCCTCTTAAATCGATTTCATTTATTCTAGTTAGCAAGAGTTATTTGCATCATTTATCTTCGGACTATTGTCCCCTTTAAGGTTGATAAAGAAATGTATATATTTATTATAATAGACACTTTTTCAAAAAGAGCATAATGCAACTGGCCTGGCTGCTGCTTATAAGGAAGGAGAAATGCCTGGGCGAATAGTTTCCTTAGATGACAAGTATCAATACATGTATCAGTGTCATGAATATCTAATTATGTACATGCACTAGAAAGAATGTGATTCGTTGGGTCATCCACTGGGCTTGCGTTAAATTGTTTAAATCAAGAAAAGTGAGTTTGAAAAGCCAGTTAAATTTTACAAAAATACCGAAACAGTTCTTCAGTTCAATCGTTCTCCTTCTCTCATCAACCACTGTGCATCCATAAAGATTCGCTAAACTGAATCGTCTTTGGTGATGTCATTCTTGAGACTGGGAAATGGAAATGCTACACAAAGCCATTTTTGTCTGCAGCATTCTGATTACCATTTATTAAATTGGCATTGCCTGATATGTAGATTTGAGAGAGGATTTTGCATTGGATGCAGAAGTAAATTGGCTTCTGGTGATGAAGCCATAAAAATGAGATTTGAATGCCAGTCATGCATATCTAGATAGTGGGAAGTGACTAACCAGAAGCGTTTGTATGCATCTACACACACACACACACACACACACACACACACACACACAAACACACACACACACACATGTAGAGAACGTAAATGCTTACTGAGAAGAACTTGAATGCCTACTAAACACTGTCATCGAGTGTCTAAGGTCTCTCTGTACATGGGTTTGTCAGGACAACCTAGCATGAGGATAATTTTCCCTAGACTCAAATACACAAAATCACATGCTATTCACACCCCAAATAAAATCTTTTTGGCATAGCTAACTCACAATGATTATACAAGTAAATGCTGCATCTTCACGTGATGTTGCCTAGTGTAAGAGCACTAAGCTGGATACTCCACCAGACTAGATGTATTCTTGTCCTGGAATCCAGTAAGACCAAGAGACCACAAGAAAGGTATACTATAAAATATTTAAGTGGCCAATTAGGAAAAGGAAAATTAATATTCTTAACTTCTTTACTAACTCAACACTTGAGATGTAAAAAAGATTCAATGAAATATTCGAATATCTATGTATTTCATATAGAGATCAAGTGCTAACCCATAGAAAGTCAATTTCGGAGCAAAAGAAATCTTACATTTCTGGAGTAAGATTCAAAGCATGCGTGAACAAAATTCATGTTCTCACAAGATTTTTATGGCATTTTTACGAATATTTTTTTGAAGGCTTTTTGCATTTATACCTTGATGATTTTCATGTGACAATTTATTCTGATGACAGAATGGTCATATGGCAAATAAAATCACAGTATGTCATTTATTAATTTATTTATTCATTATATATATATATATATATATATATATATATATATATATATATATATATATATATATATATATATATATATACGTATATGTATATATATATATAGGCGGCAAAAAGAAAGTCCGCACTTGTAATTATTTCAAAAACTGCAAATTTAAGCTAAATTTAATGTAACTGTATAAACAAACTATTCCTCATTTGATTGGCCTTTTTATTCTTCTATAATTTTCCCTGTTCATATTTGACTTTTAATTGAAATATTCTAGTGTTCACGTCAATTTAAAAAATAACTTCAAATTGAGGAGGCAAAAAGAAATATATATATATAAGATCTCAGCCCTTCACTGTTGTTGTCTCTAAATGCCAGAAAGCTTTCTATTCTAATAGTTTCTTCCTTCGAACAGCCAGACTTTGAAATTCCCTTCCTGCTGCCTGCTTCCCTGGCTGTACTGATATGCAGAAGTTTAAGCGTAACATAAACAAATGATCTTTCCTAGTAGCCCCTTACGTGCAAGTGGCGATATGCTTTGTAAGGGGTGAACATGGTGTGTGTGTGTGTGTGTGTGTGTGTGTGTGTGTGTGTGTGTGTGTGTGTGTGTGTGTGTATACTCATATATATATAAATAAAAAATCAATGCGAAAAAATATATAAGTATTCATATCTTTTCTGTATTTATTTGTTGTGTTGACGTGTAGGAATACAAAAAGTATTTTGAAAAAAACAAGAATGTTTCTTTCAAAAGTACATATTTTCGACCGACCTTTCAGTTTTCCTCAGTGTGAATGAGTGAAACATGAGTGTAGGGCGGGCAGAGTTAGCAGCAGGGGGGGGGCACGGGTATAGCCAATAATTTGAATATGACCTTTCCAACATTTTTGACTTGGAATGGTCAGCAACTTGTGTGGCCTCTATTCAAAACCAAGTCTTTCATAAAACTTTGAATTGGACACCCACGTACCCCATAAACACACTCGCATATGTAAACATACATGCATGTACACCTGCAGACTACCACATATGCTTCTACACGTACCCGTACACACACAGGATACGCACACACACAGGATACACACACACACACACACACACACACACACACACATTTATAGACATTCGTACACACACACCTGGAGACTGATAAACTGATGTAGGCGATAAGCTAAGTAGAATCTTCTCACCAAAAGCTTGGACTCATGAATTTATTATGGTCCTACGTACGAGCTGGGTGAAAGGGCACGCTGTTTGTCTGGATTGTCTGCACGCACACAGACACGAACGCACGCGCACGCACACACATTCATTTATTTTTTTAACCGCTTACTGTAGATTCTAATGTCTTTCATTAATTGATATATGCACACATATAATATTGAAAAAAATAAACGAAGAATATTCTTTTAATTTATTTATTGCGGACTATTATTCTCATCTTTCTTAGTTGTTGTTTCACGACGTTTCGGCCAACTATTCCTCTGACCTTCGTCAGGTGGTAACCGCGACGGATAGGAACTTCGAATATCCTAACTGCATTCTAAGCAATCACTACCATCCGTAGTTGTTGTCGTTTCACCACGTTTTTGGCCAAGTAACCTCTGGCCGGCTTTGAGTAGGAATGAAACCGCTATCTTCAAACAATCATCATCTGGAACCGTAGAGATTCAACGACTCTATCAACTGCGCCATGGGCCCCGAAGGTCAGAGGAATAGTTGGCCGAAACGTCGTAAAACAACAACTAAGAAAGATAAGGATAATAGTCCGCAATAAATAAATGAATAAATAATACTCATCTCAATAATGAATTCCAATTAAAATGAAGAATATTCTTTTTATGTTAATTTTTATTTACTTCATTTCTTCCTATTTTTGTTCAAACGTTAAAATATTATTAATATAATAATAATATACTATAATAATATATTTATAAATAATAATATAAAAATATTAGTATTAGTTAAAATATTGTAAACCTCTTGGATTTCAGACTGTTTTATGTATAACGTTTCTGTGTTCGTCTGTGTGTTCATGTGTCTCTTTCTTTCTTCTCCCACGCACATGCACACTCCTACATACATACATACATACATACATACATACATACATACATACAATGGTAGATAAGAGGGGAAAGCATTGTTTTTAAATTAGAAGCCATCACAAAAATTGGAAGCTCGATATGCCGGTTAGAGAAATGTTGGAAATAAAACTGAAAGCTAGGTATATTGCAATGCTTAAACAAGCAATAATAATAGTAGCAGCAACAGCAACAGCAACAGCAGCAGCAGCAGCAGCAGCAACAATAATAATAATAATAATAATAATAATAATAATAATAATAATAATAATAATAATAAACTTAATCGCGTATATCTTCAGAGAGGAGTGCATAGTATGTAGAGTTTGTGAGGGGGGATGTATAACGCATAGAGAAGAAACAGAGAGACATATGAACACACAGACGAACAGAGAAACGTTATATATATATATATATATATATATATATTACACAGTGGTCACCACTTATCAAGGCCCGGAAGCCACTCAGGGATAAGGGTTATTGCAAGTACATTACGTTAGTATGGAGATTTGATGAAATGTTTACTTAAGGGGGCGGTTCATTAGGAATTTGTTAATGTTGGACTTGAAGACATCCAAGTTGTAGTCAGGTGGGAAGCAGGCAGACGGAACAGAGTTCTACAGGCGTGCAGTCCTAAGAAAGAAGCTCTGTTCATGGAATCCACGTTTTGCTTTAGGCAGAGATAAAGAGTGGGGGAAATTTTTCACAGTGGATTCAGCTAGACGGGTGTTTTTCGTGAAAGATTGGCGAGGGGGGGACCAGAGATTGGAGTTCAGACGAGCACCTGCCATGAGAATAACGATAAAACAAGGATAAGCTCGCAACGTCTCTTCTGTGGGAGAGATGTTGCAGGGTAAAGAAAAGGGCATCCCCCACTAAGCCACGAAGTATATATATATATATATATATATATATATATATATATATATATATATATATATATATATATATACAAACGCACGCATATATCTCTACTATTATACAACAGGAACTTTGTGTGTGTGAGAGAGAGAAAGAGATAGAGAGAGAAAGAGAAAGAGTTCCTTATGGACTTGAAAATGGCTGGGCCAAATTTTATGAAATTTCACACAAAGGTACATTATGTGCCTGGCGGTGCATTTAGATACGCATGTATCGGAATGTTTTCGATAAGTATCGATAATCAGAAATCAAAAACATCCAATGAAAGAAAGAACAGTTAATTTTGACCAAAGTTAACACCTTATACATCCTAACATCACAAGTGCCTTTGAGAAGTTTGATTACAACACAAGCCGAAAGGCCCAACATATAAAATCAACAGAGACACGTTCAAAATTCTGTTTAAAGCACGATTACACCATGATACTTGACTTTTTCATTTTAAACTTAAATTCAAGCCATTATCACGGCACAAGCAGTAAGGCCAGGCATATAAAATCAATAGAAGGTTCTTTGATATGACAGGGGTCCGTTCGAAATTAATGTTTCTGTTTAGGCCACAATTGAAGCATGATACTTGACTTTTGCATTTAAAACATTTAAGACATTATATAAAAATAATTTTATAAAATCAACAGTATCTTCTCTACAGTGCAATGCAGACTTACAATGTATTGTGAACTGAGCACTGCAGGGAGGCATGTGAAGTTTCCACCCGATGCACTGTGGTGGATCACCAACTAGAGCACACAATTTATCGATTTGATTGAAAAATGGGAGATTTCATCGATTTCAATGGCAATAAAATATGGGAGTGTGAAACATTCGTTGATCATCTTTCAAACCCGGGCAACGTCGAGTCAGCCTGCTATATATATATATATATATATGATGAAAATAATGGAAATAGTATTCCGACAAAATAGAGAAAATAAAAAGGAACAAACCGTATTATGTGTTCATCAACGTTTCGTCTTTATTTGAGGAAGTCTCGAAATAAAGACGAAACGTTGATGAACACATAATACGGTTTGTTCCTTTTTATTTTCTCTCTCTCTCTCTCTCTCTCTCTCTCTCTCTCTGTATATATATATATATATATATATATATATATATATATATATATATATATATATATATATATATATATATATACAGTTAAAGCCGAAATTATTGGCACCTTTTCAATTTTTGCGTTTTTTGGAGAAAAAACATTTTTTATTAAAGTGTTGATGAGCATTTATATCGACCATCTATAGATCTCCTAAAACACTTTTAGTTTATTATAAAATATTCAAAATAAATATTAATGATAACATACAATTATATAAATGCAACTTTGTCTCTGTGTGTGTGTGAGTTCGTTCCTTATAGACTCCGAAACGGCTGAATAAATTTTCTTTAAAATTTACAAAACTGTAGTGCATAAATGTGGGAGTTATCTTAGTTTAGTTTTGTCTTAAAATACCCTCGATAATTACCGATTATCGATAATCGAAACCGTTATTTTAATTTATCTATCATCGATAAAGCCATTTTTTTCCATGTTGTCACTTGCAACAATGCTAAAACAACAGTCCATGAAAATTCTACTGTGAGTAAGTTAATAGCGTGTTTTTTTTCTGCTTTTTTTTTTGTATGACGTGGTCTGTAGGTTCAAACTCCGCACATAAATTTCTTAATTTTTTGTTTCATTAACTGCAAAGAATTTTATAAGACCTGAAAATTTACATGTTTTTTTGTTTTTGCTTTTGTTTTTTTTTTTATGACGTGGTCTATAGGTTCAAACCCCTCACGTAAATTTCTTCGTGTTTATTTTTTTCGTTAACTGAAAAAAAGTTTATATAAAATAATTTTATAAAAGAAACTGTGGGTACACTAGAGTGCAATGTAGAATAACATATTTTAGACAATAAAAATATAAGAGTGTGAAATATTCGTTCATCATCATTCAATCCCGGGCAATGACGAGTCTTCCGGCATACTCGCGTTGACACAGCATTGACACAGCGCGATGTTGAGCCTGTTTAGTACCAGATGGGTGACAATTTGGGAATTCTAGGCGCTGTATGTGCTCTCCGCTTATCTCGGCATTTGTTTCCAGTCATCCTGTACATACACTTCCTTTGCCACGGTTATTTAATAATGTCGACCCAGGAGATGTGTAGTTGGAGATTGCGCACCTCATGCCACAAAAATTTAATGCGCAGGCAACCCTTCGTGGGTATCCACAGTCTGTTAAAGACTGAAGGAGCCCTTGTGTGTGTATATATATATATATATATATATATATATATATATATATATATATATATATATATATATATATATATATACTCCTATAAATTCGTTTTTCTCTTGTGTGCATTGATATTCATATTAAAACCCCTCTTTTTTATTTATTTAAAAAGAAAATACAATTTTCTTATATATGGGTTGTGGAAATGCATTCACTAGCAAAAGATTTAGCTAATTTGCATATTATTTCAAGCATTCATTTTAATTAGTTTTTTCGGTTTTCTTATGGGATGATCATCTTTAGTTAACTATTACGTGTAATTATATTCATGCAGATATTCTACATGATTTATACTTGCATAATATTTGCTAAAATCTTTACAGTAAACAAAAAATTGTTTCCATATATATTTATGTATACGTATATATTTTTGTTTAATACACTAGTCTATCTATCTATATATCTATAAAAGTGAACGTGTCTGTGTGGCTGTCTGTGTATCTGTCTGTGTGTCTGTCTGTGTACATTTCCCTACGCAATACCTCTGTCAATTTTTAGTCTACAGACTCGAAATTTGATATACAGCGTACTGAGATTTGGGAAAATCGATGTGATCGGTTTTCGGCCAGAAATTTGGCTGCTAAGGGGTCAAAATTCAACGATTTGACCTTTGAGAACTCTACCAAACTTCTCCAACAATTTTTGGTCTAAACACTTAAAAGTTTAGATATAGGTTCCTTGGACATGGATCTAACTTAATAACTTGATTTGAGCCCAAAACAATAAATGTTAAGGGGTCATAATAGGGGTCAAATTTAAAACAATTGACCGTTTTTTTTTTGTTTTTTTTGCTCCGCATTCACCTCCAAACACCTGGCACCGATCCTAGTATATATATATATATATATATATATATATATATATATATATATATATATATATATATATATATATATATACAAATGAGTAATCCGTGTAAAATTTGTATTTGAAATGAAAGGTGTTTCAGTGCAATAATGTAAACGACAACACTATCGCAACAATTTCAAAGATTACTTGCTTCCACACGAGATTACACATTATGCCATATACACTCTTTCAGATTCCAATTAACAATAACAAAAACAAAACAAAAACTTTTTCTAAAATAATATAGCGAAGAAATTATGTAATCTTCTAGAATTTCGTTTTAGAACTTTTAGCCATATTTTTCTTTCAGGTGGAAAACAAAAACAAAAACATCCATGAAATTTCAAAAACATATACAACCACGAAGCATGTTTCAAAATCACGATGGTATTCATCGATTTTTCGTTGTGACGATATAGACACATTATCCAGTTCAGTAAAAAATTCACCAAAAACAAAGGACATAAAAAAAACCGTGTTATATGCGAACACATTTTTTTTTTTTGCTGGATATGTATAAGTAACGTTGATTACTTCGTGACGATTCAATTCGCCAACTTTTACAATTTTCAAACTTTTTGTTAGGGTAAGGATTTACAATGTTGTTGCAAAATGATTTGATTTTACTTTTGCAGTGCAGGAACTGAACGAGAAAACAAAAATGTGAAAAAACAATAAGGACAACTTTATATATATATATATATATATATATATATATATATATATATATATATATATATATATATATATATATATATATATATATATATATATATATAACTACTTCATTTACTCACATAAATTAATATACGAGAGTATAAATTTATGCGTGAACTTTAAGTATTTACTTCAACAGTGCTCAATACGTAGATAGAGCTGGTTAGTAAGTTATAAAATATATATGTCGATTAAGCTACACTGAATATTCCGCGTTTCATCCACTCCAGGATTCTTCAGGCTTATGCGAGAGTTTTGTGATTTCTCGCGTTTTTATATACGCACCGTCTATTGAGTTTTTTGTTAGCCAATCAGCTTTCTAGTATCTACCGGACCCTTTCTAATCAGCCAATGAGCAGGCACTTACAGGACAAAGGCCTATTTGACCTCTGGTTGACACCTGTTCCTTTGTGTTTGCTATTTAGCGTAGATATCTAGTGTCTTGACCTGTTTTAAATCAAGGTTAATTTTTTTTATATGTTAGTTTATATATATATATATATATATATATATATATATATATGTGTGTGTGTGTGTGTGTGTGTGTGTGTGTGTGTGTGTGTGTGTGATAGTTTATGCATATGCATGTTTATTTATTTATTTATTTATTTGTTTATTTTCTATTGTTATTGTTAATTTAAAAATTATTTTATATCTCTATCCTAGAGTAAATTTTATCCTGTGAACACAGTTGTTCACTACTTCTCTCCTACAGTTTAATAGATGTTGAGATTCTTTAAAGTATAGGATAGAACACATTTCATGAAAGCATAATCTACATGGATCGTCTAGGTCTCTACATGTATTTGCTTGTCTTACTATTTTCCATTCGACTACCGGCGAACATCTGCTTTCCTTGAGTTCCCAGTATTTGTTTGCTATTATTATTTCTACTAGTTACATATGTGTTTTTGTGTTAATTTTATTTTTGTCATGGTGTCCACTTTTTTATTGTTTATTTTGTTGTTGTTTTATATATATATATATATATATATATATATATATATATATATATATATATATATATATATATAAATTAACCTAGATTTAAAACAGCTCAAGACACTAATTATCTATGCTAAATAGCAAACACAAAGGAACAGGTGTCAACCGGAGATCAAATGGGCCATTGTCCTGTAAGTGCCTGCTCATTGGCTGATTAGAAAGTGTGCGGTGGATACTAGAAAGCTGATTGGCTAACAAAAAAAAAAACTAAATAAAAGGTGCATATATAAAAAGGCGAGAAAACCACAAAACTCTCACATAAGCCTGAAGAATCATTGAGTGAATGAAACGTAGAATATTCAGTGTAGCTTAATCGCCATATATATTTTATAACTTACTATATATATATTTATATATATATACATATGTATATATATTTATATATATGTATATATATATTTATATATATATATATATATTTATATATATATATATATATATATATATATATAGCAATATGATAATTTATAATTAAAATTAAAAATTTTAAATTGGTTTCATAAGGAGGAACAAAACAAAATCAATAAATTGTACGATCGTTTCGGAAATTTGACGATGATACTCAAAAATTTTAAAAGGCGAACCATTATAAGATACATCTGCATTACTTTTAAAAAAATGCTAGGTTTGTTTTTGGTGTCTTTTAAAAAATACACCCAATATCTTTGCTGATGAAGAGACTTTGTTTCAAAAAACTATGGTAAATTTATTGTCCATGACTTAGTGTCTATCTCAATAAAAACATCGTTTCCGAAACGATCGTACAATTTATTGATTTTGTTTTGTTCCTCCTTATGAAACCGATTTTTGATTTTTAATTTTAATTATAAATTATCAATCATCTGATTAAATATTAAAATAGCTCTAGAATATATATGCCTATATATATTAAAAGTGATGGATGTGTAGTTCCAACGAGAGAAAAAAATGTATATTTAAAAGAGTGTAGCCATCAACAATTGTGGGTGTGTGCTACACATGGGGAAAGAAAGTCTTTAAACACTTTCTTTTAAAGACTTTCTTTTCCCATGTGTAGCACACACCCACAATTGTTGATGGCTACACTCTTTTAAATATATATATATATATATATATATATATATATATATATATATATATATATAAAATAAAAATTACAATTAAATTTACCAAAATGATCCAAGATGGTAAAACTAAAGTATATTATAAATATTAAAGAATTAATATTTATAAAGTAATCTCTACCAGATGTAAAAGCTCGATAAAACCAAATAGGAGATAGAGCTTATAATAAGAGCAAACAGTTAACAAAACATGTTAAAAAACACTTTGAAAAAGAGTTAAAAACATATTTAATCTGAAAAAGAAACGCTTGATGTGGATAGTCCTTAATCTGTGGAGTTTCGAAGGAATACTTTCCTTCTCATCGGAGGGTAGGGATTAGCAAAATGCGGGATCGGATTTTGCATACAAAAGTATTTGATGAAACAACAAGTAAGTCAAAGATCTTACTTGATAACAAAAAGTGGAGCAGAGGGAATATCGTGGAGAAAAAGGTGATTACACGTGAATGGATAGTCTGGTGAAAGGTAAATAATCCAATAACGGTAAAATCCAAAAATATAACTTCAAGAAAGTTAATTGAGTTTCCATTTGCACAAGTAAGGAAAGCACGTAATTGGAAAATGATCCAAAATAATCCCAAAGGCCAAAATCCATGAAATAATTCACAAATATGTACAAAGAAAAAAAAAGAAGAAAAAAAAAAAAAAATATATATATATATATGAATATATTTATATGCATATATATATATGCATATATATATATGCATATATATATGCATATATATATATGCATATAAGCTGGTCTGCAGTTTAACTTGTTGCTGGCTATCTTGCTCTTGCTTGTTGCTGGATGTCAACATTTAGAACCGAGAGAGAGACTTAGCTGTCGCACAAAGTTAAGACTCTGTAACATCATTTGTGTACAGATACTCTCTCAGGCATTTGTCTATTAAAATGGCCCTGTAGCGATGGAAGTCATTTTATGGGCTCATATACTTTAAGTGTCTGAGAGAGTGGCACTCGTCTGACAAGACGTTGCAATCATCATCATCATATTATGTGGGAAGATTTTTAGCTTTTAAAACTATTAAATAAAATTTAATCCAAGGAATCGATCCTTGGGCCTTTATTATTCCTGATACAGTAGTACCTCCGGGTACAGCATCAAAAATTAATAACAAAATACAGTACAGTATATAATGCAAATATATATAATGAAATAACATTATAAATTACACCGTAAGGCAAGGCAAATACCGTAATCAGGGACCGGAAAAGCATCGTATTCCATATCGTAATCTGAAAAAAACGTATCCTTAGGCCACCGAATCCCGGGGTTCTACTGTATTTATAAATGACCTCTCTGAGATGGGTACATTTGCCGATGACACCACACACTATAGTAGACAACCGGGAAAAATGAATGTATACATATCCAAAGTAATAGCAGAAACCCTATAAAATGACCTTTAGTCTGTAGTGGAATGAAACCGTAGATGGTTAGTAATATTTACTGCTACTAAGACTGAGCCTCTTTCCTTTAACAACTACAAGAAAACTTTTCAGCAAACGATTGCCATGACAATTAATACACTACGTAAGAGAACATCTTTCAAACTCCTCGATTTAACATTCATAGGCAACATGAATTGACATTGAGGGCATTGCCAAGGCTGCTGCAAAGAAGGTGGGCTCCCTCTACCATGCTAGAAAATCACTCGCACCAGAGAGCATCCTATATCTTTACGAAGCTACAATTCGCTCATACATGGAGTATTGTTGCCATATCTGGGTTGGTGTGTCTACCAATAGTTTCTCATTCTTAGATTGGATCCACAAAAAAGTTTCTCATTCTTAGATTGGATCCACAAAAAAGATTCTCATTCTTAGATTGGATCCACAAAAAAAATTTCTCATTCTTAGATTGGATCCACAAAAAAATTTCTCATTCTTAGATTGGATCCACAAAAAAGTTTCTCATTCTTAGATTGGATCCACAAAAAGATTTCTCATTCTTAGATTGGATCCACAAAAAAATTTCTCATTCTTAGATTGGATCCACAAAAAAATTTCTCATTCTCAGATTGGATCCACAAAAAAGTTTCTCATTCTTAGATTAGATCAACAAAATGATTTCTCATTCTTAGAGTGGATCCACAAAAAGATTTCTCATTCTTAGATTGGATCCACAAAAAAGTTTCTCATTCTTAGATTGGATCCACAAAAAGATTTCTCATTCTTAGATTGGATCCACAAAAAAATTTCTCATTTTAGGATTGGATCCACAAAAAAATTTCTCATTCTTAGATTGGATCCACAACACAATTTCTCATTCTTAGATTGGATCCACAAAAAAGTTTCTCATTCTTAGATTGGATCCACAAAAAAATTTCTCATTCTTAGATTGGATCCACAAAAAAATTTCTCATTCTTAGATTGGATCCACAAAAAAATTTCTCATTCTTAGATTGGATCCACAAAAAAGTTTCTCATTCTTAGATTGGATCCACAAAAAAATTTCTCATTCTTAGATTGGATCCACAAAAAAGTTTCTCATTCTTAGATTGGATCCACAAAAAAGTTTCTCATTCTTAGATTGGATCCACAAAAAGATTTCTCATTCTTAGATTGGATCCACAAAAAAGTTTCTCATTCTTAGATTGGATCCACAAAAAGATTTCTCATTCTTAGATTGGATCCACAAAAAAATTTCTCATTCTTAGATTGGATCCACAAAAAAATTTCTCATTCTTAGATTGGATCCACAAAAAAGTTTCTCATTCTTAGATTCGATCCACAAAAAGATTTCTCATTCTTAGATTGGATCCACAAAAAAGTTTCTCATTCTTAGATTGGATCCACAAAAAAATTTCTCATTCTTAGATTGGATCCACAAAAAAGTTTCTCATTCTTAGATTGGATCCACAAAAAGATTTCTCATTCTTAGATTGGATCCACACAAAAAGTTCTCATTCTAGGATTGGATCCACAAAAAAGTTTCTCATTCTTAGATTGGATCCACAACACAATTTCTCATTCTTAGATTGGATCCACAAAAAAGTTTCTCATTCTTAGATTGGATCCACAAAAAGATTTCTCATTCTTAGAGTGTATCCACAAAAAGATTTCTCATTCTTAGATTGGATCCACAAAAAAGTTTCTCATTCTTAGATTGGATCCACAAAAAAGTTTCTCATTCTTAGATTGGATCCACAAAAAAGTTTCTCATTCTTAGATTGGATCCACAAAAAGATTTCTCATTCTTAGATTGGATCCACAACACAATTTCTCATTCTTAGATTGGATCCACAAAAAAGTTTCTCATTCTTAGATTGGATCCACAAAAAGATTTCTCATTCTTAGAGTGGATCCACAAAAAAGTTTCTCATTCTTAGATTGGATCCACAAAAAGATTTCTCATTCTTAGATTGGATCCACAAAAAAATTTCTCATTCTTAGATTGGATCCACAAAAAAATTTCTCATTCTTAGATTGGATCCACAAAAAAGTTTCTCATTCTTAGATTGGATCTACAAAAAGATTTTTCATTCTTAGATTGGATCCACAAAAAAGTTTCTCATTCTTAGATTGGATCCACAAAAAGATTTCTCATTCTTAGATTGGATCCCCAAAAAAGTTTCTCATTCTTAGATGGGATCCACAAAAAAGTTTCTCATTCTTAGATTGGATCCACAAAAAGATTTCTCATTCTTAGATTGGATCCACAAAAAAATTTCTCACTCTTAGATTGGATCCACAAAAAAATTTCTCATTCTTAGATTGGATCCACAAAAAATTGTCTCATTCTTAGATTGGATCCACAAAAAAATTTCTCATTCTTAGATTGGATCCACAAAAAAGTTTCTCATTCTTAGATTGGATCCACAAAAAAGTTTCTCATTCTTAGATTGGATCCACAAAAAAGATTTCTCATTCTTAGATTGGATCCACAAAAAGATTTCTCATTCTTAGATTGGATCCACAAAAAAAAATTTCAAATCTAATAGGTCCTACACTGTCAGTCAAGCTCCAACATCTGTCCCATCGCCGCAATATTGCATCCGTGTGCTGTTTTACAAGTACTTTAATCAAATGAGCTTTGATAGATTCATAATATGTGTGCTTCCACAACGAATAGAATCCTAACCTGAAAAACAGCAAAATCCCACCCCTTCACTGTTGAGGTCCCTAGATGCCGGAAAACATCCTACTCTAACAGTTTCTCCACTTGGACAGCTACTTTGGATATCCCTCCATGTTTCCTGTTTCTCTGCCTGTACTAATTTGCTGAAGTTTAAATGGAATGTGAATAAACACCTTGCTGCTAAACTCCCCACAGTCCCCTGTTAGACACGATTCAAAATAGTGGCAATATGTTTAGTTTGCGATGAAAAAGAGTAAAAAAGAAAAAATGTTATAACATTATTTGATTTTCTAAAATTTTTAAATCAACCTTATGTAGTAATGTTTTCAAGGAAAAATCAACCTTATGTAGTAATATTTTCAACCAAACTCCTATTTAAAATTAGCATCAAACTATGCATATACACATCGATTTCAGACATATAACAACCGTAAATAATCCCAAACATATTCTTTTCTCTCTCCACAAGGGGCTGACCCCTCTGGGTTAATCCCACAAACAAAGTGAAAAAACAAGTCTTTTTTGAAAAAGTTCTCTTACACCGGAAGTCTAAAAAAAATGATTTTAATCATTTAATAAAATATTTTGTAACATTTAATGGCACAAAAACTGTAGAACGTTTGAAAATAATATCGGAATAAATCATAGGGGGCCGGTCACCAAAAACTCATCCGGAATTAATCGTTGGATTTGAATGATACAAAAACTGAATCAAATTAACACGTGAGAGCGAATACTCGGAGATATACGAGTAAAAAACAAAAGGGGGGAGTAGAATGAGAATTCCTATGAAATATATATATATATATATATATATGTATATATATATATATATATAATATGAAATGAAATATATGTACAAAAGGCGGTGTGAGAACGATTAAGATGTATCTCCGAATAGGTCCAATGATCTTACGAACTTCTTTTGTCAGCAAAGCAACGACTTTCGTAAAAGAATTGAGACTGACTCCAAAATGTTTAAATGATTTTGATTCGTTTTTTGTATCTTTCAAAGCCAACGATTAACTCCTGATGAGTTTGTTGGTGAAAGGGGCTCCTAGGGGTTGTTCTTAGATTATTTTTAAGCGTTATATATATATATATATATATATATATATATATATATATATATATATATATATGTGTGTGTGTGTGTGTGTGTGTGTGTGTGTGTGTGTGTGTGTTTTATATTCAAAGAAAGAATGTTCCTTCTTTTAAAGAGGCAGAGGCAAATCACACAAAAAAATATCTCTTTAAAAGAACGGTAATGATAATGAACTTCAAACAATTTGTACAAAACAAACCAAACTGTTTGGTTTGTTTTTACCCACACCTAACCCTAAACTAACTTTTATTTGAAATTTTTGATGGTGAGCAGTAAAAAAATGTATCCTAAAAAATCAAATATAGTTTCCACACGCCATTTAATTGTGGAGGGAAAAGTTATTCTTATTTCATAAATATATTTTTTTATAGTTTTATAGTTGAATCATTTTTGTCTCCCATCTCGGGCAACACAAACACTTGGATCCTTCTAGTATTTAAATAAAAGGCTCGGTTTGAGATTCTATAGTTATTTCCAAATTTGACATAAAGATTCCCGATTTCCCCTGAAGAAGGTCGGAGATTACATCGGCAAAAACGTTGTGAGAATAAGAAGCAAGATGAAAACTGTATGCCAAATGATCCAAACACGTATTATTGTCAAGCGATGATGATTTCTAAAAGAATTCTGTGTTTCTCTTGCAGCAATCTTCGTGATCGAGATGTGTTTTCGAAATCTGATCCCGTTTGCATTCTTTACACCAAAGATTTTAAGAATGATACTTATTATGAGGTGAGTCAGGATGATTTGTTTTCCATTCTTGTTTTACTTTTCGTTCTTTTAGATTTGTAGCAGTAACAAATGGAACTTTTTTCCTTTAACGAATCAATGCCTCTCCCCTGTGCTATTTGGCCACATACCGACCAATCAGGGGTACGGCGCATTGATCCTTCCTATCCCCTAAAGAAATCGGCCATCATCCGGTTTGAGGAATAAGGACTCTTCCTTACTGAGAGAGCTACCAAACGGAACGGACCTCCCTTTTCTTCTCTCTCTCTCTTCTCTCTCTCTCTCTCTCTCTCTCTCTCTCTCTCTCTCTCTCTCTCTCTCTCCCCACATCGGTGATTTCTAACGGTATCATCGATTCCACTGGGAATAACTACCGCGATAGCACCAGGTAGCTGGAGTCCAGCTTTTGACAAGGAACATATCACATTCTCCTTAATAAACCTTTTCTGTGTTACATTTTATGAAGTTATTGCATTCGTCATTTCAGAAGCTTGTATTGAATTATTTATTTTCTTAGGGTGTGGCCTAAAAGCATTCTAAACCCTAAATATTTTTTTCGTAATGTTCTAGTCTTTGCTTTTCAACCTTTTCTATTTTTATTTTCACTCTTTTCTTTTTCTTTTTTTAATTTTCATTCTTTTCTTTTTCTTTTTTCTTTTTGTTTTTCAACCTTTACTATTTTTATTTTCATTCTTTTCTTTTTCTTTTTTTGATTTTCATTCTTTTCTTTTTCTTTTTTTATTTTCATTCTTTTCTTTTTTTTCTTTTTGTTTTTCAACCTTTTCTATTTTTATTTTCATTCTTTTCTTTTTCTTTTTTTGATTTTCATTCTTTTCTTTTTCTTTTTTTCTTTTTGTTTTTCAACCTTTTCTATTTTTATTTTCATTCTTTTCTTTTTCTTTTTTATTTTCATTCTTTTCTTTTTCTTTTTTTCTTTTTGTTTTTCAACCTTTTCTATTTTTATTTTCATTCTTTTCTTTTTCCTTTTTTTTTTGTTTTTCAACCTTTTCTATTTTTATTTTCATTCTTTTCTTTTTCTTTTTTTGATTTTCATTCTTTTCTTTTTCTTTTTTTTATTTTCATTCTTTTCTTTTTTTTCTTTTTGTTTTTCAACCTTTTCTATTTTTATTTTCATTCTTTTCTTTTTCTTTTTTGATTTTCATTCTTTTCTTTTTCTTTTTTTCTTTTTGTTTTTCAACCTTTTCTATTTTTATTTTCATTCTTTTCTTTTTCTTTTTTATTTTCATTCTTTTCTTTTTCTTTTTTTCTTTTTGTTTTTCAACCTTTTCTATTTTTATTTTCATTCTTTTCTTTTTCCTTTTTTTTTTTGTTTTTCAACCTTTTCTATTTTTATTTTCATTCTTTTCTTTTTTTTTTGATTTTCATTCTTTTCTTTTTCTTTTTTCTTTTTGTTTTTCAACCTTTTCTATT
The DNA here is from genome assembly GCF_053919585.1 of Euprymna scolopes. Lineage (NCBI taxonomy): Eukaryota > Metazoa > Mollusca > Cephalopoda > Sepiida > Sepiolidae > Euprymna > Euprymna scolopes. The sequence goes on along the minus strand of NC_136517.1, from coordinate 61,226,975 downwards.
TTTATTTTCATTCTTTTCTTTTTCTTTTTTTTTTGATTTTCATTCTTTTCTTTTTCTTTTTTCTTTTTGTTTTTCAACCTTTTCTATTTTTATTTTCATTCCTTTCTTTTTCTTTTTTTTTTGATTTTCATTCTTTTCTTTTTCTTTTTTCTTTTTGTTTTTCAACCTTTTCTATTTTTATTTTCATTCTTTTCTTTTTCTTTTTTTTTTTGATTTTCATTCTTTTCTTTTTCTTTTTTCTTTTTGTTTTTCAACCTTTTCTATTTTTATTTTCATTCTTTTCTTTTTCTTTTTTTTTTGATTTCCATTCTTTTCTTTTTCTTTTTTTCTTTTTGTTTTTCAACCTTTTCTATTTTTATTTTCATTCTTTTCTTTTTCTTTTTTTATTTTCATTCTTTTCTTTTTCTTTTTTTCTTTTTGTTTTTCAACCTTTTCTATTTTTATTTTCATACTTTTCTTTTTCCTTTTTTTTTGTTTTTCAACCTTTTCTATTTTTATTTTCATTCTTTTCTTTTTCTTTTTTTTTTTGATTTTCATTCTTTTCTTTTTCTTTTTTCTTTTTGTTTTTCAACCTTTTCTATTTTTATTTTCATTCTTTTCTTTTTCTTTTTTTGATTTTCATTCTTTTCTTTTTCTTTTTTCTTTTTGTTTTTCAACCTTTTCTATTTTTATTTTCATTCTTTTCTTTTTTTTTTTGATTTTCATTCTTTTCTTTTTCTTTTTTCTTTTTGTTTTTCAACCTTTTCTATTTTTATTTTCATTCTTTTCTTTTTCTTTTTTTTTTGATTTTCATTCTTTTCTTTTTCTTTTTTCTTTTTGTTTTTCAACCTTTTCTATTTTTCTTTTTATTCTTTTCTTTTTCTTTTTTGATTTTCATTCTTTTCTTTTTCTTTTTTTCTTTTTGTTTTTCAACCTTTTCTATTTTAATTTTCATTCTTTTCTTTTTTTTTGATTTTCATTCTTTTCTTTTTCTTTTTTTTTTTTATTTTCATTCTTTTCTTTTTCTTTTTTTTTTGATTTTCATTCTTTTCTTTTTCTTTTTTCTTTTTGTTTTTCAACCTTTTCTATTTTTATTTTCATTCTTTTCTTTTTCTTTTTTTGATTTTCATTCTTTTCTTTTTCTTTTTTCTTTTTGTTTTTCAACCTTTTCTATTTTTATTTTCATTCTTTTCTTTTTCTTTTTTTGATTTTCATTCTTTTCTTTTTCTTTTTTTCTTTTTGTTTTTACCCCTTTTCTATTTTTATTTTCATTCTTTTCTTTTTTTTTTTTTTTGATTTTCATTCTTTTCTTTTTCTTTTTTTTTATTTTCATTCTTTTCTTTTTCTTTTTTTTTTGATTTTCATTCTTTTCTTTTTCTTTTTTCTTTTTGTTTTTCAACCTTTTCTATTTTTATTTTCATTCTTTTCTTTTTCTTTTTTTGATTTTCATTCTTTTCTTTTTCTTGTTTTCTTTTTGTTTTTCAACCTTTTCTATTTTTATTTTCATTCTTTTCTTTTTTTTTTTTTTGATTTTCATTCTTTTCTTTTTCTTTTTTTTTGATTTTAATTCTTTTCTTTTTCTTTTTTTTTTGATTTTCATTCTTTTCTGTTTCTTTTTTCTTTTTGTTTTTCAACCTTTTCTATTTTTATTTTCATTCTGTTCTTTTTCTTTTTTTGATTTTCGTTCTTTTCTTTTTCTTTTTTCTTTTTGTTTTTCAACCTTTTCTATTTTTATTTTCATTCTTTTCTTTTTCTTTTTTTTTTGATTTTCATTCTTTTCTTTTTCTTTTTTCTTTTTGTTTTTCAACCTTTTCTATTTTTATTTTCATTCTTTTCTTTTTCTTTTTTTGATTTTCATTCTTTTCTTTTTCTTTTTTCTTTTTGTTTTTCAACCTTTTCTATTTTTATTTTCATTCTTTTCTTTTTCTTTTTTTTTTTGATTTTCATTCTTTTCTTTTTCTTTTTTTTTTTGATTTTCATTCTTTTCTTTTTCTTTTTTCTTTTTGTTTTTCAACCTTTTCTATTTTTATTTTCATTCTTTTCTTTTTCTTTTTTTGATTTTCAATCTTTTCTTTTTCTTTTTTCTTTTTGTTTTTCAACCTTTTCTATTTTTATTTTCATTCTTTTCTTTTTTTTTTTGATTTTCATTCTTTTCTTTTTCTTTTTTTTTTGATTTTCAATCTTTTCTTTTTCTTTTTTCTTTTTGTTTTTCAACCTTTTCTATTTTTATTTTCATTCTTTTCTTTTTTTTTTTGATTTTCATTCTTTTCTTTTTCTTTTTTCTTTTTGTTTTTCAACCTTTTCTATTTTTATTTTCATTCTTTTCTTTTTCTTTTTTTGATTTTCATTCTTTTCTTTTTCTTTTTTCTTTTTGTTTTTCAACCTTTTCTATTTTTATTTTCATTCTTTTCTTTTTTTTTTTGATTTTCATTCTTTTCTTTTTCTTTTTTCTTTTTGTTTTTCAACCTTTTCTATTTTTATTTTCATTCTTTTCTTTTTCTTTTTTTTTATTTTCATTCTTTTCTTTTTCTTTTTTTCTTTTTGTTTTTCAACCTTTTCTATTTTTATTTTCATTCTTTTCTTTTTCTTTTTTTGATTTTCATTCTTTTCTTTTTTTCTTTTTGTTTTTCAACCTTTTCTATTTTTATTTTCATTCTTTTTCTTTTTTTTATTTCCATTCTTTTCTTTTTCCTTTTTTTTTTTTGCTTTTTAACCATTTCTATTTTTGCTTTTCAACCTTCCCTTTTTTCTTCTTCAACCTTTTTTTATTTTTGTTTGTCAACTTTTTCTTTTTTTTTTGCTTTTCATCTATTTTCATTCTTTTAACCTTTCTTATTTTTCCTTTTCTTCCATTTTTAATTTTTCCTTCTTTTCTATTTTTGTTTTTCCTTTATTTTCTGTTTTACTTTTTATTGTATTCTTTGTTTTTCTTTTCTATTTTCTTTTCCTTCTTTTCTATTTCTTCTCTTCTCAAACGTTAATTTTGGACATTTATAGAATCAAAATCATGTAATAGATTTGGTTATAATTGGAATAAGGTTAAGTTGCATGTTAATGGCGTCACAGAATTTCAATTGACAACGTTTCCTGACAACAATGCAATATCATTATTTTAGCAATTAACTTTACTTTTTGAAATTTTCTTTTCTCCATTTTTTTGTTGTTGTTCATTTGTTTTTATTACTTGAAGATGGTTTCATAAAGAATCGAAAACATTTGTGATACAGATGAACATACATTAATTGTTTTTATTTTAACAAAAAGGAGATCATCAGGAAATGTTTTATTTAATTAAAAATGTATAATTAATCAGTGGAATGTTTGCATAAACAAAAAATGCTGCCTAAATACACACAATTCAAATCTCTCCCCCTCTCTTTCTTTCTTTCTCTCTCTCTCTCTCTCTCTCTCTCTCTTATTTCTTTGGTAGAATAATCCAAATATGTATATATATATATATATATATATATATATATATATATATATATATATATATGTACATGTGTGTGCCTGTATACGTGCATACAATTAATCCTGGTCGGTCATTTCCCACCATCTAGATATGACTGCCATCCAAATCTCATTTTTATGGCTTCATCACTAGAAGCTAATTCGCCCAGTCGGGTTACTTCTGCATCCAATACAAAATCCACTATCTGATTCGCATATCAGGCAATGCCAATGCGATAAATGATAATCGGAATGCCGCTGACAAAAATGGCTTTGTGTAGCATTTCCATTTCCCAATTCCAAGAATGGCATCACCAAAGACAATTCAGTTCGGCAAATTCTGATAGACTCCATGTGGCTAATAAGAAAGGGAGATGTAACAAACTAAAGGACTAATTTTGTATCCGATATTTTTTTTTTTTTTTTGTAAAATTTAACCATGTGAAAACTCACTTTCTAGTGATTCAAACATTTTAATCCGAGCTCAGTGGATGGCCTAACGGATCACGCCCTTTCTAGTATATAGATATAATTGGATCTTCATGCCATTGATACATGTATTTACACTTATTATATAAGAAGACCGCTCACACAGGCATTACCTTCTCCTTTTGGAGAGGATGAAACATTTCTTTCTTTTCTTTTTTTGTAATTTTTTTTTTTTCTTTTTTACCTGAATTCATTTTCTCACACTTTTTACGCATCTTTTCAGTACGACAGAACGGAGACGATTAAAGACAATCTCAATCCGGATTTCATCAAAAAGTTTGTTATCTCTTATTACTTTGAGGAATGCCAACGTCTGAAATTTGAATTGTAAGTTTTTTTTTTTTGTTTATTAATTTTTATTAACGAGTTATTATTAACTTATCAAGACAATGAGCCACTCGAGGATGAGAGTTGACGAGATGGATTGACTGTCAGTAAATTATTGGTTTAAGAATAATATGAGACGGTTGAAAATGATGAATGGAATAAAGTTCGATTACTTATGAGACATTTTATGACATGTAGTTGTTAACATAGGATTTGAAGACAATTGCGTTGAAGTCTGTTGGGAAGTATTCTCATGGTAATGCGTTCCAAAGACAAGAATTTCGTGGAAAGAAACTCTCTTCCTGGAATATCTGCGAAATACTAGTCAGACAGAGGAAGAAGGGAAAGTTATTTTCAGTTTTGGTAGGAGACAAGTTCTTGCTATGAATATCTTACAAGGAGGAATCAGAGATTGAAGCTCAGTCGCGCACGTTCCATGTAAACAATGATAGAGTAGCGAAAAAGGCTGTAGAAAACAAAAGGAATCGTCACCCACTAGATTGCAAAGTCAAATTTGTAATCTGTCAAAACATGAAAGACTGATTTGAATGGCACCTCCTAGAATGTGGCAACAGTTCTTCATGTTGTAATGTATCTAACTTATATAGCAGAGAATTACATCAGTAGTACTTTCTGTGGTAGAATAATTCAACCAACTTTGCAGCAACTTTGCATGTCTTCTGGAGCAAAAGTAAGTCCTTGGAACTTATCAAGACAAGGGATTCCTCAAAGAGGGGTCCATTCCTTATAGGCTAACAGAGTTATCTGTTCTTGCCTGAGTATTCAAATTTATAAAACTCACTATGTCTGTCTATTTATCTGTCTCCATTTTTTTTCAAAATGCATCTCCTCTGAAACACAAGTTTGCAGAATGATGTGAGGTAGGTCAAATAATTGTGTTTTTCGTGTATCATTTTTTTATACGTTGTACCCGGTAAAAATATCTGCTAAGGGGTCAAAATTGAAAGAAATTAGAACCTGCCAGGCATAAGTCGACTTAATGTGCTCTTGTATGTATACACAAATATACGTTTATTTTTAACTATTTATTATCGATCTGACGATAGCTCAAACAATAATGACTAAGGCTGGAGCGCTGAATATAGCTGATAACATACAATCTATTTTTTTTAGTTTTTGAAAACATCAGTATTATATATTTGGTACAATGTAATAATCAATAGAGAATTGGCTTTATAATAATAAATACGAAATCTGTATGAACTAAAATATATTTAAGCGTATTTTACGACCAGGCTAGTATATAAATATAATACCAGTAATAAGTATCAAATTATTTAATTGTTAACATAAGAAAGCATAGAAATAATTTCTATCCTTTTATTATGAGCTAATTCATTACACATTATTTAATGTATTTAATATATTTGAAATGTTTCAGTTTACATACCAGGCAAAACACATCTCATCACTCCATCACCAATATCACAACAATAAAACAATAAAAAAAAACAATTTTTACACCAATATATGGTTTCTGAGTCAAACTCACTCATAATTAAAAACATTTTCAACAAATATAAAAACAACATCATCCCAACTACATATTTATACAATTCCTCATAATTACAGTAGCGTCCAAAATTAAGGGAAAAAAATTTTTAAAACCTAATATTTGTTAGAAATAACAACTGTGAAAAGCTGAAATTTTGACAACAGGTAGTCGTTATCATCCATAATAACATACTAAAATTTGAATCATTTGCAAAGGATAGAAAAAGAATTATGACAATTATTTATTTATTTTCAAAATAGAAACGTCCAAAAGTAAGGACCAAAATTGAGAAAAACAATGTAAACAGCCAAAAAACAATAAAAATACATGTACAATCAATATTTAGTAAATGAGCCCTTGCTCTCAATGACAGCTGCATATCTTTGACTACAAGAACGAATCAGTTCTTGACAATCCTCGATACTAATTTTAGACTATTCTTCTTGAAGCTTCACCTACAAATCCTCCGTGTTAGTGAGATGTCTTTCCATAACTTTAACTCCTAAGGCCTTCAAAAGATTTTCTATTGGGTTTAAGTCAGGACTTTGCGGTGGCCAATCCATAATTTCGGAAATCTTGCTCGCTAAGGTAACTCCTTACCACCTTTGCCTTGTGACATGGGGCATTATCTTGCATAAAGGTAGCCCTATCGAAATCTGAATTCTGTATGATTGGCACAACATGATCTTGAACAATGTTTTTATAGATCTGCGCGTTTACACGAGTTTGTAACCGGACAAGAGGCGTTGTACCTTGGCTAGAAAACATTCCAAATACCATGACGCTTCTCCCCGCCCAAACTCAACAGTTTTCTTAGTACACTTTGCACTTAATCTTTCACCAATACGTCTCTTTACATTGTTTTTCCATCATTTCCAAATAAATTAAACTTGCTTTCATCACTGAAAAATACTTTTGCCCAATTTTCATATGTCCAAATTACATACCTGTTTGCGAACTCTAATCTCTTATTCTTATTCTTCGAACTAACAAGTGGTTTCTTTCCTGGGATTCGATTAAACAGTCCTATTTCTTGCAGTCATCTAGAAACAGTCTGTCTTGACACATTAACACATGAGATACTATTTATAACCCTTTTAATTTCTGTGCAAGACTTAAAACGGTCCTTTAATGACATATGCTGCATTATTCGATCTCCTCTTCCCGAAGTTTTGCAGGGTCTGCCAGTTTTAAAAGCACTATTTTGTCAGTATCATTTTAGGATTTAACGACCCTACCTATAACACTCTTGGAACGTTTCACTTTCTCTGAAATCTCTCTAATGGTGTGCTTTTCCTTGTGTAGCTTCACAATAGCTTGTCTCAAAGAGTAATCAAGTTTTTTGGTGTCTTGCCAAGGTGCCGGCTGATGCCACGTTTACAAATGACTGAGTAAGACTTATTCTTATATTTATTTTTCTTTAGAGGAAATCAAAAAATTTGAATATAACATACTATTTACATTGTTTTTCTCAATTTTGTCCCTTACTTTTGTACGGTCTTAGTTTGAAAATAAAGAATTGTTATAATTCTTTTTTGGTCCTTTGCAAATGATTCAAATTTTAGTATGTTATTATGGATGATAACGACTACCAGTTGTCAAAATTTCACAGTTGTTATTTCTAACAAATATTAGGTTTTAAAATTTTGTCCCTTAGTTTTGGACGCCACTGTATATACATTGGTGAAACTTAGTATCCCTTCAAAAAAGACTTTACAAACATCATAGATGAAAAAAATAGGTAATTCTAAAAACGCTTTGGTTTTATTAATTGAAATCAATGCATTTAACGTGTATTTGATCTTCATTGTTTCTTTTATGCCACAACACCATGCATTGCTACAACATAAAAACCCTGATTGAAACGGCCCTGACGGTGGGGCATTAGAATACACCGACAGCCTCCCTGCAGAGGGTAAAAGTCCCTCAATGGGGGTCCTGGATATGACCTAAAACTATATCCAGTGGTGAGGCCCCAGCTTGCGGGCTTTGGGGAGTGTGAAGCCACCCTTTAATTACCATTGCTCCCAGGTCCACTCTGACCCGGAGTGGTAGTACCTGTTAGGATTCCAACTATGGGTTGAACAGAAACCGACTTGAAAACAACAAATATATTCTATTAAAAATATTTTCTTCAAAATCTTTAGATTCGGCATTAAATAACCCAAAAAGGGTTGATATGCCGTAAAACAAAAACAACCAACAAACCAACTGATTGACACACGCCAACTATATTTGTTTACGTGGTGGAAATGCATCCGTTATGTTATAAACGACATCTTTGAATCGTCATTTCGTTTACGAAATTTCTAAAACATTATCTTTTTATGCTTCTTTGGGCCAATTCCTTTTCCTGCATGTGTTAATATATATCCGTGACAAAAACATATTGCCGGCAAGATGGACATTATCATCATCTTTGAGCGGATTGGTACCTTTTTTACACCTTTAAGAAAATGGGTGTACTAAGAAACCTTTTCGTCCTTGCATAACCGTTTGGTTTACCTTTTTATGCAACATAGTCCGTTCGCAAAGAGAATCATGACTCAAAAAAAAAAAAAAAATCTGTAACACAGCAGACGAATTTCCACTATAAAAAAAATATAACCAGTTTATGTCAATAAGTGTCGTCTGGTATTAGTGGTAGAAATACGTGTGGCAAAGATAATCAAAGATAATAAAATTTAATAAAAGATAATAAAAGATAATAAAAGATAATAAAATGTAATAAAAGATAATAAAAGATAATAAAATGTAATAAACAACATAAAAGATAATAAAAGATAATAAAAGATAATAAAAAATAATAAAAGATAATAAAATGTAATAAAAAATAATAAAAGATAATAAAAGATAATAAAAAATAATAAAAGATAATAAAAATAATAAAAAATAATAAAAGAAAAAAAAGATAATAAAAGATAATAAAATGTAATAAAAAATAATAAAAGATAATAAAAGATAATAAAAGATAATAAAAGATAATAAAAGATAATAAAATGTAATAAAAAATAATAAAAGATCATAAAAGATAATAAAAGATAATAAAAGATAATAAAAGATAATAAAAGATAATAAAATGTAATAAAAAATAATAACAGATAATAAAAGATAATAAAAGATAATAAAAGATAATAAAAGATAATAAAAGATAATAAAATGTAATTTTATAATTTTAAGATAATAAAATGTAATAAAAGATAATAAAAGATAATAAAAGATAATAAAAGATAATAAAAGATAATAAAATGTAATTTTATAATTTTAAGATAATAAAATGTAATAAAAAATAATAAAAGATAATAAAAGATAATAAAAGATAATAAAAGATAATAAAAGATAATAAAAGATAATAAAAAATAATAAAACATAATAAAACATAATCAAAGATAACAAACATAATCAAAGATAATAAAACATAATAACACATAATAAAACATAATAAAAGATAATAAAAGGTAATAAAAGATAATAAAAGATAATAAAAGATGATAAAATATAATAAAAGATAATAAACGATAATAAGATTAATAAAAGATAAAAGATAATAAAAGATAATTAAACATAATAAAAGATAATAAAACATAATAAAAGATAAGAAAACATAAGAAAAGATAATAAAAGATAATAAATGGTAATAAAATATAATAAAAGATAATAAAAGAAAATAAAACAAAATAAAAGATAATAAAAGATAATAAAAGATGATAAAAAGATAATAAAAGATAATTAAAGGTAATTAAAGATAAAAAAAGATAATAAAAGATAATAAAAGATAAAAGATAATAAAAGATAAAAAAAGATAATAAAAGATAAAAAAGATAATAAAAGATAAAAGATAATAAAAGATAAAAGATAATAAAAGATAAAAGATAATAAAAGATAATAAAAGATAATAAAAGATAATAAAAGATAAAAAATAATAAAAGATAATAAAAGATAATAAAAGATAATAAAACATAATAAAACATAATAAAACATAATAAAAGATAATAAAAGATAATACAATATAATAAAATATAAAAAAATATAATAAAATATAATAAAAGATAATAAAATATAATAAAATATAATAAAATATAAAAGAAAATAAAACATAATAAAAGATAACTAAACATAATAAAAGATAATAAAACAAAATAAACCATAAAAGAAAATAAAACATAATAAAAGAGATTAAAAGATAATAAAACATAATAAAACATAATAAAACATAATAAATTATAATAAAACATAATAAAACATAATAAAACATAATAAGACATAATAAAAGATGTTAAAAGATAATAAAAGATAATAAAAGATAATAAAAGATAATAAAACATAATTAAAGATAATAAAAGATAATAAAACATAATAAAACATAATAAAACATAAGAAAAGATAAAATAATAAAAAACAATAAAACATAATAAAAGATAATAACAGATAATAAAACATAATAAAACATAATAAAAGATAATAAAAGATAATAAACGATAATAAAAGATAATAACAGATAATAAAAGATAAAAGATAATAAAAGATAAAAGATAATAAAAGATTAAAGATAATAAAGTATAATAAAAGATAATAAAAGATAATAACAGATAAAAGATAATAAAAGATTATAAAAGATAATAAAAGATAAAAAAATATAAAAGATAATAAAAGATAAAAGATAATAAAACATAATAAAAGTTAATAAAATATACTAAAAGATAATAAAAGATAATAAAAAGTAATAAAAGATAATAAAACATAATAAAAGATAATAAAAGATAATAATAGCTAATAAAAGATAATAAAAGGAAATAAAAGATAATAAAAGATAATAAAAGATAATAAAAGTTAAAACAAAAAGAAATAAAAGATAATAAAAGTTAATAAAAGATAATAAAACATAAAAGATAATAAAAGATAAAACATAATGAAAGATAATAAAAGATAATAAAATATAATAAAATATAATAAAAGATAAAAGATAATAAAAGATAATAAAAGATAATAAAAGATAATAAAAGATAATAAAAGGAAATAAAAGATAATAAAAGATAATAAAAGATAATAAAATATAATAAAAGATAAAAGATAATAAAAGATAATAAAAGATTATAAAAGATAAAAGATAATGAAAGATAATAAAAGATAATAAAAGATAATAAAAGATAATAAAATATAATAAAAGATAAAAGATAATAAAAGATAATAAAAGATTATAAAAGATAAAAGATAATGAAAGATAATAAAAGATTATAAAAGATAATAAAAGATAATAAAAGATAATAAAATATAATAAAAGATAATAAAAGATAATAAAATATAATAAAAGATAATAAAAGATAAAAGATAATAAAGATAATAAAAGATAATGAAAGATAATAAAAGATAATAAAAGATAATAACATATAATAAAAGATAATAAAAGATAATAAAAGATAAAAGATAATAAAGATAATAAAAGATAATGAAAGATAATACAATATAATGAAAGATAAAAAAAGATAATAAAATATAATAAAAGATAATAAAAGATAATAAAAGATAAAAGATAATAAAGATAATAAAAGATAATAAAAGATAATAAAAGATAATAAAATATAGTAAAAGATAACAGATAATGAAAGATAATAAAAGATAATAAAAGATAAAAGATAAAATATAATAAAATATAATAAAAGATAATAAAAGATTATAAAAGATAATAAAAGATAATAAAATATAATAAAAGATAATGAAAGATAATAAAATATAATAAAATATAATAAAAGATAAAAGATAATAAAGATAATAAAACATAATAAAATATAATAAAAGATAATAAAAGATTATAAAAGATAAAAAATAATAAAAGATAATAAAATATAATAAAATATAATAAAAGATAAAAGATAATAAAAGATAATAAAACATAATAAAAGATAATAAAACATAATAAAAGATAATAAAATACAATAAAACATAATAACAGATAATAAAACATAATAAAACATAATAAAAGATAATAAAACATAATAAAAGATAATAAAAGATAATAAAAGATAATAAAACATAATAAAAGATAATAAAATATAATAAAATATAATAAAAGAGTAAAGATAATAAAAGATAATAAAAGATAATAAAAGATAAAAGATAATAAAGGTAATAAAAGATAATAAAAGACAATAAAAGATATTAAAAGATTATAAAAGATAAAATATAATGAAAGATAATAAAAAATAATAAAAGATAATAAAAGATAATAAAATATAGTAAAAGTTAAAAGATAATAAAACATAATGAAACATAATAAAAGTTTAAACATAATAAAAGATAATAAAATATAATAAAAGATAAAAGATAATAAAACATAATAAAACATAATAAAAGATAATAAAAGATAATAAAATATAATAAAAGATAAAGGACAATAAAAGATTATAAAAGATAATAAAAGATAAAAGATAATGAAAGATAATAAAACATAATAAAAGATAATAAAAGATAATAAAATATAATAAAAGATAATAAACGATAATAAAAGATAAAAGATAATAAAACATAATAAAACATAATAAAAGATAATAAAAGATAATAAAATATAATAAAATATAATAAAAGATAAAAGACAATAAAAGATAATAAAAGATAATAAAAGATAATAAAAGATAATAAAACATAATAAAAGTTAATAAAAGATGATAAAAGATAATAAAAGATAAGAAAAGATAATAAAAGATAATAAAAGATAATAAACATAATAAAAGATAAAAGATGATTACAGATAATAAAAGATAATAAAACATAATAAAACATAATAAAAGATAGTAAAAGATAATAAAAGATAATAAAAGATAATAAAACATTATAAAAGATAAAACATAATAAAAGATAATAAAACATAATAAAACATAATAAAAGATAATAAAAGGTAATAAAAGATAATAAAAGATAAGAAAAGATAATAAAATATAATAAAACATTATAAAAGATAATAAAAGATAATAAAAGATAAAAGATAATAAAAGATAATAAAACATTATAAAAGATTATAAAAGATAAGAAAAGATAATAAAACATAATAAAACATAATAAAAGATAATAAAAGATAATAAAAGATAATTGTTGTGGTGGCAACCACTTATTTGCATATGCGAATAACATAACACTATAAATGGCAAGCCTAGGTTGGCCTTACTCAAATGCCACCAGAAGTGACGCTGAAGAGCGTACATGTCCTCCCACCAAGACTCTCTGACTCGACACCGTCATTTTTACATATTGTAAATATACCTTTTCTTTAATACACTTATTATTGCGTTATCTTGTTGTTTGCGTCTTCATTGTATTTCCTTACTAATTATTGTTCAACCTTGCAACCACAACAGTTGGCGACGAGATATGAAGCGTCAAATATAACAGTTTTACGAAGAACTATTTAAAAAAAAAAAGTACAACGCAAAGGTTGACCATTTTTTTAGGGAATGCAAAGTGTTGACGAGCAAACGGATTTTACGCTAAAGAGAAGTTTCAACTCAAGTGAAAAAAAAAACCTCTAACGTGGGAAAAGCGACAATTTACGCCGTTTTCTGGGAATCCGACTTGCAAACGAATGTAAAAGTGAATTTTTGTTTGTCGCTACACGACAAATCTTACTAAAGGACCAACTTGCAAACGAAAAGCGAACTTTGTTCTGTTGCAAAAACGACAGGTCAGACCCGTATTACGAAAAGCAAGGAAGTAACCTACGGAAAAAGTTCACCAGTGGATTCTAATTACTGTTCTCCGTAAACAAAACAACAACTAAAGGACTTTTTAATTAATGTTTTGGTTGACGTCGGTACTAAAAGGAAATACCACAGCTAAAACTAAAATTCAAGGAAAGGATTTTTTTTTCTTGAAGTTGTCACTGAATAACGGATAATAAAGTAAAACGTCACGGGGAAAAAAAGGTAATCTCAATTTAAGAGGTATTTTAATTACTAAAATACTAGAGAAAAAAAAACTCAAAGAACTAAATGTACTGCATACATTTATTCAATTGTGACTCGATTAAAAAAAAAAAAAATAAACCCAAACTTTTATTTTGTGGAAAGAGTTACTTATTAGTAAGTGCCTAAAAACGGAAAGTCAATTCCATTTCGTGATTCCAGATAAACCTGTTTTATTTATTTTTTTTTTTGCAGCGTGACTCGCAAAAAGAATATATTATTGCAAGCAGCGATATTATTATTGAAAACAGGAGCTTACAGCAATTTGCTTTTTTGTTGTAACCCAAACCGGTGTATATGGTACATGGTACAATATTTTTTTTAACTACACACTAAAAGAAAAAACAAAAAAAAACATGGAAGACTTATCAAAAATGTTCATGCAATTTTTACAAGCACAGGCTGAGCGGGATGAACGCAGACAAGCTACACAAAATGAGTTTTTGCAAACACAAATACAGGCACAGGCTGACCGCGAGGAAAAGAGAGAGGACAGATTATTGAAATGGCAGCAGGAACAAGAAGAAAAGCAGAAAATGGCGCAATTAAAGCAGAAAAAACTCCAATTGGAACAGGAAGAAAGGCATAAGAAACTACAATTGGAACAGGAAGAAAGGCATAAGAAACTACAATTGGAATATGAAGAAAGACAAGAGGAACGTTTTGCGAAAACACTGGAACTACTAAAGAGTAATCGAGAAAATGTCGATAGTGTTAATTTCTCCCATACAACTATTTTTAATAGCATGGACACATTTCATTATGTGCCTGAGGAAGAGAAGAATTTTGAAGCATACTACACAAGATACGAGGATGCTTTTCAACTGAACTGTAAAAATTGGCCAAATAGTCAGAAAGTGAGTCTCTTACTCAGAAAATTGGGTACAAAAGAACACAGCAAATTCGTAGATTACATATTACCTAAAAAAAACTGCGGAATTAGAGTTCATGGAAGCTGTAAAATTACTAAAAGAATTATTTAATCCAAATATATCTCTTTTTCATAAAAGATGGCTGTGCATGAATCTAAGAAAGATGGACAACCAAGATTATTTGACATACGCATCAGTTGTCAATAAATCTGCGATAATTTTAAGCTTGCAGAACTAACGGTAGAAGATTTTAAATGTCTAATCTTCGCTCAAGGGTTAGTTTCCACGAAAAATGCAGAAATACGCAGACGAGTGTTGTCTAAGCTGGAATCTGAGCAAGATTTAACCCTCCAGAAACTAGCAGAGGACTGTGAAAGGGCCATTAAAAAAAAAAGGATTAAAAAAATATAGAAGAATCCGGAGTGGCATATGTAAGAAAAGTTAGAAAACCATACGCACCAACCAAGAACTTTACAAAGAAAAGCAATGGAACGGGATATTCCAAAGATAATAACCATAAATATAGTACAGAATATAACAAGCCTCTTCCTAGATATAACTGTAAGAGATGTGCAGAAAAGCATTGGGAATCAGATTGTCCTTATAAGAAGAAAAAATGCTACATTTGTAAGAAGGTGGGACACAAAAGCGATTGCTGCAGATATAAAGATTACACCAGAAAGAGAGTACAGCAAACAAAATCAAATACAAAATTAGACAAAGATCGGCGAAAATACGTAAAAGTGGAAATATTTAAAACATCAATAAAGTTACAACTCGACTCCGGCTCCGATGTTTCTATAATAAACCGTAATACGTGGAAAAAGTTGGGAAAACTGGCCATGATGAAAAGCAGCCCGGACGGTAACTGGTGGTGGTATAAAATTTGAAGGAGAAGTTTTCCTCCCGATAAAATTGAAAGGGATTTCGAAGAAATTAAAAATATTCGTACTAAAAAATAGTGAAAATCTGTTTGGAATAAATTTAATTGAGAAATTCGGACTATGGGATAAGCCAATCAATACATTCTGTAAAAAATTAGAATGTTCTTCTCCAACAACAGTAAATATAAAAGACGATTTAAAAGAATTATTTCCTGAGGCATTCACGACTAACTTAGGTCGCTGCAATAAATTCAAGGCCTCGTTTGAACTTAAAGAAAACGCCAGCCCAATTTTTAGAAAAAAGCGAAATGTTCCGTTCGCTGGGTTGGAAAAGATTGATAAAGAATTAAATAGATTGGAACAGACGGGAATTCTATCAAAAACAGAACACAGCGAGTGGGCAGCCCCCACCGTATACGTAAAGAAAAAGAATGACGAAGTTAGAGTGTGCGCAGACTTTCGACCGGGGTCAACTCCCTATTAAAAGATCACCATTACCCCCTACCAAGCCCAGAGTAAATATTCACGAAGTTGAATGGGGGTAATATCTTCTCCAAGATTGAGCGACGCGTATTTGCAAATACCGGTCGAGGAGAATTGCTCAAAAATACTATGTATCAATACGCATAAGGGATTATACAAATACAACCGATTGCCTTTTGGCATCAAAGTAGCGCCTGCCATCTTTCAGCAAGCGATGGACACCATGCTAAGTGGTATTGAGTGCGCATGTGCATACCTGGACGACATTGTTGTCAGGAGCAAATCCCTAGAAGAACATAAGGAACATTTGAAACAAGTATTTACTCGAATACAAGAATTCCGTTTTAAAGTAAAAGAAAGTAAATGTGACTTTTGTATGAGCGAGATTAAGTATCTTGGACACATAATAAACAAACATGGACGACGTCCAGACCCGGACAGATCTGCGGCAATAAAAAATATGCCAGCACCCGATAATGTAACAACCTTGCAGAGTTTCTTAGGACTCGCAAATTATTACCAATCTTTTATTGAAGGAATGCATAACTTGCGAGCCCCCTTAAATAATCTGCTTAAAAAGGATACACCGTGGAACTGGACGCAAGAATGTCAAACCGCTTTTGACAAAATAAAGAGCGCACTAACATCCGAATTATTCTTAACGCACTTTGACACAAACTTAAAAATAGTCGTCGCTAGTGACGCTAGCTCCTACGGCTTAGGAGCATGCATTCAACATATTATGCCGGATGGGTCTAGAAAACCAATAGCGCACGCTTCGAGAATGCTGATACCAGCCGAAAGGGCATATTCACAAATCGAAAAAGAAGCGTTGAGCATAATCTTTGCCGTGACTAAATTTCACCGATATTTATATGGTAGACAATTCATACTTGAAACCGACCATAAACCGTTAGTCACGATCTATGGATCAAAAAAAGGATTGCCGGTATACACCGCAAATAGATTGCTGCGCTGGGATACAATACTACTTAATTACGATTTCCAGCTACAACATCTAGCATCAAAAAAGATTTGCCATGCGGATGGACTGTCAAGACTTATACCGCAGAAACACAATCTGGAAGAATCAGTCATTGCAGCAATTCGGACAAATGTTGAAGTAAAAAATATGGTAGCAAACATCATTAAGGAACTACCCGTAACTTTGTCGGACATTAAAAGGGAAGCCGAGAAAGACGAATATATAAAGGACATAAAAGAGAAAATTATAACGGACACAAAGGTGCAGGAAGTTTTCTCCATATGTGACGATGTGTTACTGTACAGCGAGAGAGTGGTAATACCCAAAACATTGCAGAATAGGATGTTAAGAGATTTCCACACAGGACATCCGGGGATAAATCGAATGAAGTCGTTAATGAGAAGCTACGTGTACTGGCGTAACATGGACACTGACATAGCAACAACAATTGATAAATGTAAAAGATGCCAGTTAGCGGCAAAATCTCCACCTATAGTACACAAACCTTGGCCGAAAACCGACCAACCATGGTCGAGAATCCACATGGACTTCGCTGGTCCAGTAGGTGAAAACTATTATTTAATTGTAGTGGATAGTTTCACAAAATGGCCGGAGGTAATGCGTTGCAGGAATCCAACAACGAACAACTCAATAGGGTTCCTACACGAGTTGTTTGCAAGATTCGGTGTACCAGACACACTGGTCACTGACAACGGAACGCAGTTCACATCCGCAGAGTTTAAGGAATTTTGCGACACGTTCCGAGTGAAGCACATCACGACTCCGCTGTATCATCCAAGGTCGAACGGCCTCGCGGAAAGGTTCGTGGACACGCTAAAACGAGCGTTAAAGAAATCGATTGGAACACCAACAGAAAAAGCTTTGCAACAATTCTTGCAAGTATATAGGATTACACCACATCCTAGTACACCATCAAACATATCACCAGCTGATCTAATGTTTGCCAGAAAGGTAAAATCAGCGTTTGACAAACTATTGCCAAGGCAGGCAATTATCCGAAACACTACACACACGAGAAGAAAGAAATATAACTCGAGAGATCGAGTATATTTTAAGTGCTACAGAAATAACACATCTTACTGGGAATGTGGAGTAGTGGATAAACGCATTGGTGATTGTACATACATGATTAAAGGTCCACAGAATATACATAAAAGGCACCTAAATCAGATAAAAAAACGTCATATCCAAGATGATGATGATACAACAGTCGAAGAGGAGGACACCATAGATATCATATACGAATCTTTTAATTTGGAACCGCCTCAAAATGCACCTGAACCCCGAAGATCAGGTAGGAAAAGAAAAGTGAATGAACCATTAATGGTAAACCCAAAAAGAAAAAGATGTTGAAATCTGTGTGACTTCAAATCTTGGGAGGGGGGTGTTGTGGTGGCAACCACTTATTTGCATATGCGAATAACATAACACTATAAATAGCAAGCCTAGGTTGGCCTTGGTGTGTCTTACTCAAATGCCACCAGAAGTGACGCCGAAGAGCGTACATGTCCTCCCACCAAGACTCTCTGACTCGACACCGTCATTTGTACATATTGTAAATATACCTTTTCTTTAATACACTTATTATTGCGTTATCTTGTTGTTTGCGTCTTCATTGTATTTCCTTACTAATTATTGTTCAACCTTGCAACCACAACAATAATAAAAGATAATAAAAGATAATAAAAGACATTAAAAGATAATAAAACATAATAAATAATAATAAAAGATAATAAAAGATAATAAAAGATAAAAGGTAATAAAAGATAAAAGATAATAAAAGACAAAAGATAATAAAATATAATAAAATATAATAAAAGATAATAAAATGTAATAAAAGATAATAAAAGATAATAAAAGATAATAAAAGATAATAAAACATAATAAAATATAATAAAAGATAATAAAACATAATAAAAGATAATAAAAGGTAATAAAAGATAAAAGATAATAAAAGACAAAAGATAATAAAATATAATAAAAGATAATAAAATATAATAAAAGATAATAAAAGATAATAAAAGACAAAAGATAATAAAATATAATAAAAGATAATAAAATATAATAAAAGATAATAAAAGATAAAAGGTGATAAAAGATAATAAAAGACAAAAGATAATAAAATATAATAAAAGATAATAAAATATAATAAAAGATAATAAAAGATAATAAAATATAATAAAAGATAATAAGATGTAATAAAAGATAATAAAATATAATAAAAGATAATAAAATGTAATAAAAGATAATAAAAGGTAATAAAAGATAATAAAAGATAATAAAATATAAGAAAATATAAGAAAAGATAAAAGATAATAAAAGGTAATAAAATGGATCACATTATTTCTAAAAACAAAGCGATGGGAGATAACCGTGTACACTTGTTGACATCATAATTTTGTGACATCATCCATCAAACGAGAGAGAGAGAGAGAGAGAGAGAGAGAGAGAGAGAGAGAGAGAGAATAGGACGTACAGATCGTTTATGATGTTTTAGGTAGACGACCAATGACGCCTAGACTTTAATGATCGGGCTTGCTTGTTAGTTCACTTGAAAATAGATGACATCACTAAGGTGAATAATGTAATCAAATGATGAAGATGGTAGCGGGAGGAGGGAAATGATGTAAATAATTAAAAGAGAGAGAAAAGGAAAGGGGAAATAGAAATAAAGGATAAAGATGAAATGATTATTAAGAAATATATATTTTGTTGTTATCACTACCTAGCTCTACTCATTGGGTACTGTTTAAGTAAATACTGAAAATAGATACATTAAGTATATCTCATTATAATATTTTTTGTGGATATATATGTGTGTGTGTGTGTGTCTGTGCGTGCGTGTGCGTGTACGTGCGCGCGTGTGTGTTATAAGGTGATAAAATATTTTATGTATAGATTTTCATCATTTAATTCAACAGTGCTCAATATATGTGTAGAGCTATGTACTAACAATAAAGAATCTGATTCGTTAGCTAGTTATACTAAACATCACTTTTGATATGACCTAAAACTATATATGATGGTGAGGCCCCAGCTTGCGGGCCTTGGTGAGTGTGGAGCCACCCTTTAATTGCCATTGTTCCCAGGTCCACTCTGACCCGGAGTGGTAGTACCTGTTAGGGTCCCAACTATGGGTTAAATAGAATCCGACTTAAAAACAAATATACTCTATTAAAAAATCGTTCCTCAAAATCACTAGATTCGGCATTAAATAACCTGAAAAAGGTTGATATGCTGTAAAACAAAAACAACCAACCAACTAAACATCACTTGTATATTTCAAAAAACCCGGTAATATGAATTTCATGAATTTTAGCCTACAGATAAACCTCTGTATAGCGTAACTGCCATAAATATGATTTCATAACTTACTATATATATATATATATATATATATATATATATATATATATATATATATATATATATATATATATATATATATATATATATATATATATACTAGCATTTCGGCCCGGCGTTGCTCGGGTGTTTGGAGGTGTATGCTGAGCAAAATTAAAAAAAAAACGGTAAATTTTTTTAACTTTGACCCCTATTATGACCCCTTAACATTTATTGTTTTGGGCTCTAATCCCCGGCGTTGCCCGGGTATTTGGAGGTGTATGTTAAGCAAAAAAAAAATAAATAAAATAATAAAATAAAGCGGTCAATTTTTTAAACTTTGACCCCTATTATGACCCCTTAAAATTTATTGTTTGGGGTTCAAATCAAGTTATTAAGCTAGATCCATGTCGAAAAAACCTATATCTAAAATTCCAATTGCTTATTACCAAAATTGTCGGAGGAGTTCTCAAAGGTCAAATCGTTGAACTTTGACCCCTTAATGGCTAAATTCCTGGCCGAAAACGGATTACAAAGATTTTCCCAATCTCAGTACCCTTTATATCAAATTTCGAGTCTGTTGACTGAGTATTGACAGAGTTATTGTGTAGGGAAATGTTCACACACACACACACACACACACACACACTTTGATAGATATATAGATAGACTAGCATGGGTGCCCGGCGTTGCCCGGGTATTTGGAGATGTATGTTGAGCAAAAAAAAAAGAAAAAAAACGTGGTCAATTTTTTTTTAACTTTTACCCCTATTACGGCCTCTTAAAATTTGTTGTTTTGGGCTCAAGTCAGGTTATTTAGTTAGATCCATGTCCACTGAACGTATATCTAAAATTTCAAGTGTTTAGACCCAAAATTGTCGAAGGAGTTTGGTAGAGTTCTCAAAGGTCAAATCATTGAACTTTGACCCCTTAATCGCCCAATTTCTGGCCAAAAACCAGTCACGTAGATTTTCCCACATCTCAGTACCCTGTATATCAAATTTCGAATCTGTAGACTTAAAATTGACAGAGTTATTGCGTAGTGAAATGTACACAAACAGACAGACAGACATTTTCACTTATATATATGTTCTTTTGCTTCGGTAATAATTAAAACAAAAAAAAAGCAAGATATATTCTCCGTCACTTAAAAAAAGTGAAATTTAAAATTTTATTTTTGAAACACATAATCGAACGTGGCGATTATATATATATATATATATATATATATATATATATATATATATATATATATATATATATATATATATATATATAATCGCCACGTTCGATTATGTGTTTCAAAAATAAAATTTTAAATTTCACTTTTTTTAAGTGACGGAGAATATATCTTGCTTTTTTTTTGTTTTAATTATTACCGAAGCAAAAGAACAGAGAGAGAGGGAGGGAGGAAGAGAGAGAGAGAGAGAGAGAGAGATCGAAGAGAGAGAAAGAGAGAGTGTATGGAAAAGCGATGATAGGAGATATCAACACTCCTCCACCCCTTAAGGATGAGTCAACGATTTGACATGGTCAGTGCACCATGCACCACCCGACCCCTTTTGGTTCCGGGTGCTTAGCGCCAAAAATGAACAAAGGAAAAAAAGGAAACGCAAGCAAAATACAGATGAAGAGAGAGAGAGAGAGAGAGAGAGAGAGAGAGAGAGAGAGAGGGGGGGATGGAGAAAACAAAAAAAACATATTTCTGATAGAGACTCCTCGGCAAACCGCCATGGCTAACGGGTAGCGAAGAAATCCCATCTGAACAGTGAAAAAGAAAACGAGGTGACCTTATTTCAAGAGTATGAAAAACTGAACGAAACGATGGAGATTAACGAAATAACCAAAAGAAACACACAACTTGCAAAAATGTCAGTGTTCGACTGTTCGACTGGTCTCTATATGAGATCGTGTTGTTGAGAAAACTGCTTTCATCAAGCGAGATTTGATTGATGAATTCGAAAGGCGAAATCCGTCGAAGGAGATAATAGCGACAATGTGCCCAGAACACGCTTGTAAACACGATGGAACAAGGCGAACAAATATGCATATGAAACTGGATAAATTGACTACAGAGATACCACAATTGGTATGAATGTTATGAACAATTGAATCCGCAAAAAGAGCTGACTGAAATGAACAGAAATGCTGTGCATACAAATGGGTAAAAAACCTCACAAAGGACAAGGAATTATCTGCCCCTTGCTTTCTCTCAGTCTGTCTCGGTGAGTTGATATTTTGCTTTTGTTATGTTTGTGTTTTGAAATTTTCATTTATTGACATACTAGCCTGGGTGCCGGCGTTGCCCAGGTGTTTGGAGGTATGTGTTGAGCCAAAAAAAAAAAAAATACAAAAAAAATAAAATGTGGTAGTAGACAGGCAGGCAGGTAGGCACACTCGAACCCGAACCGCCACGAACATGAAAAAAAAAAAAAAAAACGTGACGTCTTTGCTGTTGTATCTATCGCCAAACCGGAAGTGACGAAAGTTTAAATTAAGGCTAGTCAATCGAAAAGAAGGAATGACTTTCAAAAATATCAGCAAAAAAAGCGACCCATCCCTGTAGAACAGGGCCCAGTTGAGGGTGAAGAAATTAATGTTTGTAGCCAATTTTTCGATATTTGTCGTCCGAAGGGTCGAGCTTTAAAACGATACCGATCTTGTGAAAATCCGTCGCCTCTGTCAAAGCTTTCAGGCATACATGATGACAGCAAACTCGTTCTCGAGTATTACCATTACTTAATACATCTCTGGCTCAAGGGAGGCAGACATGAGCGCCACCCACAGCACGTCCCAGACGGTCACTTCTATGAACCTTCTACATCTTGCACATCTGCTGATGACCGGGTCCAGGTTGTGGTGCCCTGAACACCTGCCGGACCAGAACTTGGATGTTCCAGAGCCTTTATTTCCATTGACACCCATATCCACATCAGTCCTCATTGAATGTCTGCTGGCCGTTTTAAGCTACAGCCAGCCTTTTTGTTATCGAGATAAACACTGATGGTAAAATGAGTATTCCATTACATATCAAGTAATGCACGTGCTTGAAGCTATTTTATAGTAAGGAAAGACTTTGCACCGAGACAATCTTACTCTCTGAACAACTGCCACATTGAACCAAAAAGAAGAGACAGGTCAACATCATTGGATGCAG
This sequence comes from Euprymna scolopes, assembly GCF_053919585.1. Classification (NCBI taxonomy): domain Eukaryota; kingdom Metazoa; phylum Mollusca; class Cephalopoda; order Sepiida; family Sepiolidae; genus Euprymna; species Euprymna scolopes. The sequence goes on along the minus strand of NC_136517.1, from coordinate 61,203,515 downwards.
CAGTTGCTGCAGGTTTTATATCAGAGTTTTCCTTCTCCTAGGGAGGTTGCCTTCACCACGGCTTACGGATCCCTCTCCACCCATCATGCCATTTGATCCATGACTGGGACTTAGGTTGCTGGCCACCAGAGCATATTCCACACGCCGGTGGGTCATGTATGCCGCAGCTTACAGGGTCTAAGCTCCTCTGGAGGTTTCTGTCAGGGTTACCTCACCCTTAGCCTTTGGTTAAAAGAACCTTTGCCCACAAGGCAATGGCAGTCCAGTTATACGCCACAGGATACTCACTGTTCATCAGAGCCCTGTCTGCGTGGTGGTGGCCACGACGTGCACGTGGGGTTGATTTGTCTGGGAGAAGCACAGTATGACGCTAAGACATCTGTGTACTTTTAATACACGTCAACACCAGATCTTGACCACCGTACATACATACATACATACATGCATGCATGCATGCATGCAGCATACATACATACATACATACATACATACATACATACATACATGCATGCATACAGCATACATACATACATACATACATTTAAACAGACAGGTGAGATTTATATTATAGATTTTCCATAGATATTAGCATAAGACACCTCCATCCTCACGATTTGTTTTTTCCTTTGTTTAATCTCACCTTCCCCCCTCATAGTCTGTTTTTTTTTTTGTTTGTAATAAAATTAATTTAAACTTTAACACTTATGTTTATGTTGTGTTACTTTCATAAGTTGTTCGTTCGTTTGTTCTATATTTTCTGGGTTTTGAAAGAAACTCCTCCATCCCCTCTTGTTCGGCAAAATATATCGAACCCAGAAGACTTTTTTAAATTTTTTGTTGTTGTTGTTGTTTTTGTTACGTGAGCGCCTTACGTAGTCTCAACGTGAACCATGATCGTAACAATATATATACCCTATCGCTGAACCCCGGATAATATCAATAAAAGAAATATATAGTACAAGAAGATGATCTCACTCTATGGCCGCAAGTTCAGTACTTTTATGAACAAACCCTATACCATCCTCTCACATGGCTAACATGTACAATCAGATGAACGCTCTATCACCAAATACTTCAGAACGTTTTTCCCTCCCCGCATATGCATATTGATATGTATACATCAAATTAAAGACTGATCTATTCGATTGCTAACCTATCTCTCTTGACGCCCTGGGATGACTACATCGAGACCCATCCTTTAACATGACCCAAATCTCTTCCCGCACTTATTGGCATGTTTTCAACTTTCTATACTTTTCCTTTATTGCATATGAGTACCCATCTTCTCCATTAATTTAAATCTATTTTTTCTCTCATCATTCTCCTCGTTCATTCCGTTGACCCCCCCCCTCATCATACCCGCACCTCTCTCTTATATAGCGTTATCCTTTCTCATCTTATTATAAGTCTATTTTTAGCACTAGTTTAATTTTATTCCTTATCTATTCTTTATATTCTGAGGACCTTATCATCACTTTCTTTATTATCATTATTTTATTATTGTTGTTATAGTTATTACTATTATTATTACTAATCCTTACACTTATTGATAATATTATTATTGTTATTATAACTATTACTATTATTATTATTACTACTATGATTGTCGTACTTTTTCTCATCAGTTTTTTTTCCTTTGCATTTTTCTATACTTTTATCCTAACCTTAACCCTAACCTTAACCCTATCGATACTTTTTTTGCCTTTACTAGAATATATCCCGTCTGTACCAAACCCGCCTTATTATCCCGTTCATACATAGCAGCATCTTAACACTAGTCAGTAACACTTTTCATTTTTCGTCTACAAATTCTATTTTTTAGTTCACCTTATTTTTTATGCATCCTCTCTTTCTATTTTTTTAGTATTATTCTCCCACACATTTTTTTCTTTTTAACATTTATTCTTTATTTTACTCGTATAGAGCGGCACATGTCACTCTCATTGAACCCTAATTGATTAATTAATTAATTAATTAGTTAATGAAATCTCATAACATATAGTAACTACTCCCTAAATCGTACCCCATCTTCTATCACCCAATACTACTAAAGCTCCTTTCTAACATATTTAAAGTGCCATAATTATTTAATCTAGACAACCCTCTCTCTCCCTCTAATATATTCAACCTATACAAAATCCCCTAATATACCTATACGTTGCATCCTTAGCTTGTCACCTTGCACTTCCCTTCCTCTTCTGATGAGAAGCATTAGGCTTTGAAATGCCTGGCATAAAGAGCTTTCATAATCCCTACATACTATATTGAATTCCTTTGTTTTGAATCGATCAATGAATTTATATACACCAGTATAGATTTCTCTGTTATCAATATATTTACCCTTTTGTATCTAAGATCCATAGAAGTAGATTGTTCTCGTTCCATCAGTCATGATCGTAAGTAAGTCTTAATTGCATTCTTAGTATCACTGGCACTGGAGATTGAACCTTCAATCTCCAGAAGATTGTCACTTAGAACTGATTATTACTTAACATTATATCAGTTATGCTATAATTTTGTACGGATTCCCAAGTTTGACACCTGAAGAAGGTCGGAGGTTACAGCGGCTGAAACGTTGAGGGAATAACGTACAAGATAAAAGCAGTCGTCCGAATAATCCAAATAATACGAATTTTTTATTATAATGTTTTAATTATTGATCAAACAGGTTTCGATATTAACTGATTAATATAAACGATGAGTAGAGATGAAGAGGAAAAGATTGCTGCGTAGATATCCATCTTTTCTGGTATTGTGGGATACGAAGAACAACGGTTTACCATAGTTTGGTTACAAACTTCTTCTACAGTATGAATCCATTTTATTCAAACCGTTTCATCAGCACACGAGAATGGTCGAGAAAGAATTATGAAAACAAAATAGGTTGAGTTCGTTGACATTTATGTAATGCACAAAAAAGGTTGAGTCTCATTTCATCTCTAGTCCAAATCATGACTAGACGTTTAAACGTGGGGTGTGAAGAAAAACGGGTTACCATAGTTTTGATTAAAAGGAGAAAAAAAATTCTACGATTCAAATCAATTTTATTCATACAATTTATCAACGCAACAGACATGACCGGGGAAAAGTTATGTAGACAAGGATATAAAATTGTCTACATAGTCTGTAGATATGCTTGTACTAGAAAAATGAGTTTGGGTCTTTCATCAAATCGTGGGTGAGGTTGAGAGAGAAACATCTTATCACCTTGACGTTTAAACATGGACTCTACAGAAAGTATGGGAGAAAGGTTTAGCAGATGTGTCTCCCACTGGCCAGACAACGTATTGATCACTTCACGAGTGAGAATAATTTAGCACAAAAGAAAATAGCTCTGCTACAGATTCTTTCTAGGTGACTTTTTCTAAATGATTCAGCAAACAGGTGCGCTCTCTTTGGGGAAAACCTTCTTTCCTTGCAGGGAATGTTTGCAGCGGTTTCAAAATCCAGTTGACAGGCAGCAATTAAGATTTGGTGAAATTCTCTGAGGTTGACAAACCCTTTGATTTTCATGTATCATGTTTGGATATTCGCTTCAAGCTGAAAGCTTTGTCTAAAAGTTAGCTATGGATGAAGACGAATGCATCTTTAAAGCTCTGTGAACTTTTGTGGCTTAACACAAGGAATTAGTTTGCCATAAAGACTAGAAATATGACGTCACTTCAAATGTTGCCCCAGAAACGCAACGCCATTGCTTGCTAGTTTTCACCTAACATTAATAAAACCAGGATCCAATCTTGATTTGATGTAATGGAGATGACATTCAACTACATCCGGTTGTGAGGCCTCTAATTTGGAAACTTTAGGGAGTGTGAGGACAGTCTTCTATTATTCACTCTAAGGTTTACTCTGATCAAAATAGTCGTACCTTTGAGGATTGGTTTACATAGAATATGTCCTGAATATGAAATAAGTGGTGAGGCCGTAAATTTGGAAACTTAGTTGAAATAAAGTGTTGAAAAGAATCTGAAAAATAAAAATCTAAGTCATCGCTCTTAGTTTGTCAGTCTAAAATAAAAAAGGGTCCGATTAGATCTTGACAGGTAACATTACTAAGTGGGTTAAGGGTCGCTATAAGCGTTAGTAAAGCTTTTGAGCCAGAAGACATAAACAATGCGTAATGACGTACTCCTCTATAACATGTAATCCCTTTTATTCATGGTCCAACCGTGGAATGTTAGTTATAAACAAGAACAACTGGTAAGTTATCGTGTGTGTGTGTGAAGATATGAAGGAATGTGTCCTTTCAAAGATTTGACATCTTGATGTTGGAAGTTTGGAGAGCAGACTTTAGATTTGATTCGGTATTCTAGATCTAAAGAGGTTCAATAATTAGGATTGTTATGTCGGTGAAGGTTTTGATTGGTTCACACTTGAGCCAATTTATCGCTGTAATAAAACTCTTCTGCCAAAGTAAAATACATTTATCCACATAGCAAATAGAGTTAATTACTGCTACATCATCAATCAATGTTAGAGTAAAACCAGGAGCACTGACAACTAGAGAGTACATTGGAGATCATTTCAAGTCAAACGTAAGATCATACATAATGCATAACTTAAACGCTGGCAACAACTTCATTTGATTTTAATCCTCAAATCTCTCTAAGTCACTTTCTACTTGTTATATGGTCTTCTAAGAGGTCAGTTATGTGGAAAATTATTTGGGGTGTGGATTTATGGAAGAACGTATCCTTTCAAAGCTTTGATATCTTGGCCAAAAGAAGTCGTGGGGCATGTTGATGCAGTGTTTATGACTAGGGTTAGGGTTAGGGTTAGGGTGCGTTGATTTAAATCAGATTCTGTTATTTGGTCTTCGCAGTTCATTAACTTAGATCACTCCACCAATCGTTTTAATTAGCTCTCATTTTAGCCAAGTTAAAACTATAACATTCCACTAAATGAAAAGACATTGGAAAAGAAGATGAATATCTCTTGTAAAACACGAAACATTTAACTTTAGTAAAAAGAATACTAGAGAAACCTATTCACCTTAATGAAGCTGTAGTCTTAAAACGAACTTTTTTCCTAACTAGGCATTCACAAGAATGGACGTCTCAAGAATTTATGGAGCATAGTGTGTCTAGAGGAAGTTTGAGATACATAGTAATATCAATTGTTATTGCAATTCATAATGTTTAAATAAAGGATAAATAAACAATGGAACCGTCAATATTGTACTGTTTTTGCTATTGTTACAATGTTCGTGACTGATAAGTTTTCTAGCTCGATAGAGGGAACCAATCTTCTTTGCAGCAGACTTGGTAGTATTTTCTAAATCCTTATTACACAGATCGAATGGAATCATCTCGAGAATATTCTCTAATCTTGCTTATGTGAATATCTTTTGTAACATAATGTTATATAATCTATCATAATCCAGCCGGAGATTTACTGTCGAATCTGAGTGCTTTCAAAGCATCGGTCTCATAGGACATTTGAAACATATAACAATGATGAAACACAACGACTTGAGTGTTGAATCGATTCTATAGTTTTCATATATCTTTCTACCTAATTCCTTCGAATATCGTAGCTTGAACATCAAGAACATAATGTATTCTTTTGAATATCGTAGCTTGAACATCAAGAACATAATGTATTCTAAGTGGAAATCTTTTTCTTGAGACAGAAGATTTAAGAAAAGTTTCTTTACTTGAAACTTTTAAATTTTGCAAGAAAATAATTGTTTTTATATTATCTCCAACATAATATAAAATGGTGAGCTTTAACTCAAGAATTTTTTTTCGGAATTTTCGAATTATTCGGACTACTGTTCTCATCCTGTTTATTATTTTCACAGCGTTTCGGCTAATGTTACCTCCGACCTTCTGCGGGTGTATCTTTTTGAAGTTGAGAATTTTTTATCTTGAATTGGTACTTGTACAGTTTAATCAAGACATTCAAAAATGAAAATATCGAAAAAAGTTTAAACTGTACGTATCCGTTATGGAATGAAGTTCTCCGAAAAAAAAATTCACTTAATTTCATCAAGTAGTTCTTTTTTTACAGCGAAAAAATAATTTGTTATGATACTTTTGTGGAGGAATCACCCTCCAAATGGACTGTTCTATCCATTATATAAACCATAGACCTTTTGATCCCAGGTGTGGATTAAACACCAGAGCGACCCTCGCCTGCTCTGTGACGTTTACTACTCTTTTCGGTTGTAACCTTTTTACGTTGTTGTTCCAGTAATCCATTGTTTAAACTCTATTCCGTTGTTCTGTTTTCTTTGTGGCTTATTGCAAGCCATAACCATAATAGATATATTGCAAGCCGTAACACTGCCGACACTTACTGCTGTTACGCTGTACTTGTGGTTTTCGCTGCTAAAATCGGTCATTATTTTTTTCTCTGGAGAAAAATATACACTTTATTTTTTTTTCTTTAGACAATGAACTTTTTATATATTTATGTTTTTTTCTCTTCGTTTTATTGTCTGGAGGTAGAAATAAGAAAGAGTAAAACGGTTTTGTAAAATTCAGCAAACGTTTTGAAATTGCTAATGCTGACAAAGCAAAGTGGACGAATTGAAAGTAGCGTTGGAACATTTGAGCAAGTTGCATATCGATGCCGCAAAGCGTCAGTCACAGTCCGAAAAACACTGGACTGAACGTCAAATACGATTCGAGGAACAGCAAAAGGAATTGCAAAAACAGTTAGCGGAATGTCAAATATGAACTGAGGAACAGCAAAAGGAAGTTCAAAAACAGTTAGCCGAACGTCAATTACGAACAAATTGTTAAGAATAATGTGAATGCGGAAAGCAATTCAGCATTTTCTCAGAATACAATATGGACCGCGTTAGACAATTTTAAATACAAGGAAGAGGAAACATCATTTGCAGCGTATTTTCGGCGTTATGAAGATTTTTTTTAATATTGACTTCAACAACTGGTCTGATCAAAAGAAAACCAGACTTCTACTACGAAAATTGGAAACGGCTGAGCACGATAAATTCGTGGATTACATCTTGCCTTGGAAAACAGTAGATTTATCATTCAATGAGACGGTAAATTTGTTAACAGAACTTTTCTCGCAGAAAACGTCTCTTTTCCATACGCGTTGGAGATGTTTGAATGTGATAAAAGACGATAATGACAATTTTGCCACCTACGCAGCTGTAGTGAACAAACACTATGATGACTTTAAGTTGTCTGAACTAACAGCAGACAATTTTAAATGTCTTGTGTTTGCGCAAGGGTTAACCTTGGGAAAAGATGCGGAAATCAGGCGCAGAGTCCTTACAAAATTAGAAAATGAACCGAACTTAATACTTCAAAAATTGACTGAGGATTGTCAAAAAGTAGAAATTATAAAAAAAAGATGCAAGAAATATCGAAGCAGGTATCGCGAATATAAAAAAAGTAACTAAGAAAAAACCGTCGAAATGGCACACAGACACTAACCATCGAAACTCAGAAAAACTAAAAGCACCGAGCGCTTCTTTCAGATGTGGTGGAATACATTGGCTAAGGGATTGCCCATTTTTAACAAAAAGATGCCATTTATGCAATAAGATCGGTCATAAAAGTTCGCACTGTAGGAAAACTCAGAATAGAAGCCGTGTACGTCAAACCAGAACTAAGGACGTCATAGATGAAAATCTACGCAAATATGTAACGGTTAACATTTTCGTCAAGGCTATTAAATTCCAATTAGACAGTGGATCGGATCTCTCAATTATAAATCTCAAAACGTGGAAAAAATTACGAAAGCCGACTATGTTAAAAACTATCAGAACGGTGACGGCCGTTAATGGTAAAAAAATTCATTTTGAAAGTGAATTAATTACAAACGTCACTTTACGGGGTAAAACAAAAAAAAAACCTAAGATTGTATATACTAAAAGATAGTGAGAACCTGTTTGGTTCTGACAGCATGGAGGAGTTTCGTCTCTGGGATCTTCCTATATCCACATTCTGCAAGAAAATAGATACCCGCTCAGCAAAAACGGAGAAACTTATAACTTGTTTTAAAAAAGAATTCACAAATGTATTTACTCCTGGCCTGGGGAGATGTACAAAAATGGCCGCAGATTTTAAGTTGAAACCTGCCACACAACCGATGTTTAAAAAGAAACCTAATGTCCCATTCGCTTCCCTGAACGAAATAAATCAGGAACTAGACAGATTAGAAAGCATCAGTATACTGACTAAAATTGAATATAGTGAGTGGGCTGCTCCTGCAGTTTATGTAAAGAAAAGGTCTGGAGAAATTCGTGTTTGCGCAGACTTTGCAACCGGACTCAACGGGTCCTTAGAAGATTTTCACTATCCATTACCTAGTCAAGAAGAAGTGTTTACGAAATTAAATGGCGGCAAGTTTTTTTCTAAGATCGACCTAAGCGACGCTTACCTACAGATTCTGGTAAACGACAAAAGCGCTAACCTCCTCTGTATTAACACTCATTGGGGTTTGTACAGATACGAAAGACTCAAGGTGTCAAAGTAGCAAAGTATTAATTATCATGTTACTCTTAGTATTTAACTTGTATAAGTCTGTCACTTATAACTACTAATCAGCACCTTTATCCATTCCTCCAGGTATGGGTAAAAGCAATGGATCCATATTCAATGAAATATTTATAATATGGATTTAATATTTGTATTATCCGGATTATTATTGCCATCTTGGTTGTTATATTCACAATGTTTTGGTCGATGTAACCCCCAACCTTCTTCAGGTGCATTTTTCACACTTGGGATTTTTTAAATTTTAAGAAAATTTAACAACCTATAAAATTCGGGTGCATACAGTAAACAGGCGAGAGAGTTCAAACGAGCAAAATCCTGAACGTTGCATAAATACTAGTTGACTGTTTTTTAGTTTATATTTCCCAGACAGTGATCAACTTTAATATTTCTTAAAGAGGTTTTAATAATTACAAATACTAATTATTTTTATAAGTGGAACAGGACGCCCCATGTAATTCCTCTTGTTCAACCCTGCTTAGAATACACCCACTCGCCCTTTCGCCTTAAATCATCACCACAATACCCCTCCCAAAATTATACACCACTTCATAGTGCTGTTGTCGTCTCGGTTGCATCTGTCAATAAAATACCCCTGCATAGATAATAGACATCTTACATACCGATAAATAGAATTACCACCCATCCACACTATACCTCCACTTAAGCCTTAAAACATATACTACACACATTTAAGACTATGATAAAGACCTATACACCTTTCTACATTACACTCTATATAATACGCTCCTCCTTTATTTAGAATTCGATAAAACTCCCCCAACATCATCTATAATTTTAATTGATCTATTTCATTCCTAATGAACCCCATGCTAGACGCCGCATCCCCACTATGTTACCTAGCATCTTCTCTACTCTTCTGATGAGAAGCATAAAGAGTCCCTTCTATCCCCCAACTAATTGTCTGTATTCCCTTATTGAATAAATGAACCAATCTATATCCACCAATATATAGTTTTTATGAATTCATTTCCCATTCCTATTGTTCTCCTATATAAGCTCTAATGATACTTGTTGAGCTTTATATTGTCCAGATAAGTCTCCTCCTATAGAATTGAGCTCAGTCTTTTCTTCTAACACACTAAGCTATATATATATATATATATATATATATATATATATATATATATATATATATATATATATACAGTTAAAGCCGAAATTATTGGCACCTTTTCAATTTTTACGTTTTTTGGGAGGAAAAAAAACATTTTTTCACAAATTATTTTTATTAAAGTGTTGATGAACATTTATATCGACCATCTACAGATCTCCTGAAACACTTTTAGTTTATTATAAAATATCCAAAATAAATATTATTAATGATAACAAAAAAGACAAATTCAAATTTATTGGCACCCTTTATCAATAGCCACTTGCAAAGCCTTTGTTTTTAATAACAACTTCCAGACGTTTTCTATATGACATTACTAAATTCTTACACTCATAAACAAGAAAAATTAAGCCATTCTTTCTTGGCGACATCTTCTAATTCCCTCAGGTTCCTTGGTTTCCTTCTTTTCACGTTCGCCTTCACCACAGCCCACAAGTTTTCCATTGGATTCAAGTCCGGACTTTGATTTGGCCACTTCAGGACGTTTATTTCATTATCCAAAAGCCATTTCTTCACAGATTTCGCCGTATGTTTTGAATCATCGTCCTGGTGGAAGACCCAGTTGGTTCCAAGACAAAAGGCTTCTGCAGAAGGTTTCAGATTTTCAGTCAATATTTTAATGTATTTATCTTGCCTCATGATGCCATCCACAGTGACAAGTTTTCCAGTGCCATTGGCCGAAAAGCAACCCCAAACCATACGGTTTCCTCCACCATACTTCACCATAGGGACTATTCTTTGGTTGAAGGCTTCTCCTTTCTTCCGCCACACAAATGACACATCTCTGCTGCCAAAAAGTTCAATTTTAGTCTCTACTGACCATAAAACTGAACCCCAAAAGGTTGAATCTTTGTCAATAAACTCCCATGCAAACTCTAAGCGGGCTTTAACATGTTTCTTCGAGAGGATAGGAGTCTTCCTTGACCAGTACCCTTGAATCCCGTGTGACTTCAGTGCCCTCCTCAATGTCGAAACAGAAATTTCAATACCTTGATCGCTCAATTGTTGGACTACTTTTCAGGTCCTTTTCCACTTCTCGAATGACTTGTCGTACAGTTCTTGGAGAAAGTTTCTTTTTATGGCCTGGACCCGTCAAGTTTTGAATCGTATTGAAAACACCATACTTCTTGATAATGTTTCTCACTGTTGACACAAGAACTTCAAAACGTTTAGAAATGGATTTGTATTCACTACCTTTCATGTGTGCATCCACTATTTTCTGTCTAATATCGAAATTGTGTTCCTTATTTTTAGCCATCTTTGCAGTCTGGTGTTATTGATAAAGTGAAGGATTGACTAATGCACGTTATTTATAGAAGGCTTTGGAACGTTCTAGAAGATTATGCAATACCCAAATCATAATAAACAAGTATTATTTTGCATAAAATATCGTGAATTCTATGATAAAAATCATTGGTGCCAATAAATTTGAATTCGTCTGTTTTTTGTTATCATTAATAATATTTATTTTGAACATTTTATAATAAACTAAAAGTGTTTCAGGATATCTGTAGAGGGTCGATTTAAATGTTCATAAAAATAATTAGTGAAAAAATGTTTTTTTCTCCAAAAAACACAAAAATCGAAAGGGTGCCAATAATTTCGGCTTTAACTGTATATATCTTTTTGCATTCATTAGAGAGACATTTTTTTGTCTCTCCCCCCCCCCCCGTACAGGGACACATTTTTCACTTTTTTTTTTTTCAATACTCTTTTTTCTCATGTTATTAAGGGTTGTTCTGTGTGGATGTAGGAAGGGTACACTTTTTTTTTTTATTAATTCTGAATCGATCTTTTGTATGTAACTTTTTTTTCTTCGTAAGTCCAACAGATTTTTTTCCAGGTTTTGAAGGTTCTGAGTGAATTTTTTTTGTGTTTGCGCTTGTGCGTGCGTGCATACTGATCTGCCATTTTTTACTTTTAAATTTCTTTTAATCCGTGGTCGTCTTTGTTCCTATGTGAGGAACAATCCTGGATTAACAGCAACCATTTATAACACGATCATCCGGTCACTGGCGTGTGACCAACTCACATGTTAAACTAAATGTCTTAGAAACGGTCCCATGATGATGTGAAGATGGGCCAGTGGTTAGGGTGTGAGTATCTAGAGGAAAATCATACCTGAGATGTTGGATGTGGATGTGTGGCTGCTTCATCCTTTCAAGATGACATCTTCACTCTGGTGGCATTCCAGCTGGAACCTTCTTCGTCTTCAGGCCTGCTTTGTTCTTTATTGCAGACATTTAAGGCAGACACCAAAACACACAACTCAGGTTGCAATTTATATGAGAAATATAATGAACTATGTATTTTTTTACAAGAAAATATTACAATATTTTACAAAAAACAATTTACAAATGATACCTACCTTCCACAATTAAAACTAGATAACCTTTACTGGTGCTGAGAGAAAGCGGATGCCCTCCCCCTCTCGTTTACAGAAAGGGAAAATAACACGTGCTCACCCCATGCTTTCCGGATGAAAAAGAGATCGAGAAAAAAAGGGAATTGTGGAATTGCATTCTAGTTGCTTATTTCTTTGTATCCCTCCACCCACAGCCAAATCACCTCTTGGCCTTGGCCATCACAACCGGGGCACTAAAATATAGTGCCACATGTGTACACAATGTGATGGTGTATGAAAGTGAAACCTGGCCAGAGTTGAAGACATGCGTTGCATGAAGAAA
>NC_136517.1:61176216-61188716 GCF_053919585.1 Euprymna scolopes | reverse complement strand
TATAACTATTTAGTCTGGTGCTAGTTGATGCAAACACAACAATTTGTGTGTGTGTGTGGGGGGGGGGGTTACTTACAATGATACAATTTCAACTTTCTTGATTCCATGTAGTGTTCCTCTATCTTTTTATTTTACTTGTGAATTAGTCTCTGCATTTCAGGGTTTTCTTTAACATTTCAGCCGTTTTCATTATTTGTTGTATTTTCTCAGCTATCTCCATGATTCTAATCTCTCTGATTCTTTTTTCAAAGTTTTCAGAATTGTTTCTAGTGCTTCTACTATTATTCGTATTGTCTTGACTTTCTTCATCTTCCATATCCCTTTCAGCTCTCTGGCCAGTTCTGTTTATTTCATTTGCTTCTCCATCTTCTTGGTATTCACCCTGTGGAATGGCAAAATATACAACCTGGCAGGACTTTTTCTTCTTGTTAACCATTATGACAATATGACATCCAGTCGTTTTGTTTAGATGGGTTTATTTGTTTGTACAGCTATGTCCCATAGGATTTTGTGATTTTTGTTTTCAACTACTGATGCCAGTTTGTGCTTGTACTATTTGCCTGAATGTTCATGATGCAGTTGTTTGCGTGCTGCTTTCTCCACCTTGTCATGTCTATTCTTACATTTTTTTTGGGGGGGGGGCTAGTTTGCTGCATTCACTTATTATGTGATTTATCGTTCTGTCTCTTTGTCCACATTAGGTGTTTTCATGTGTCTTGTCAATCTTTGCTTTGGTATTGTTGGTTCTAATCACATTATCTTCTGCGACTGTTATTAGGGATTCAGTTTCTCTGTTTATGTGTCCTTTATTGTATCCATGTCCAAGTGTTTTTGTTAGTCTCAGTTTTTTGTCATCCTTCTGAATTGTCTGTGTAGCTGTTTCTCTTCCTATTTTTCTTTTCTCGTCTTATCCCTTACCTCTCAGTTCTTTGTCTTGTTGATTTTTTTTCAGCGTCTCTTGCTGTGGTGATTAACCTTTTTGTGTTCTGCACTTTCTAATTCTTTCTATGTCATTCACACAGTTTTCTATACAAACTAGTCCTTTTCCTCTTTCTTTTTCACATAGAGTCAGTCAGCATAATCCTTTGAATGTAGTGCATTGCTCATGGTCTTAAGTTTTCTGGTTTTCTGGTTGAGATGCCTCAGTTCTTTGGCCAGCCTACGAACGGTCCAGAGTATCTTATTAGTGATACCTTATCATAAGTTTCTACTATATAGTTTAGTTTCTTGTTCTTAGATATTCTTTTCCAATTTTTTTTAATTTCTGTTGATTTGATGATGTCAGCTTCCAGAACTCCCAAGTGTTTGTAGGTGTCATGTTCGCCTAGTGTCCTCATCTTCACTTGCGCAGTTTCATCTCCAGTTTTCCATGTCGAATTCCATTCAGATATCTTGGCTGAAGATTGTAGTTGTGTTCATTAGCATCTCTAGTTCCTTTTTGTTTCTTGCCAAAAGTTTCAGGTCGTCCATATACATTAGGTGATTCAATCTTTAATCTGTATTAGTAAATTTATATCCGGCTTGTCATTTCATTGTTATATTTTTAAGGGACACCATGGCTATGATGAACAGTAGTGGTGATAAAGAATCCTTTGGAAGATACCCATTTGTAATTGTGTGACCTCTGACCCCATCCAAGTCACAATGGTCGTGATTGTCTTTTCTCCAGGAGTTCTTTATAGGATTTTTCTGCATCGCAGGCCTTGTTGATATGCCAGTTTCTGCTGAAAATAATTGTTTTCTCATGCAGGCAAAAGAAGACAAACTCAGATATCTCTATTCTACTCAATTAATTCAAGCGAAATTTACAAAGGGTGCTCACATATATACAATTGTTCAGTTCGATTAGATACAAAACCACTTTTAAGTCCCAATTAGATTTAGTCTCTCGGTAGTGACGGACGGCAGAGAGATAGGGGTGTGGTGACGATCCCTTGCTCTGATTTTGACTAGCTCAAACATGGCTCCAACTCTACTCTGACACTTATATTTCAAGGGCAGGGTTGGATCGGGGTAAACCGCTGAGTTAATCTTCAGCAGGTACGTAATTTCAGGGGCTGTCCTGATTCCTTAGATGGCCTGAGAATCTGTGATCACAGCTCAACTCTGTTCACACGATTAGCAAGGTTAACACTGTGTGCCCGGTCTGGCTTTGTACTCAGAAGCCAGACGTCCTTGAGTTGGGTTTCGCCAAGAATGTAATTATATTTCGTTCTAGCTTTCAAAACTACATCACTTGTCATTTTTCCCAAAAATGTTTCCTTTTTTTTTTTACCATGTCACATCGAGGTAGTAGGGGGAGGGGAATCCTTATATATTAGCTTATTTAGATGACAGAAGAACTTTTAAATCTCAATTCTCTATCCATTGGAATTATGCGTATTTACTCTCATTGCAATAGATTATTTTAAATATGAAATCGACCGATTGAAATATAAAAACCCAAATCTTTAACCATATGTCGCTTAAAATGCTTCGTAGTCGATAAAAGAAAAAGACGCATGGACTTTCTAACTGGTAAATATTACAGCCATGAAACTGTCTTGATTTCAGATAACCTGTTGCTCCTACTCTTTCTTAACAGGCTAATCGCCATTACACAGTTTTTAATTTAATTCATGCCTGGCTAAGTAAATGTTGTAAAATCTAAATTTGATGACGTTTAAAATCTTATCTTTAAAATATATAAGCAGAATATTGATTTCTTTCCTTCTCCTCCTTAAAAAAAGAAGAGGAAACCTTATACTGGTCGCCCTCAAATGTTAAGTGAGCCCCCCCCCCACTCCTATGACCTCTAATAGTAAGGCTAGAAGTTCTTAGCGTTGTTGCGGACCAGGATATAAAATACCCTAACTTGCTACAAAAAAAAATAATGAAACGAATTGAATGAAGGAAACAAAGAACTCAAATGCTGGAATAAAATAAACATGTCGTTTATTTTCTGTTGAGAAATGAAAGTCTTCAGTGTACCGTGTTCATTCAGCCGTTGATGACTACGTGCGTGGAAGGAAAGGGAATGCAATAGAGAAACGCGAAGTGGCAAGCCGGCCTGTAGAAAGAGAGGGTTAAGCTCAGTAGAGCGTCGCGCACATGTCTGTTTTGATGGACCAAAAGCGAAGGGGAGATAGAGTGAGAAAAGTCAATCCAGTTCCTGGAGAGAGAAAGCGTATAAAGTGTACTTGCGCTTGCCCCACATTACAGTAGCAGGAAAAGTGACGTTAGAACACGCGGTCGGTTCGTCGACTCAACAGGTCGAACGCTGGTCCAGACGAAAAAGGGAAGTTGACAGGTTTTGTTGACTTTTATACTGGAGTTAGTGTTCTGATTGCGCATGTTTGGCTTTCACTTTAAAGGAAGTGACGTCACAGCTCGGGTGTGTGTGTGTGCATGAATGTGAGTGTGTGTATGAGGCTGTGTATATGCGTGCGTGTGTGTGTGCATACGTGCGTGCGTACATGTGGGTGTGTATATGTGAGGGAAAACATGTTCGAACAGCATCATTTGGACGCTGGACGAAGGGATCCATACCTCGAAGATGTAACTTTAGCTAAGTACATTTTTTGCGCACCTTTTTAAAAAAGTCAATCAAATCCAACCCTCTTTTTTCGTGTGTGCTCATATCATTCTATTTAGTTTTATTTTATTTTTATTTCTCAGACACATCTTAACCATTCTTAACTCCCTTATTTTAAAACAATTTCCTGACTAAAATTATTTTTTTTACCATGCCACATTGAGATAGTAGGGGGAGGGGAATCCTTAGATATTAGCTTATTTAGATGACAGAAGAACTTTAATCAAGTACGATAGTTTACATTAACAGCCATGGTAAGACGCAAAAAGAAAAAAAGAAAATTTAATAAATAAGTGCCCCCCCCCTTCGCACATTTCGATCTCCTTTCTGAACACCTATTCCGGGTGTGTTTTCCTAGCTATAAAGTCTACGCTTTTAATCCGTTACTTCACCGAAACACCAGGAAGAGGGGCCCTATTAGTCAGCATTGATTTTAATCGTGAATATTTGTCTTGTTTTCTTATTTATCTTTTTCCTAAATCTTTTTGTCAACCAATACTTTTTCTTATATTAAACGAGAGAAAAAGAAAAGTCTCCCACAAAATTGAACATTTCCCAAATTATATTTGCATATTATCTGAACTCGAAAACACGCGGCTTTTTTTTTTCTATAGTATGCGTTACTTCTAGCTAGTTTAAATTTAATACGTAACCCTAAAGGTATTACTTCTTAACCAGATTTTTTTTTTTTTTTTAACGAGTTAAAAAATAACCAGACTTTCCAATTTGATAAAAGTTCCATTATAGCATTTATTATGGGGTGGAACTGGAACGGTCGAACATTCTGGCATGAGGCCTGCGAGCCGTGTGTAGTTCTTAAAATTCGACTCGAAAAATTGAAAGCTTAGGCAAGAGAGAATTCTTAACCTAACAGAAGCGAGGATTTTTTTTTTCTACTGTAGAAGACAGAACTACTTCATTAAGTAGTATACTTAATATCTGCAATTACCATATGCTTGCTTGTATTAATAAAGTGGCCTCCATGATATCCATACCAAACCATTGAACATAGATTATAATTTAACTTTCACTATATTTGTAACTGAAATATACAGTATCTTAGCTGTGATACTAGGGCTATTTTTCTGAGTAGATGCAATGCTCTGTGCCTGAATTTAATGTCTGCCTATAAATACAGAATACAAATTCCGAATCACTATGAACTAGTTGTTCTTCTTATAACTGAAAAAAAAAAAACACCTAACGGCTACGAAATCCCAATATACATCTTATCTCCAAGACGACTACCTCTGTCTAACCTGCATGCAAAAAAAAAAAATGTTTTTTTTTTTTTCTTCAAACTAAACATTACCTGAAACTCTAATCCTAATGGAGATCTGCTGTTATTTGTAAGTAAATAACCCCTGTCTCTTGAACGCTAACAATCTGCTCCTTCCCACCAAGCCGCCACTTAACTTCTATATTGCACAGCATTTGTAGTGGAATCTTTAACTTCTAGCCCCTAGCCCTCACATGCTAACTGCTTAGTCATCACTAAACATCTATACATTTCTACCTCTTAGACATGCATTAGAGTTCATTCCTATTCAGTTAGGTATTTAACAGCCAAGGATGTACTTGGAAGCAAAGCGATCTGCATTACATAACTATGTTTCCTCCTAGATAGTTTTGTAACGATTAATACGAAACTGAACCGATACTCCTTGTTATGCTAAATGTCCATGACTCTTACTTGAAAGCTGAAATTATCTTCCCTCAATAATAGAAACACACTTTATACCTACAACTTCAACTCTATTCGCATCTACCGAAAACCTGCCCATATATCTATTTACCTAATTATACATAACTCGAAACTTACTGTTTTATCCGTACTATATTACACTCACATCTCAACCCTCCTGTCATCTAAAATATTGTTTGGGCATAACTCGTAGTTCAATTCTTAATACATACTCATACTGTAACATAAATAAAATAAAAAAATAAAAAATAAAGGGAAAGCCTCAAACTACATTATCTCCTTTCTAACAAGCCTTCTTACAATCTTAGTTGCTTACACTGCATGAGCTCTACTCACCCCCTTTATCCAGTAACAATGAAATAGCAATGTCCCTAAATCACTTTGAGGAGTGTAACTATTCAACATATATATAACCTCTACAAACTATCCCAGTAACATTAACTAACCACGCAGGGTCGCAGAAATACCTGGATTAGAACCCAGGAGCGGAGCAAACCCTCTCAGTGCTGACGGACCCAGTAGATCTTCCCAGATCATCCGTCTAGGAGAAAGAAAACTCTGAAACTAAACCAAAGGGGAGGGAGATTTCTTCAGTCTTGGATGACAACCTTCCTAGAGCTGATGACTCAAACAAATTACCGGTTTGCAAAACTAAACTGCTTAAGGAGTAGATAGGCTCTGTCTATTGCCTGGCTTCCATACTGTTACATGATAAGGGCTGTCCCCTTTTCATGTAAGTATAAAAATAGAGAGATTTAGTTAAAATGAAGATGATATAGCATAGACGAAATTCGAACCTCGTAATTTAGGTTTAGAAATAGATTACGTGTGAGAATTAGAAAATGGAATGTAAAACAGCTTAGAAATAAAATAGTTTTAAGAAAAGAATGTGCACTGTCAATTTTGTTATGAAAATTCAATTAAAAGAATGCAGCTACAAGATAATTTAATAAACATGTTTTTAACACATTGGAAATATAGGTTACTGAGTATAGGTTAAAATTCCTTTTGTAAAAAAAAGAAAAAGTTTTGGACACGTATGTCCAGAACACGTGTGTATGACGTCAAGGAAAATAGAAAGTTCTAGAGATAGTGAGAAAACTTTAGAGTTAAGAGAGGAGAAACTGGGAGAAATTGAGAGGGAGTTTTGAGAACGACAGACGATAGTCTGCAGTTTGGGATTTAAACGTCTAGAAGCGAGACGGTCACTTTGAAACTTAATATGTGAAGCTTTGAATTCTTGATGAGAAAACCACGGCCGGTCGTGAGAAGAAATAAACCCATCATGTGTTTTTGTAAACGTCGTCTTTGTGTTGTCATTCTACCAAAAAGGTAAGGTGAAAATTGTTATTATATGTCTATATATCTGTGTTATAAAATGTCTTTTCATACACGTCTCGACATCTCACATCTACAATGTGAACACTACATCTCACATCTACACTAAGACTGTCTGAACACTGTCTCCTCACTCTAAGAGCTTCTCCTTCTTCAACACATCTAAGTATGAATATTTTAATATATATGAACTTTCATAACAGAAACAACGACATTCTTTATAAAATGAACAATCTCTCTAAGTCAACAACAAACTCTATCTCTCTCTCTAAGACCCTAAGACTCCTAAATGTAACAAACATCGAATTTCTTTGCCTATTAGTCAGGCGCAGAGATGCTATCACAGTGATTCGACAGAAACACTCAGTGGTAGATCTTGTTTCTTGTCTAGGGCAACGAACGCCGTTTTCCCCAATCCCGACACACTCCACCCCTAAAACTGGACACTTGAGAGTGCTTGAGTACCATATATGCCTGAGCAATTAGATTGGGTTGACCTTCCTCTGATGATTGAGGGTACCGGATTGACACTTGCTGGCTGCTGTTTCCGACTGGTAGTACAGGTGCCCTAACTCTTTGGTAGTGCTTAGAGCGGCTGCTCCATCAACAGTTGTAAAATATCGAAATGTTTGTAGTGCCATGTCGTACATGGAAAGGGACCCTGCACTCATCCCCGCTGGGCTTTCCTGAGGCCACAATCCTAATTGAAGACAAGTCAGCGGATGGTCTACTTGTGATGCATATCTGATGCTCTGCATAACCTCTTGTTCAGCTCCCCCTTACCTAAACTGAAACTCTTTAAAAAATATCTAAAAATCTAAAAATAAGCTTAAACCAGGCTTAGGGTCAAACAAATCCAACTTGCCTCCTCCCTTGAGGCTTGCATTCACAAATATCCGTGGGCTTAGAACTAATTTAGCTGATGTTGAAGCATTTCTCCTAACAAATACTCCGGATATCTTAGCACTAAGTGAGGCTAACCTACACTCCTCCATCCCCTCTAACTACTTTAACATGCCTGGATATCTCCCACTCTGCCGTAAGGACTCTGACAGACACATGCACGGACTTGGAGTTTACATTCGTAATACCCTTCCATTGACTAGAGAAACAAACCTAGAATCGGATGAGCAAGCCTTTATGTGCTTTAGACTAAACATACAACACAATATTAGCTACTTTTACTTTCTCTACCGCTCTTCCTCGAC
Organism: Euprymna scolopes; assembly: GCF_053919585.1. Lineage (NCBI taxonomy): Eukaryota > Metazoa > Mollusca > Cephalopoda > Sepiida > Sepiolidae > Euprymna > Euprymna scolopes. The sequence continues at coordinate 61,180,891 of NC_136517.1, read as the reverse complement.
CCAAGACTGCACCATAATAAACAAAGTCTCTGCATTCTCCCAGCATTCTCCCTCGACACTAGCGCACAAGTACATGTATTTGGTGACTTTAATGTCCATCACAAAAACTGGCTTGGATTCTCTACTTACACAGATGCAGCGGGCAGAACAACTCATAGCTTCTCTATATCTCACTCCCTATCACAAATTGTTACGTTTCCCTGACCAAGAAGAACAACATGCATCACTTCTAGATCTGTTTTTGACCACAGTTCCAGATGATTGTATAACGAATGCCGACAGCCCACTTGGGAACGCTGATCATGCAGTGATAATGGTTGAAATCGCCCTAAACTCTAAAGCCAAAACTGAAGAGCCAGTGCTCAAAACAACGAGATATTATAAAAGGGCTGACTGGGAAGCCATCAGAGATCTTATCAGAGGTGCTCCATGGGAAAATATTTTTTCTCTTCCTGCTGAACAGTGTGCAAACGAGACCACTGAATGGTTCAAAACTGCAATCGAAGTGCATGTTCCCATGCGGAAATTTTATAGCAAGCCCCACTATCCCCAATGGTTTACTTCGACTTGTGCAACTGCCATTGCTCAAAGGCAGCATGCATACCACAGATTTAACTGACATAAGTCCAGTTCAAACAGACAGAAGTATATAGAAGCTAGAAGTAAGGATAAGAAAGAAATAGTGACAGCTAAGAGAGAATTTACGGAAACCACTAAAAAAACGCATTGAAGCAGAAAAACTAGTGTAGTAAATAATGGGCAATCAATAATTCCCCCACGAACCAAAAATCACGAGGTTGTTTGCTCAGCAACCGGGAAGGCTAACATGCTTGCCAGTTGGTTTACCTCAAACTCCACACTGGACCCTTCCAACCACCCCCTACCTCAATTTTCTATGCGGACAGACGCCACGCTAGACGATCTGAACATCACCCCTGCTAAGGTGCATGCTATCATAAAAAACCTTGACACTTCAAAAGTATGTGGACCCGATCTCATCCCAGCTGTGCTATTAAAAATGTGCTCAGCTGAAGTAGCTCCAGTTCTCTCCAAACTCTACAACAAATGCCTTAATGAATCTTGCTTTCCGGGCTGTTGGAAAACTGCTTCTGTGGTACCAGTATTCAAGAATTCTGGCGAAAGAACTGACCGATTAAATTATCGCCCCATTAGCCTCCTCCCACTTTTTGCCAAAATATTTGAGACCTTAATTAACCATGCTCTAGTCCATCACCTTACAGATGCTAAACTTCTGACTGACGGACAATATGGATTTAGACAAGCCCGTTCCACAGCAGACATCCTAATTGTAATCTCTGAACGTATATACCATTCACTGGACAAATCGAAGGAGGGCAAAACGGTAGCTCTAGATATATCTAAGGCTTTTGACTGGGTATGGCATGAGGATCTCCTCAGGAAAATTAGATCATAAGGTATCACTGGTAGAATACTTAACATAATTGAATCCTTCTTAGATAAGAGAAAAATCCAGGTTGTCCTCAACAGTCGTACATCTAAACAATATGATATAAATGCGGGAGTGCCTCAGGGGTCTATCCTTGGACCTCTACTGTTCCTGATATTCATAAATGACCTCCCCGACAAAATTCCCTCTGAGATGGGTATATATGCTGATGACACCACACTCTATAACAGGCACAACAGGAAAACAAATGAACACATATCTAAAGAAATGGCAGAAACACCAGAGGATGACCTCCAATCTGTAGTGGAATGGGAACAAAAATGGATGGTCATGTTCAATGCCGCCAAGACTAAACTAGTTTCATTCAATAATTACAAGAAATCTTCTCTACCACCTATAGCAATGGCCAAAGACTCTTTATCTGAGAGTACATCTTTCAAACTCCTTGGCCTAACGTTCACAGGAAACATGAGTTGGAACAATTACATTGAAGGCATTGCCAGGGCCACTGCAAGGAAGGTAGGCTCTCTCTACCATGCTAGAAACTACTAACATCCGAAAGTATCCTGTACCTCTATAAAGCCACCATGCGCCCATGTATGGAGTATTGCTGTCATATTTGGGCTGGTGCATCTGCTGCTAGTCTCTCGCTCCTTGACAAGGTTCAAAAGAGAGTCGCAAATTTGATAGGCCCTGAACTGGCATCTAAGCTTTAGCCTTTGTCCCATCGATGAAACGTTGCATCCCTCTGCCTGTTCTACAAGTATTTTAATGGTGAATGCTCTGACGAACTGCAAGCACTTGTGCCCCCACGACGTAAACACCCTCGACAACCCCGACAGGCTATTAAATCCCACCCCCACACTGTAGAGATCACTAGATGTAAAAGATCTTTCTACTCCAGTAGTTTCTTCCCTAGGACCGTTAGACTTTGGAATTCCATTCCAGGTCCCTGCTTCCTCAACTGTACTGACGTGCAGAAGTTCAAGTGCAACATGAACCGATATCTTGCTGCCCAAATCCCTACATAGTACCCCAGTAGTTGTTGCCCATGATAGTAGTCCCCTACACCAAAGTAACAATTTGATTTGTTTGGGGTGAAAATGTAATAAAAATTAAAAAATATGTCTGTTTTACGAAACATAATAAATTCATAACTTAACTCTATTTTCAGCCAGGTTACCCGCCGGGCACCCAGTTAATACCAGCATAGTTGCCGGGCCTTACTCAGTGTTTCGGGAGTCTTAATCCCCCCCCCCCAATGAGCAGCTCCACCGCTCCCAGAGGCGATCACACCACAATCGAATCCCAATTAAGCATTGCCATTCAACTGTCAAGTCTTCATTGTTATTATTATTATTATTATTATTTTTATTATTATTATTATTATTATTATTATTATTGGATCACATAGAGCTTTCACACAAGTCAACAAACGATCTGATTGGAAACCTGTGGTATTCTCTGGAAGCTGAGTGAAAACAAGACGTCCAGCCCTCTCCACCTCCTTCGATAGCATTTGCAAATGAATTTGCATCATCACAACAGCCGCTTACCATTGATTTCTTGCTGGTAGTGTCCATTGGTTTATACTGGAATTTGAGTGGCACTCAGCCTCCCCAAGGTCCCAGTTCTTTGCGCTTGTCCAGCCGAGGTCTGTTTGGCATTCGCTCCTCGGTCTTTCAGTCCTTTATTGACCCTTCTCGGCCCTTTGATATCATTTTTTGGGGGGGAGGGGATCGGTCATGAAACAATGGGAAAAATGCATGATGGGGGGTGTAGAACTTGTAAATATGCAGTTTCGATGTTCTTCATTCCCTGTAATGCTTATTCGTTATATTGTCTTGTATTATTCTCCGCATTCAAGGGTTTTCCTTATTATTTCAGTCGTTTTCATTATCGTTAGTCGTTGTACTTTTGCAGTTATTCCTCTGATTCCAATTTCTGACATTATTACCATCATTATTATTATTATCTTCATTATTATCATTATCATTATTATTAATATTATTTTTATTATTATTATTGTTGTGTCTGTATCAATAACAACACGAACGCAGACAGTAAAGGTAAAACAAATATATTAAGACGAAAAGATAATACATATTTACAAAGGTGCAGTTGTACTGCAGTTGTAAGATTGTCCGGCAGAGGGCGTGTTAAAGTCTTTCACGGAGCAACTGGCACATGCGTCTTGCCTATCCGGCGTTCGAACACAGCTCTCCGGTCTTGCTGACTTGATACCTTTATCTATATCTTTTCACCCACGTATGCTAATTAGTGGGCGTCTCCACAACACCCCCCTCCCAAGATTTGAAGTCGTGTAGATTTCAATATCTTTTCCTTTTGGGATTCGTTATCATTGAGTATATAGCCTTTCTTTTCCTTCCCGATCTCCTGGGTTCGGACATTGTCCGTGGTGGTTCAATATTAAATGTTTTGTATACTATATCAATTGGATCTTCGTGTTCCTCAGGTTTGTCATGTTCGTTGTCCTTCCTATGACGCTTTCTCAATTGATTTTGGTGTATTTTGTGTATCCCTTTTGGACCTTTTATTATGTAGACCAAGTCGCCGATACGTTTATCTACCGTATCCGACTCCCAATATAACATATTATTTTTAAAACATTTAAAATATACCTGATCACCAGGTTTAAACCTTTTACATGATGTGTGTGTCGTTTTATATACGACTGCTTGCTTTGGTATTAATTTATCAAATGGTGATTTTATTTTTCTCGCAAACATTAATTCTGCTGGCGATAATTTCGACGGTGTATTTGGGTTCTCAGTTATCCTGTATATTTGCAGGAACTGTTGTAATGATTTATCCGTCGGTGTCCCTATCGATTGTCTAAGGGCACACTTTATCGTATCTACGAACCTTTCCGCTAATCCATTCAAATTTGATTGCGTCTCCTGTCACCGTTCTAGCACCCTTACTTGACTTTTTCAGAGTCGGTTTATCCAGTTTTTTCCAAGTGCTAACATTTATTACCGACAAATCTGCTCCAGAATCAAGTTGAAATTTTATTTGTTTGTCGAAAATATTAACCAACACATATTTTCGCAAATTGTCTTTCTCTTTGTCGTTTGTTCTCATTTGGTGTACTCTATATTTTGTTCTGCAACAAATACTAATGTCCGACTTTGTCGCAATTGAAGCATCTGATATTTTTGTAAGGACAATCCTTTCCTCAATGTTTTTCATCACATCTTCCGCAATTATTACTTGGTCCCGATT
>NC_136517.1:60796216-61173716 GCF_053919585.1 Euprymna scolopes | reverse complement strand
TTATTATTATTATTATTATTATTATTATTATTATTATTATTATTATTATTATTCCTCATAGAAGTTCTAACACTGACCATCAAAATAGATAACTTACTTACAACAACCGGTGGTGTTTATTGGAGTCTGGGTGACAACAAGATTCCCGAATTTGAAGTACTTTCCCCCTCTTTTCATAATCTTTGCAAATGAATTTGGATTATCGCAACGGCCTCACTGGCAACGATCATTAGGCTTTGCTGGAATTTGGGTGGTAACAAGCTTTATTAAAGCAGGAGTCCTCTTCACACTCATCTAGCAGAGGTCTGGTTAGTGCTTTCCCTCTTCAGTCTTTCTATGGTCCTTGACCTTTCACAACTATTTGGTGTGTTGCCAGTCAATGCCGATTTTTTTAAAGTCTAGAGGTAAAGTAAATTTCAGATTTTGAGGCTTCAGTTTTCTTGACTCCACATATAGAACGAAGGCATCATTTATAGAATAGGGCAAGTTGATTTATCTATGACCGGTGGAGGGTCTAAATTTCACATCTGAACAAAAGCGTTGAGAGAACAACTGCTTTATGAACGTGGATCTTTGTATTTAATCTACAATTCCACAATCAATGGTGGAGTTTACCAAAGGCATTGGATACCTTGGCTCTCCGATGGACAATTTTATCATCCAACAGTGCATGTCAGTTCACTGCACTCCTGAAATATATAAACAATTTGACATATGTAGACATTTTGCTATCCACTGTTATGAGAACAGTTGGAAATTCGTGAACATGACGCCTTTGATCTGCTTTGTTTCATGAGGAGGTTGATGTACAATTTCAGTTTTTTATGCTAATTGTAAGTCCAAAAGCCATCTCAAAACGATTCATCAGTTCCTGAGCTTTTTCCAAAGAGGCTACAGCATCATCATCATTAGGAGATGACGATTTGTACTCGATCGAATGTGTTAGGGTTAGCTTTGAATCATTAATGAAGAAATCAAAACTTGTGCAAAATCGCAACTCAGTTCCACTGTTTGAATCACTAAAGCCGTATTAGAGCATCACAGAGAATAATGGTGTAAAAAGAACATGACGCAACTCTGTTTTGTGCCATTGAAGACATCAATCAGTTCAGAAACTGCACCGTCACACACCATGGCACCCTTCATATCCTCGTGAAATGATACAATCACATCAAGCATATTGTCTGGAATACCTAGTTTCTTTAACACACTTCAATGCCCTTGTGTTGATGGCTTTTGTCAAATCAACAAATATCATGTACAGTTCCTTAGTTTTATTCTCTTAGTTTTTCCAGAACCAAGTGAAGGGGAAATATCATGTCGATCACTCTCCGTTCTTCTCGAAACACACATTGGGATTCTGGATAAATTTCATCAACTAGATTCTGATTGATTCTATTAAGAATAAGCTGGGCTAAAAGTATTCCTGCAAGAAGAAAAATATCCCTGAAATTATCATAAAAAATTCTTACTACCCTTGTTTTGGAAAAGACGTTTTGTGAAGGCATGTTTCAAGTCTTGTCATACGTTTCTATGTCTACAAATGATCACAAATACTTCCAAAAGTTTGGAAAATCACAATTAAAAGTTTTTTTTAAAAGTATTTAAATATCATAGAGTAAGGGAAGTTAATGAAAAGGATATAAAAATTCACATCCATATTGCATAGTTAAATCCGAAGTGAATGTCTTTGATAGCATGATGATATTTAAATACTTAAAATACTTTAAAAAAAACTTTTAATTGAGATTTTCCATGTCTCACTGACTTTAGCAAATAAGGTATAAACCATTATAACTATTTGCTAATATTTTCTCCTCTGAAGAAAGATGGTAGACATGGAAATCCTATAGAATAAGGAGATATGATATTTCAAATGTCTTCTTTGTCTTACATAGATTAATAGAATAATAAAAATCTTTTGATTTGAAATTGAAACATTTTACGTCATAAATTTTTTTAATTTTATGGAATGACTAAAATTTGATTTATTTACTCTATCTTGTATATCGAGCAATTTTTATTTTATAGAATATTACTGCCAATAATATTTTGTAAGACTTATAATCACAGGTTTCCATACCAGTTGATTGTTAGATAATTTTATTTTGAACTATATATATATATATATATATATATATATATATATATATATATATATATATATATATATATATATACTAGCAAAAGTACCCGTCGTTGACTGGGTTAAAAAACAGCCTACAGAAAATGGACTCTGATTTATGATAGGTTATGAAAAGGAAGGGTTGTAAATTTGGGTTGAATTTGGGGGTATAAAAACCAAAGCAAAATATGATGAAAGTAAAAATAAAATAGATAAACCCCATAATTTATTATACCATACCTGTTCACACCGAAACACTTATCACAATATTCTGTGGATCTATATTAAAAAACCTTGTTAAACTTTGTGACATATTTCCATTCTATGGAGGTCAGGTGCGAACGAACACCCCATAATTTTATTATACCATATTTCTTCAAACTGAAACATAATTATCAAAGTATACTTACGCAGATAGATATGAAAAGTCTTTATTAAAGTCTGTGCCTATTTCTATTCTATGGAGGCCAGGCGCGAACGCAGACCCCCACAATTTTATTATACCATTCCTATTTAAGTTAAAACATACTTATCAAAGTATTGTTAATTTTAACTAAACAAAAAAATATATGAATCAACACAATTGCCCAATTACGTTTACACATTTATTATACACTGACAAACATTTAAACAACAATAAAACACAATACAATAGCGACAGTTCGATAAGACTCACCGACTGGTGGAAAAAGTTCTCAGAGCTCACCTCGTGGTGGAACAAAGGTTCTCCTCTTCTTGAGAGGGAAAAGGCAACACGTCTGCCCGTGACCAAAGGGAAAAACCAACCAGCCTTAGAGCAGGGGCAGATTACTCCTCCCTGGTGTCCTCTAATTTTTAGTCCTCTACAACACTCCCCCCCCCCAAGATACGGAGTACTTTTAATTGAATGTTGTGAAAGGATTGTTTTTTGTTTTTTTTTTATGTAGAGACAAAGTCTCTTAAATGGGCAAGCCATTTTACCTGTCTGCCCGAACGTGTTTTTTTATAAGGGCGTTTTTCCAATGTAACTTCGACGGGTATACTTTGTGAGGGATTTACTTCTAAATATGCATCCTTGAGTGTTGCGGGTTTCAACCTGTCAATTGAGATATTTTGTTCTTCGTCCTAAATGAGGACACTGAAATACTTCTTGTTTTTCTTGTTGACTTTAAAAGGTCCGTGGTACGGTGGTTGCAGGGTATGCGACTCAGCTGTATCGCAAACAAACACATGTGTGCATGTCTCTAGTGCCTTTGGCACATATGTGTTAGCGCACTTGTTTATTCCTGATGGAGAATATGCCATTTTGGCCATGGTTCTTGTCAGTCTATCAACAAATGATGCAGGGTCCCAAACTTTATTTGGTGTATCACAAAAGTATTGTGCTGGCAGGCGTAGTGTGGTACCATACAGCGCTTCTGCTGCTGAGCAATTCATATCCTTCTTCACTGCTGTGCGCAAACCCAGCAAAATTAGAGGAAGGTGTTCTAACCACTTTGTATTGCTGGTAAGTACTGCACATAAAGAGGCCTTTAGGCTGCGATGTAGATGTTCGACTGCTCCGTTTGCTTGTGGATGGTATGCTTTCGTGTGTATACTTCTGGTGCCCAAAACTCCTGAGAGTTTATGAAACAGTTCGGACTCGAACTGTCTACCTCTGTCAGTTGTCACATTTTCCGGGACACCGAATCTTGCTACCCATCCAGCAAGGAAAGTTCTGGCTGTTGTGTATGCTGTCATATCCGGCATTGGTAAGGCTTCAAACCACCTTGAAAATCTGTGGACACATGTCAAAAGATAGCATTTGCCTTCACATGTCGGAAATGGACCGGTGATGTCGAGATGTATCTGCTTGAACCTCTCATCAGGTACTGGAAATGTGCCTAGTGGCGCACGTGTATGTCGACCAACCTTGGCCTTTTGACACTGCACGCACTTCTTTGTCCATTCTCACACGTCTGCTTTCATCCTCGGCCAGACATACCTGTCTGTCATCAAACGTATCGACGCATTGGCCCCTGGGTGTGATAACCCGTGTACCGCGTTGAATATGTCTTTCCTTAAGGATGCTGGAACATATGGGCGCAGTTTGTTAATGTTGATATCACACACTATTTTTCTAGGGCTGTTGGGGTGTGCCATTGTCACCAGCTGCAGTGATGTTCCATTATTCTGCAGAAGCTTCTGCAGGTGCTCGTCTTTTTGTTGCTCCATAGCTAACGTGTTGGCTTCGATGGAAGGTCCCAATGTGAAGGAGTTTATTCCTCGTGACAGTGTGTCTTACATTCGACGTAAATTGTAGGATATAGTCCAACTGACGAACCTCTCGGTGAGAGTATTTGTCTGAGGAGGACTGCAGAGCGCCTAATAGAGGCTTGTGGTCAGTCACCAAGTAGAATGGCTGTCCCTCTAGGAGCTGCCGATAATGTCTTATTGCTGAAAACGAGGCCAACAACTCTCTGGAAAATGTGCTATAGCGTGTTTCTGCGTCAGTCAATTTCCTGGAGAAGAAAGAAATAGGTCGCCAGTTCCCATTACATTTTTGCTGCAGGACCGCTCCAATTCCAGTTGCAGATGCATCTACTGCCAGGCAAAGTTCACTATCGGGTTGAATGTGGGACAGCTTTGCGGTGTCTTCTAACATGGCCTCTACTTTGTTGAATGCTGCTATTGCTTCCTCCGATAGTGTAATGTTGCAGTTCTTCACATTTGTCAGCATACCTGTCAATGGCAAAAGTACTTGGGCAACATGAGGGAGAAACCTATGATAGAAGTTAACTAATCCTAAAAATTGCCGCAACTGTCTTATTGTAGCAGGGATAGGGAAATCTCGGATGGACTTGACTGTCTCTGGGGATGGGGAAATTCCCTTCTCTGAAATATGGTGCCCCAAAAATATTACCTCGGATTGACCAAAAGTACATTTCAATGGATTTAAAACAACACCATATTGGTTCAGGCGATCGAATACTTGGTGCACATGATCTATGTGTTCCTGCCTATTCCTGCTAGCAATGAGGACGTCATCTATGTATGCACACACAAATGGCAAGTCTTGCAGAACCTGGTCTATAAAACGGAACGGTTCAGCTGCGTTGTGTAAACCAAATGGAACACGCAAAAATTCAAACATTCCAAACGGTGTGGTAATTGCCGTTTTGGGAATATGTTCGGGCTCCACAGGGATCTAGTGGTATGCCCGAATAAGGTCTAATTTAGTAAAGACCTTATTATTCTGGGCCACTGCTGTTATATCTTGGATATTTGGTACTGGGTACCTATCCGGTTTCGTAGCGGCATTTAAAGCTCGGTAGTCCCCACATGCCCGCCATGCATTTGGACCCTTACTAACAAGATGAAGAGGCGAGGCCCATTCGCTATTTGAAGGATGAACTATGCCAAGCTGCATCATCTGCTGAAATTCTGCTTTCGCAGCCTTTATTTTTTAAGGTGTTAAACGTCTGGCTTTACAATGGACGGGTGGGCCTTTTGTCTCAATGTAATGAGTTACAGTGTGTGGTAACACTTCCTTGTGAAAGGAGGGGACCGATATTGAAGGATATTCCTTCAACAGACTCAGGAAGGCTTCGTCCTGGTCTGCATGTGCTACCTGTGGACCTAATGGTGTGCCAGTCCCCACCACCCCACATGCTGCAAGTTGTGTGCTTGGATCTCGGAGACACTGGCCTGACATATCTACTACCAGGCTAAATGCTTGTCAGTACCCAGTATAGCGCTGCTTACGTTAGCCACTATGAAAACGTGGATAAATGATCTGCGTAAACCCAAGTTAAGGTCCATGCACCTCTCCCCATAAGTCCGTATTATCGAACCGTTTACAGCTCGCAGTGTAAATTTACAGGGAGGAGACCTTTTGTCCACTGATGTTGCCGGGATAAGGGAAACTTGCGCCTCACTGTCCACCAAAAACGAGATGCCTGTATTTTTATCTACAACATAAAGTAGGCAGCCAGAGCAGGATGCACCGACAGTTGATGCCACTCTCGTCTGTCGGTTTAGGCTTTTCCCTGCCCCTTATAGTTGCAAGGTGGAATACAAGAGTTGGCATTTTCGCCAAGTCTCTTGTGCTTCCAACAAATAGCTTCTTACTTGCGTTCCTGGGATTGGCTGTGACCTCCTCTGCTGCCATGTCCCTGCTTCTGTTTTAATGATAGTCTGGCGATGTCTTCCGCCATTCTGTCCATATGGGCTTCCAACCGTTTTTGGCCCTCCAATAATTTTTCCAGAAGCTCGTCTCTTCCAGAGGTCTTCACGCTGGATACTGCAGACGATTGTGTGGATAATATGTCTGCAATGTGATCTGCTATGACGGCGAGTTGTTCCACCGGCGTGGACTCGTCCTGAGCAGCGATAGCCACCTTATACTCCGCCGGGATCCGTTGGAGGAAAATATGCTTAACGATGCTTTTATCCATCGCACCTTCAGCTAATTTTTGTAACCGTTTTAGAAATTGGGACGGCTTGCTCCAACAGGGTCTCTTGTTCCAACAACTGCAAAATACACTCATGTGTGGAAACAGTCACAGCAGTCGTGACTCTCTCCTTAAGTACATCGTACGGCTTTTCTGTAGGTGGAGAACTCTCTTACCTCAGTAATTGTATTCTGAGGTAAAATGGATGCGACGTAACAGAATTTCTCTGCCTGGTTGTCAATCGATTTTTGTTTGAAAAATAAATCGAGTTGAGCAAAAAACAAAGCCGGGTCGAACGAGGCATTAACGTTCATTAGAAAAACGCCATTTAAAAAATATATATATTTATTTATTTATTTATTTATTTATTTTACCGCACTGGAAACTACCACAGTCTAGCAGCAGGGCATGGAAAGAAAGGAATAGTAATAATTCAACACGGAGGGTAAGGGGGCACAGAGACAGAACGCAACGTACTCGCCATATCAGCCAATCCTGTATCAGGCGCCGAATTTGACAGGAATACCGACAGCTGTTTCAGGAACGAAATTTTCCTATAAGGGATAATTTAGTTTTAAAAAAAAACTTGTTGCATTTGTTGTGCACGATTAAAACAAAACCCTAGTTCTATCCTTATTCTATCGACAAAAATATGTAAAGAATAGAAGAAAAATTGTGTTGCTATCTTAATTACGCTACCCTACAAATTTTTATTTAGGGAATAATAATTAGAATTCCAGAAATAAAATTTACATCCTAACTTTTTTTTATTGTTCATAAAAATATTATTTTACTTTTTTTTTTTAACAGAACTTATTATTATGTATGTGCGTGTACATATATATTTTCTCGGAGTCACCAATTTGTTAGTTTTAACTAAACAAAAAATATATGAATAAAAACAATTGCCGAATTACGTTTACACATTTATTATACACTGACAAACATTTAAACAACAATAAAACACAATAAAATAGCGACAGTTCGATAAGACTCACCGACTGGTGGAAAAAGTTCTCAGAGCTCACCTCGTGGTGGAACGAAGGTTCTCCTCTTCTTGAGAGGGAAAAGGCAACACGTCTGCCCGTGACCAAAGGGAAAAAACCAACCAGCCTTAGAGCAAGGGTAGATTACTCCTCCCCGGTGTCCTCTAATTTTTAGTCCCCTACAAGCAGCGAAGTCCCAGCCCTACACAGTTGATATTCCTAGATGTAAGAAAACCTTCTACTCTAATAGCTTTTTCCCCAGAACTGCTAGACTGTGGAATTCCCTTTCAGGTTCCTGCTTCCCCAACTGTACAGATATGCAGAAGTTCAAGTGTAATGAGAACAGACATCTTGCTGCTCAACTCCCTACGTAGTATTCCTGCAACTTATGTTCCCCTTCTACATCAAAGTAGCACTGTGCCTTGTTTGGGGTGAAAATTGAATAAAAAGATAACAAGAATAATTATTCTTTTCAAACATAAAATAGCTTTTATCAGAAATTTTATTTTTTGTGTTTTCACATTTCTTTACGAAACACTGACATCAAGCTTCCTTCTCAAGTCTTGTGTTGATAATCGATGCCCTAAACACTTGCTGGCTGTTCCCGCGGACACGAAAATCGAGAAATGATTAACTGTCAGGTTGCATTGTTTGTTCTTGCAACTCTCTGAACAAAGCAGATTGTTCTTTCGGACAGGTCTAGGAATCGGTTGCAGTTTCTCGTCTCTTTGAGAATAATAACAATCATTGTGTTGCGAAGCTTTTCCTGCAGGTCCATCTGTACGTCCTACATCCTCTCAACATTCACCATTGTTTAGCTCTCCATTTGGAAATCAGAACACACACACACACACACACACACACACACACACACACGCACATTATCAATTGTTCATGTACAGTGTGAAATGATAAAAGTGTCACCCTAAATAAAACAAATTTATTTTAAAAGTTTTATTGAAAAAAATTCCATTCAAGTAACTTGATTATGCATTAGAGTTGACATCTATTTAATGTAGCTTCCTTCAGTGTCAATCACCGCCTCAGTATAGGTCCGGAACTTGAAGCATATCTTTTCTACAAGCGCTGGCAGGACCTCAACAAATACTCAATGGATAGCTATGATCAGGCTAGCTTTAGTGTCGTGGGAGGTCATGTTGGTGATGTTTTCGATGCATAACTAAACGAAGTAGTCCAGCGAATTCAGGTCAAAAGAGGAGGCTGGGCAGTAATAGAAGGGTACAAAGACGTAGCACAACTTCTGAAGCCAAGCCTTGGTCTCTTTGGACTTGGGAGTTGGAGCAGAGTCCCGCTGTCACACCCAGGGTCTGCCAGTGGCTACCAGATTGCACCAGGGGCTCACGACATTCTTCCGCACATCCAGGTAAACTTTGGTGTTGTCTTTCAAGTTGACTTCGAAGATATGAGGTGGCATGATGTGGTTATTTGAAACCACACCAAAGACCATAACCGTGGTCAGAAACTTTGTTTTCATCATCCTGGGAACGTCCCTGTTATTCATGGCAATCCAGTGGTGCATTTTGAGGGTGCTGGCAATGGTCCTGTTATCATAACTTAGATCGGTAGAGAGCATTTGTACAGCGACGCATCTCTGATTTTGCTTGTTGAACATTGTGTCACTTTCAGACATGATAGAAGGCTCCTATCGGTCTTGAGATTTGTACACAACTGGCCAACTAGTAGATGGTCTGCAGCAAAAAAAGAAAACGGGTTTTCATCAAATGGAAATGAAATCATGTCATCTTTTCTAGGGCGACAATTTTATTGTTCCACCGTGTATATATATTAAATATGTTATATATTGTATATTATATCTGTATATATTTGCATACATATTATATATGTATATATTTGCATATATATTATATATGTATTATATATATAGTCTAAATATGTACAGAGTGGGGCAGAGCTTTTTTGTTTTAATTGATATTCAAAATAAGCAAGTTGCCCACCCTGTATAAAGTCGCATTCCTGTCTGTCTGTTTGCTTGTTTGTTCACAATTTGATTAATATAGACAAAAATTCCATGACTTTCCTATTTCATCTATAATATAAATCTCACCTGTCTCTTTAAATGTATGTATGTATGTTTGCCTAAAACTTTTGACAGACTCATCAGAATGTGACGAAACCGGCATTGTTATAAACCTCGAACTTTCTGACGACAAATATCGAAAAATTACCCAAAAACATTAATTCCTTTATCAACAGGGCAGTTTTCTACAAAGAGGGGTCGCTTTTTTTGCGAAGATATTTTTGAAAGTCATCCACTCTTTTCAATTGACTAGCCTTAATTTTGACGTTCGTCATTTCCGGTTTTGCAATGACGCAACAGCAAAGACGTCATTTTTCTCATTTTTACATTCTTTTTCTCCTGCCTGCCTACTACCATTTTTTTTTTACTCAACACACACCTCCAAACACCCGGACAACGCCGGGTACCCAGGCTAGTATAATCTATGATATAAATCTCACCTTTCTGTTTAAATGTATATATTATGTATGTATGTATGTATGTATGTATGTATGTATGTATGTCTGCCTAAAACTTTCAACAGAAGCGACGGATTTTCATGAGATTGGTATCATTTTGAAGCTAAACCCTTCGGAAAACAAATATCGAAAAATTGGTTAAAAGCATCAATTCCTTCACCCTCAACTGGCCACTTTTCTACGAGGATTGGTCGCTTTTTTCGTCGATATTTTCGAAATTCATCCCCTCTTTTCGATTGACTAGCCTTAATGTAAACCTTCACAATTTCTGTTTTGGCGATGGACGTAACGGCATAGACGTCAGGTTTTATTTTTTTCACATTCTTTTTCTCCTTTACAGTATGGGTTCGAGCCAGGCACCCAGGCTAGTTTAATATATAGCATGATTCTTGCAAAATATACGATAAAGATGTCAACTCAGTTGCATATTACATTAAAGAAAATCGATTTTACTAAATAGCTGTATGTTAGTTACTGTTTCTAGCGAGAGAATTGTTATAAGTGTTCTATTGAAGATTGTTATTTAAAGTTGATTTATATTGATAATATATTTAATTTATTTGGAATTATTATTACCGCCATCGATTTTTTTAGAAACGGGTCTAGAGTTATTTCCCCTGAAACATTTTTTAAAAATTTTATTTTCGTTTGGAAAAAATAACTAGAAAAAAAATCTTCACTAAATAAAACAATTTGGTAATCTAAATACGTTCCTAGCGTGAAAAAATTATTCCGTGTAAACATAAAAATGTTTTGCTTTTTTTTTTAATATTGAAAAAGGATTCCATTTGTTTATTTTTATTATTCTTTAAACTGCGTGATAATCTAGCGTGAAAAAATAATTAAAATGTTTTTGCTTTTTGTTTTTTAATATTACATGTGGAAAGTCAGTAAAAATAAGTTTTATCTAAGTTTTTAACATAAAAACATTGTTACTGCCTACACAAAATTATTTTTCAGGCTAAAAAGGGCCAAATTGGAAGCCAAATTTTTAAGGAAAAGGAGCTGAATTGAAACTTAAGCCACACTTTTAGAAACAAAAAAAGCCCCCCTACCCATCGAAAATTTCCTTTATTTACGTAAAAAAAACATGAAAAAAGTGCCTTTATAAAAAAAAAATATCATTGAAAAGAATTCCATTTTTCAAATCACGCACACGTTTAAAAAACTTAATTTTCGTGATTATGTAGGTAAAATAGTGTATCACAATTCGCGTTCGAATCTGGACACCGCGGCTCAATTCTTTTTTTCTTTTTTCGGTTACACGGACATTCCCTGCTATTTTGATTGAAAGAAAAGTTTTGATTCATTTATTTTTTATTTTGTTATTTTTTTTTGGGGGGGGGGGGTGCATGGGCTACAAAAAGTGCTCAATATCCGGAGAATAGTTTCTTCTCTTTGTATCACTTCTGCCGAAATATCTGGTGGAGAGGATATCATGTACTTCTTTTTGAGGGCGATTACATTTACATCCGTTCTTTTATTTTTGAAATTGTTGTGGGGGTATCGACGTTGCACACGATGAAAGTGATCAATATCCTTAATACAATTGACGTGTTTCAAATGGAACTTCATGTCGACCCGAGCAACGCCGGGTACCCATGCTAATAGTATCTATTATACTATATATTGCATATGTAGTAAATATATATTCTATATTACATAAAAAACGCCTCCATTCAGTTTCGAAAAACGACGGGTGCCCCCTATAAGGGTGGTTGCATGTGTCATTGTGAGACAAAGGTTGCAGAATCCAATCACACATTTCCTGAATTGGCATTGAATCCACTGGCAAGGAGTAGTCCAGGACGACTGGAAACAATGTTGAGAGAACATACAGTACCTGGAATTCCCAAGACAATTGCAACTTCTCTTCCGATTTTCGGATTTTGTCATCATGCTCATATTCCTTTATTTTCTTTTAAAGTTGGTGAGTTCCTTTTTCTTCTGCTGAGTAAGAGCATAAAAAATTCAAGAATTGAGAGAATAAATTACATGAATGATTCTGCGCTACGAAACAGGTGCTGTTAGTAATTGAACATTATAACATGCTTAAAGAAATGAACGGTAGTACGGACAACATCTTGAAATTTGGAATGTAGACTTTTTCATTTATTTATATCTGCTCTGTACTTATATCGAGCTTCATAAATTAATGCATTGATATAAATAAGAGGTGAAATATAATTGAATAAAAGTATTTTCCCATTAATATATATATATATGTATAGTGGCCTGGCAAGGCCATAGGAGTGACAACTAAGCAAAAAAGACCCAAAACAAAATTCATCCCAAAGCAGCAAAACTAAAGCTGGCTTGCCAGGACACTATATCTACAAATATAGGCAAATTTGGGAATATTTTATGGATTTAAAAATATAGGTTCTTTTTTTTACAATTGTCATGAAATTTTAACCCGAGAATAGTATTATAATCTTCAAATAGTCTGCAAATTTTCATGTAGTTTCGTCCCATAGAACCAACGACTATATATATATATATATATATATATATATATATATATATATATATATATATATATATATATATATACACACACAATTTTTTTGTGTGTGTATTGATATTCATATTAAACACTCTTTTTTCTATTTGTTTAAAAAGAAAATACAACTTTGTTATATATGGGTCGTGGAATTGCATTCATCTGCAAAACATCTAGCTAATTTGGTGATGACGCACGAATCATTGTTTTTTAACTTTTTAAATCATTGCTATATATTGGGTCCAATATAATCTATCTATATATCTATAAAAGTGAAATTGTCTCCGTGTGTATGCTAGTGTGTGTACATTTCCCTACCAAACTACTCTGTCAATTTTCAGTCTACAGACTCGAGATTTAACATAACGGGTATTGAGGTTTAGGAAAATCATTTTTAATCGGTTTTCGGCCAGAAATTTGGCTGTTAATAAGTCAAAGTTCAACGATTTGACTTTTGAAAACTCTACCAAACTCCTCTGCCAATGTTCAGTCTAAACACTTGAAATTTTGATGTAGGTTACTTGAACATTCCAAGTGTTTAGACCTAAAATTGGTGGAGGAGTTTGATAGAGTCAGCAAAGATCAACTATTTCTATCTTGACTTCTTGGCAGCGAAACTTTCGCCCAAAAACTGATTAAAAAGCTTGCTGCATGTCTGAGTACCCTTTATGTAAAATTTCAAATGTTTAGACCCAAAATTGGCTGAATAGTTTGCTAGAGACTGCAAATGTAAAATCTTTTGAACTTTGATTCCTTGGCAGCCAAATTTTTGGCCAAAAACCGATTAAAAAGTTTGCCCTATGTCTGAATACACTTTATGTAAAATTTCAAATATTTAGACCAAAAATTGGCTGAGTAATTTGGTAGAGGCCGCAGAGGTCAATATTTTAAAAACTTTGACCCCAATTTTGACCCCTTAAAATTTATTGTTTTGGGCTAAAATCAAATTATAAAGTTTGATCCATGTCCAAAAAACCTATATCTAAAATTTCAAGTGTTTAGACCCAAAATTGTAGGAGGAGTTTGGTAGAGTTCTCAAAAGTCAAATCGCTGAACTTTGACTTATTAACAGCCAAATTTCTGGCCGAAAACCGATCAAAAAGATTTTCCCAAATATCAATATCCTTTATGTTAAATCTCGATTTTGAAAATTGATAGTTATTGTGTAGGGAAATGTACACTGACACACACACACACACACATTTTCACTTTTATATATATACTAGCATGGGTGCCCGGCGTTGCCCGAGTATTTGGAGGTGTATCTTCAGCAAAAAAAAAAACAAAAAAACGGTCAATTTTTTAAAATTTGACCCCTATTCTGACCCCTTACCATTTATTGTTTTGGGCTCAAATCAAGTTATTAAGTTAGATCCATGTCCAAAGAACCTATATCTAAAATTTCAAGTGTGTGGACCCAAAATTGTCGGAGGAGTTTGGTAGAGTTCTCAAATGTCAAATCGTTGAACTTTGACCCCTTAATCGCCAAATTTCTGGCCAAAAACCGATCACATCGATTTTCCCAAATCCATCGTGTTTATAATCGTTCTGTTCTACCCATCGACCCACGGGAGTGGCACCCGCAAATGACCTCAACAAATGTTCATTTCAAATAAATATTCGTTCACTACTTTTATAGCGCTCAAGCCACTTGTTTTTGTTTACAGCCAATTAAGTATTGCGTGTGATCATTTACGACAGTGCTCTACCCAAAGACGGGAGGAAGGACTTCAAATATATGTAGTCATCCACATACAGTACTGTTTCGTTGTATCACAACTCATCAGTGTGGCTGGACTAGCACCTTCCCCTAGTCGAGGATTGAATCTAAATATATATATATATATATATATATATATATATATATATATATATATATATATATATATATATATGAAATCCACTGTTTGGGTAGCACTCGATATAAAGAATTTAAAAATTTAACGGTTGATTTTCAACCGTTAAATTTTAAATTCATATATATTGCATATGTATATAATGTATGTATATGGTATATATTATTTGTATATTGTATATATAAATTATATATTCCATATATGCATGTTGTGCATATATATTGTATATATATTATATATTGCATATTTTATCCATAATTTACTTTAAAACTTACGCTTTATTTGCAGTCGTTTTCTGCTCATATTAAATACAATAATACTAAACTTTTTGCACGTTAAAGACGCACGAACATTGACTTTATACCAAATTGATAACTGAATATGGTTAAATTTGAGCTCATTTTTCCATCTAAGTCAAACATCTCAAAGAAACACAGCTACTAGTCATCATGGTGAACTTAATATAGATTTTCAGTTATCTTAAAAAAGTTTAAAACTTTAATGAAATTTTTGCCCTATTATTGATTTGCAATTCCATCTGTTTTCATATGATCAGAATCTTAGTTAATTTTTTTTGTTGTTAATAAATCAAATATCAGCTAACCTGATCATGTGACAAAAATATGATGCATCAAATTTTTGATGAATCTCATATGAACCATCAAAGTTGTGCCCTCATGTCATTTTCGTACATATTTTTGAAAATGTTTAGGTTTCAAAATGTTAAGGTTTCAAAATGTTTAGGTTTCAAAATGTTTAGTTTTCAAAATGTTTAGGTTTCAAAATGTTTAGTTTTCAAAATGTTTAGGTTTCAAAATGTTTAGGTTTCAAAATGTTTAGGTTTCAAAATGTTTAGGTTTCAAAATGTTTAGGTTTCAAAATGTTTAGTTTTCAAAATGTTTAGGTTTCAAAATGTTTAGGTTTCAAAATGTTTAGTTTTCAAAATGTTTAGTTTTCAAAATGTTTAGGTTTCAAAATGTTTAGGTTTCAAAACGTTTAGGTTTCAAAATGTTTAGGTTTCAAAATGTTTAGGTTTCAAAATGTTTAGGTTTCAAAATGTACAAATACTACCACTCTGTGTCAAAGTTGATCTGAGAGTAAATAAAGCAAATAAAATTTACTACTGGATTACATACCTATAACGGTTAGGGGGTTGATAGCAGTTGGAAATAGTGTAGACAGGAAAAAGGTAGACAGAACTGGAAAAGATGGATCTTGAGGTGGTGGCTGGAGTAGAGATGAACACCTTGCTGAAGGCTGTATGAGATAACTAAGTTTTACGCCAGAGACAAATTCTGTTTTAACTTATAGATGGAACACTGACAGATCGTACCACTTCAAATTAGAGTTGATCTGGGAGTACTAGTACTGCTAACTAAGGGGTAATTCTGCACTTTCCAAAACTCCCAACGAATGCATTTTAAAGCAATATCCAGGACCTGGAGACAAATATACTAAAATTATTTTTTCTTATGAATTCCTTTGCTATTGTCAATAATGATTCTGCGTTTCTTGTATGTTGCAGGACTTTCTTGGAAAAATGGAATGTACTTTAGGAGAGATTGTGGGTTGTGGAAGTAAACTTGAGAAAAAATTGGAGTAAGTATTCAATTTTTATTTTATTCTTTAAGAATTAGCACAAGCTTAAAATCAGATGTGATAGAAAAAGATTGCATCCTATGGAATTTAACAAAAGGTGGATACAAGCTGCATGTTTATGCATATGAAAAGGAGTCCGATATGAGTACTTTTTCTCTGCCTGAGCATGCCTCTGTATCTTTTTTGATACCCATCCCAGTTAAAGTACACTCTTAGCTAGTTGAGTGGGTGGGCCATGTCTCTGTTATATTTTTTCACAATAAAGATGTTCCAAAATGCTTACTTTCCACATGTATTTTTCCTTAGTCGCTTCTCAAATTGTATTTATCTTGAAAGAATACAATCCACTCTCAATTTCAACCCCGATTTCATTTCCTCCTACTTAAACCCAACTCTTACTTAAAGATTGACCCATTTGTTTTTTGTTCTAAATAAACCGGAAAACAGTGGGTGGTTTATTCTTAGAAAGAGTTGGCAGGGTCTTAGTAATCTTCTTGTTCATTTTATTTGTTTTTTGTTTTTAGTTTTTTTTAGTTTTTTTTTATTATATTGTATATATTTTGTAAATAAAATTATTTAAAAACATTTTATATAGGGTAGTCCACAGAGTAAATGTGGTATTTTGGTTACTGGTGAAGTTGATATGATGAACAAATGGACAAAGAATGAAAAGGGCAATACTTGAATGAAACGTACACAATTGATTTAGTTAAAAGGAAGATAGAAAATAACAAGTGACCGCTAGTCCTCATATTTATGGCCTTGTGCATAATTTGTTAAAAACTGTCATTTACTTTTAATGAACCTATCATTGACCTCTTTCTGCCTCAAGAGACAATGGACAACTTTTGAACCTTGCATAACACTTAAAATTAATTACATGTCTCGTGGAAAACAAAATTATACACCATATCTTTCTCAAAGGTCTGTCATCATCCTAACCGTTTTCTTAAGAATTTTCAGAAAAAAGAAATTGGACGGAAATAAAAAATAATCTGTGTTATTCTTCTACGAATTACTTAATTAAAAATCTTTGAATGCAATTTTGCGAATACGTCAAAATCTATCAGACTTATTTACATAATTGTGCACAAAGTTGTTTTTTTCTGTTGATCTAAAATTATCTCCCAAAATACAGGTCGGACAATGAGTTTTTAAATCGGGGGGGGGGTCTTTTTGTATTAAAAAATAATAAGGAAGAACGTGTTTTATGTCACTAATAATCCAATGTCTCAAAACTGATGGAACGCCATACATAAAATACATATTAAAGAAATAGATCTATGTTTACCAAATAAAAAAAATGGAACCTTTTTTTGTGTGCATATTGGAATTACAACTGCTGTTTTGCATATAAAGCATGTTTAGAAAATCGATGCGATGACTTCGAGTTTATATTCTCTATCTACAGGTTTGTAAATGCATCGTTTATGCTACTAACACAAACACTGATAAACATTCTTTATTGTAAACACCTAACACGTAAAATATGTGTGATAGTGCATTGCTATTTTCACATATCGCATAGACAGACACTTTATCTGTGACAGGATCACAGATAAAATAAGTAGAGGCCTAATGTTGCCACATGCACTAACAAAACTATGAAAACATTACACTAAATGAATATTAAAACCGTAGGGCTCAGAAGAAAGATCTACGATTCATAATCAGCAGGTTCTCCTTTGATAGTCAACATAAATGGTCCCAGTCGGCATCCTGCAAATGTTGGCTTTTATTTCATGTAACAGAATACAACAGACCAAATACAAGTAAATAAATATGTTCAGCACAAACCAATGACCATGTAGAGAGAAGAAATAGTCCATAAAGAAAATTATACCAGTAGTGGAGTACCATTACCAAATTAACCTTTACACAAAGAGGTTCCTTTACACATATAGACCATAATCCCTTAGTTATGACATCGATTTTCCAAACACCTTATACAAGAGATGTTCAATAAGTAATGCACCTGACTCACTTCTCATAGCAGTAGAGCAACGAAACTTGCCACAGTTATTAGTCTTTCTCTTCATAAGAATCACTCAGTATTACGCATTTCTCCCATTGTTTAATGCAGCTTTGAGGACCGTGTTTTAGAAAACCCCAGGTTGGTCCTCCAACCACAACATGCCTTTGGAAATTAGGCTGTATAATTTAGAAAACGCATTCTTTTCAAAAACAATTTCATGGCTAGGAAAAGATGAAAGTCTGAAGACACAAGATCAAGAGAGTAGGAAGGATGGGGGAAGGATTTCATGGTTACAAACCCATGTTTCTGATCTGGTGACATGCACATTATGGACTGAAGCATTGTCTTGCAGGAAGAGGGTATCTTTGCCGGTCTTTTGATAACTTATCTTAATTTCTTTAAAAGTCGAGCATAAAAGACTCCTGCAGTTGTGGCACCATTTGCCATGGAAATCTGTGATCACTACTCCGCCCAGGTCCCGAAAGATTGTAAGCATGTCTGTGCCAGTAGAGGGCTGCATCCTTGCCTTTTTCTGGAAGTGGTGAATTCAAGTGCTTCCACTGCATTGTTTGGGCTTTTGTCTCTGGATCATAGTCATAGACCCAGGTTTCATTCTGTGTAATCAATCTTTTGAAAAACTTTGACTCATTTTCTTGACACATATTCAAATTCATCTTCAAACACTTGATGCGTTCTTGCTTCTGGAAAAGTGTCAGCAACCTAGGAATTCATCAGGCAGACACCTTATGCTTATGCAAATGCTCATGAATGATTGTTTCCTCAGACCTTGCACTTAATTTCTTGGGCTATTTGATGAATAGTAACAAGTTGATCTTTCAAAAATGGCAGCCTCTATTTAACAGATACCTCATCAACTGTAGAGGCTAGGAGACAAAAACCAGATCACTGTGCGACACTCAACAGGCTCCATTTCACACCTAATTCAGTTCAAACACCTGTAAATCCATAACCAATAGCGATATAAACCATTGCACATGCAAAATTTCAGCTAAATCACACAACTGGAAATAGGTCAGGGGCATTACTTGTTAAACGCCCTCATAACTGCAATATTTATCATTTAGTAAACAATTTTTAAATATCATTAACTCATTAAAATCAGACTCATTCGCTGACAAAATTTTCAGTATTTTGGGATGTAATTTATACTTTTATTATTATTATCTCATTCAGACAGCAATAATATTTTAATATATCTTTAACTGTTATCACTAATTCACCCTCACCTGCCTCTATTTACATTCTCCAAGGTATGGACAGGTTGAAAAATCTTACCAAATATTTAACTGCTTCAGCAGGTGAGTTTGTTAATTGACCTGTGTTGTTATTATTATTATTTAATGCACGTTTTGCAAACTTTAGATTTTCAGTTTGTATATCTGAATGAGGATGCGTGTGGTTGTGTCGACTATTTTTTAACAATCTTATTTTCATGTTTCGATTTTTTTTTTACTTTGAATGTTCCATTTTTTTTTTCAAATTTATTCTTTTTGTTCTATTCTCTTTTTTTTTAAAATTAATTGTTCCTCATTTTCAGAGCCAAAGTCTACAATCCCATTGTGATATTATCGACATCCTCCACTCAACGTGTTAGGAAATAAAAAAAAGAGAGGAAAAACTATAACAAAAGAGAAACTAAGTTTATCAGCAGAACAAAGATATAGGAAGTGGGGTTAGTAAAAAAAAACAATGAGAAGTAAGTTGTTCATCAAGGAACACAAAGGAAGCTGAAATAGGATTGTTAATCAAGGTGTGGCAGCGATGGAAAAAAACGACTGGAGATTGAGGCCAATATATTTATAATTAGTTTGGCACCAGTTCACAACAGTTTGGAGCAGTTTATGGACAGTTTCCAGTTTGAGACAGTCAAAAGTAGGCTGTGGCTCAGAGTCGACTGGGGAAATGAATTGATCGACTGATTGATGAAGATAACCTCGACAGACAACTAAGATATGGTCATTAACACACACACACACACACACACACGCACACACACACACACACACACACACACACACACACATAACTGATATTTACAGAATGTGTCAGAATCTGTATTTTCCTGCGAGTTTTCCTTTGTTTAGTATTTTTATACTGTGCTTGCCTCCTCAGTAGTCGCCAATGTGAGAGACGATGACACGGCCAGAATAGAATGTGAAGGAGGAGAAGATTGCAGAAACAGCATTGGCGTTGGCACAGTTTCCATGTTCGAAATTCTTGATCATATCTTTTCACAAAAGGTTTTTGTTTTTTTCTTCAGTATTTAATTCCATTATATGTTTTGATAAAAATCTAAAACAAAAAAGGTCATTCCACACACAAAACAAGACACATTCAATAAATGTTTTTTGGGGTTCTGTTGATATGGAATACATTACCACAAGATTGCTTCCCTTCAGGCTGGAACAGTCCTTTTCAAATCCAATATCAATAACACTTTTCATAAACTATCCTCATAAGTGATCAAATTCTATTCATTTTATTCCTTAATTTCAATATGTTGATAATATTCTTCACCATTAAACCAATAATCTATTCATCTCATTACCACTTATCCTCTAGTGGATTTTAGCCTTAATAAGTGATGACTCAATAGTAAGAGGGGCATATCTAGAGAAAGATGTTACAGCTAGTAATTTAATTATATAAAACAAAATATTTTTTGGGGTTTCTTTACAGAATACTTTACTTCGTTCTTGTAATTTTTATTCTTCAATTTGTTTTCATTAGTTTTTATCTTATGTAATATATCGATTTATTGATAAATCAGTTTTGTATTTTATATTGTTGCTGATTGAATTTGCAGTCAAAAAACAATTTATCCAATCTACATTCGACAAACGATTATTTACATTATGTAAATTATATCCCATTTCATTATATATATATATATATATATATATATATATATATATATATATATATATATATATATATATATATAATGTAGTAGAGATTTAGAAGGCTATCACAATGCGAGGAATGAGATATAGTCGGTGTTGGTGAAAGAAGACGAAAAGAAGTGGCAATTTACAAATCAATAAGTACATACATATATATTTATATCTATCTATAAAAGTGAAAGTGTCTGTCTGTCTGTCTGTCTGTCTGTCTGTGTACATTTCTCTACGCTATAACTCTGTCAATTTTTAGTCTACAGACTCGAAATTTTATACACACGGTACTGAGATTTTGGAAAATCGATGTAATCGGTCTTTGGACAGAAATTTGGCGATTAAGGGGTCAAAGTGCAACGATTTGACCTTTGAGAACTCTACCAAACTCCTCCGACAATTTGGGGTCTACACACTTGAAATTTTAGATATAGGTTTCTTGGACATGTATCTAACTTAATAACTTGATTTGAGCCCAAAACAATAAATGTTAAGAGGTCAAAAAAGGGGTCAAAGTTTTAAAAAAATTGACCTCTGCAGTCTCTTCCAAATTACTCAGACAATTTCTGGTCTAAATATTTGAAATTTTACATAAAGGGTATTCAGAGATAGGGCAAGCTTTTTCATCGGTTTGGGTGGAAAATTTTAGTTACCAATATATAAATGTATGTATGTATGTATGTATGTATGTTTGCATGTCTTCCTTAAACTTTCAATAGAGGCGATGGATTTTTACAAGATCAGTATTGTTTTAAAGTTTGACCTTCCATACGATAGATATCGAAAAATTGGCTAAAAACATTAATATTTTCCCCTTCAACTTGGCATTTTTCTACAGGGGGGGGTCACTATTTTCGCCGATATTTTTTAAAGTTATCCTCTCCTTTAGATTGTCTAACCTTAATTTAAAAAAATGTTGCTTCCGGTTTGGGGTAGTCATAACAGCATAGACATTAGGTTTTTACCCCGTTCTTTTCCTCCTTCACGGTACGGGTTCGAGCCTGCCTTCCTACTACCACATCTTTTTTTTGCTTTTTCTTTTGTTCAACAGACACATCCAAACACCCGGGGCAACGCCGGGCTGAAATGCTAGTATACATATATTTATTCAGTTGTATTAAATACAAATGTCTTACTTGTTATGTCTGCGACAATATCGATGATAATTTCAGAAAAAAATTCCCTTTTCAAATGGTAGACGTGACAGATCGATTCAAAGCATGCTAGATGTTGGAGCGGAAATTGAATGGCTGTGTGGAGCCTCGGAGCAAATGTAAGGAGGGGATTTATGTATAGCCTGTTTTAGGTAATTAACATATTTTTTGTTCCTTTTTTTATAAAAATTTTTTGTATATATTTTTTTTTATTTATTTTATTTATTTTAGTTTATAACTTATTGCTTTAGCGTAAGCTTTTTTTTAATTTTGTATATTTTGTTGTCTTTATTATTTTTTTTCTGCTGCTCTGTATTATTCATTTATTTGTTTAATTTATTAACATCCTAGCATATTCAGTGTGATCTATGTCATATAAGTCGATAGTAGGCTAGTATGAGTTAGGTTTTGAAGGAGAGAAGTAGAAGGGGGATGTGAGAGAGGAGGGAAGGTGTGTGTGTGCGGGATGGGGCGCTCTCGGTCGGCTGTTGGGGTGTTTAGGTTAGGGGTGCGGTTGTCAGGAATAGGAAGATAGGTGGGAAGGGGTGCACTGGATTGACATTCCTTGGGAATTGTTAATTTATTTATTTTAATAAAACTATAAGTGGTTATAGATGGAACTTTTTTTTCTATTTAATTCTTAATTATTATTTATTTATTAATTTATTTGTGTTTGTTGTTAGTGTTTATTTGGGTTTAAATAGGTGGGTTAGCTTAAATCAAACGGTTTTTTTGTGTGACTTAGATACACCATGTAATTCCACTGAATATGCTAAGATGTTAATAAATTAAACAAATAAATGAATAATACAGAGCAGCAGAAAAAAATAATAAAGACAACAAAATAGACATAGAATATACAAAATTTAAAAAAGCTTACGCTAAAGCAACAAGTTATAAACTAAAAAAAAAATAAATAAATAAAATATATATATATATACAAAAAGTTTTTATAAAAATAGAACAAAAAAATATGTTAATTACCTAAAACAGGCCATACATAAATCCCCTCCTTACATTTGCTCCGAGGCTTCAAACAGCCATTCAATTTCCGCTCCTTCATCTAGCATGCTTTGAATCGATCTGTCACGTCTACCATTTGAAAAGGGATGTTTTCCCGAAATTATTATGGATATTGTCGCAGACATAACAAGTAAGACATTTGTATTTGATACAACTGAATAAATATATGTATATATAGACATATATGTATGTACTTATTGATTTGTAAATCGCCACTTGTTTTTGTCTTCTTTCACCAACAACGACTATATCTCATTCCTCGCATTATGATAGCCTTCTAAATCTCTACTACATACTTATCCCACACAATGCTTCAAGCAAACTACATATCAATATATATATATATATATATATATATATATATATATATATATATATATATATATACCACAAGATGGCAGCCTACTGGAAATGATCTGATATTAGTTGTTTGGGTTATTTCTGAAGTTTACCTATTACATCGCTATGGATTTTCCCTATAAGAACATTCTGGGTTTTCTTATGAATTCACGAAAGAAATATTCATTATTAACATTAGTCGTTCCCTGTAAACGAAACAGATCTGTAAAATGTGTGATGTTTTTATTTTGGATAAAAATTATTGGTAAGATGAATAAAACCTTAGACTTTATAATATAGCACAATTATTTATTTATGCTCTGTTATACCTTAACAAACATCGAACTTCTGGTTTGAAACAGATTAGTATACACAAACAATAGAAAATATTCACAAAAACGTACATTTTCAAAAAACATATATATATATATATATATATATATATATATATATATATATATATATATATATATATATTGTAAGTCATAAAAATATATATGGCAATTAAGCTACACAAAATATTCCGTGTTTCATCCATGCTAGGATTCGTCACACAGAATATTTCTCGTTTCATTCTCGTTAGAATTTGCAGGCTCTACCTATGTGTTATATACTGGTGGTATGAAGATGACGTATATTCTGTATTGTTGTTGTTGTTCATCTTAGGAAAAGTCTTAGTGTTTCATCTAGAGACCGGGTACATTCTTCTATAGGAGCACCAAGCCTGTAATTTAACTATAAGAGATTTTTTAATATCTCGATAGATAGACTGAGAGATAGTGTGTTTGACATTTATACATATATGTTTGTTGTAAATCGTCTAGTGATTGGAATGACCACTGTTCATTTATCAATGAATAACGAGACGCTTTGTTATAAACAAACTTGGTTTATTTAACAAACATTCATATATACACAATACGGCGGTGGAGGTGGTGGAGGTAGTGGAAGTGGTGGAGGTGGTGTAGATTGCGAATGTCATCTGTCTCTCGTTCCCCGTCTCCACGTCTCTGCTTTGTTTTTGTTTACCATCTCACTTTTATGGACTTTCGACCTGGTAACCCATAAACCAATTGACGTCATTCACCCATATTTTGACCAGCTTGGCGTTTGCTTTTGGTCTTACGCCCGACCGAATTACGTCATCTCCAGGTAATCACAATTCCCGGGTTACATTTTTGTCAGCCTGGATATGAGTTCATTCGCACCTTGCTCCATAAAACGGCCTGACCCATAAAGCAATTTGCGTCATAGGACCAGGTCATCACAATTCCCGGGTTACGTTTTTGTCGGCCGGATTTTGAGTTTATTCACACTTTGCCTCTCCATAACATATGTATTGAGCACTGTTGAAGTAAATACTGAAAAATTATGCATAAAAATATATCTTCGTATATTAATTTATGTGATTAAATTAAGTAATCACATATATATATATATATATATATATATAGAGAGAGAGAGAGAGAGAGAGAGAGAGGTGTGTGTGTGTGTGTGTGTGTGTGTGTGTGTGTGTGTGTGTGTGTGTGTGTGTATATATATATATAGAGAGAGAGAGAGAGTCGTTATCCAAGAGCATGTTTGATTAAATATAACAGGGTTTTCTGATTTTTTTTTATTATTTTCTGGGTATTTTCTCAAGTGCGGCACCAAGAGATCTTGCCTCATCCATTTCTTGAGCGCTTTCGATCACGTGATCGTCACCAGCAGTAGTATTTTGCAAGTGGCTTTGTTCTTTTTATTTTATATTATTTTCAATATGTCTTTCAAGGGAAGAAAGATAAAGAGCGGTTGTCATTGAGTATATTATTTATTGTTGTATTTATATTAGTTTTATTTAGTTATTATCTATGCTTTTTAATTGGTAAATAGTTTGATATATTAGTATCTGTATTAAATGATATTTTGTTAATATCAAACTGTATTTTCTATCACTATTGCTTAAAGTATTTGTAATCTTTGTGTGCAGTTATTTTGAACTTAACTTTGGCATTAATAGTTATTTCAGCTGACTTTAGTGTTTTACTGTGTAAGATGATATGGCGTTGAATATAACTGGTTTCTAATATCTGATATGTGAGACATCTAGAGAGAGTAGTTGTCATGTCACGTCTATAAAATCACCAGAAAATTTGTAAAAAGCGAGAAAACTCCAAACGGAAAATACCAAACAACTCATCAGAGATCCATATAATTCTTCTTCTTCTTCTTCTTCTTCTTTTTTTTCTTCTTCTTCTTATTCTTCTTTTTATTATTATTATTATTATTATTATTATTATTATTATTATTTCATATATGCACATAAAATGTTTTAAAGAGATATATATATCGATTTTCAGTACTTACTGTAACGTTCTTGAATACATGAATAAAGCCAGGTAGTACAGTTATGAAAGTATATTTGTCAATTAAGCTATACAGAATTTTCAGCACCTTATTTCCTCTGTAACGCCTCTCCAGGCTAAAAATATATATTAATTATTTATTTAAATTCAAATATCTGGATAAAAGAATTTTAAACCAATATTCATTCAAAAGTACTCAATAAAAAGTAGAGTTTTATAAATAAGAGGTGAAAGTCCGAAGGTGCCAGGTCAGAAGAGTAGGGAATGGGGGATGGCTTCATAGCCACGCACCCGTGTTTTTGATTTGGTGGCATGCGCATTGTGGACTGAAGCATTGTCTTATAGAAGGAGGATACGTTTACTGACCTCGCCTCTTGATTTTGATGGCTTAATTTCTTCAGCAGTGACTATCATAGGCTCCTGTAATCGTGATACACTTTGTCAGGAAATCAGTCATCACTAGGGCTATGACAACAGCATATTCTTTTCCTTGTTTTGATTCTCAGGTATATATCCATAGATATCTGATATGTTTTATGTAGAGTGATGTGGTTCTCGGTTGATTAATTGTGTCTACGTCGGATATATACTCGAGAGTCACAACAATGAAAAGAATATGCTGTTGTCATAGCACTAATCATCACTCCATCTTGATCCTAGAAAAGTGTGAACATGTCGTTGCCGATAGAGGTCTACATTCTTACCTTCTTTCCACTAGGCTCTAGATGATAGTGATTCATTGTAATTAGTCTTTTGAAAAAATTGGACTTCTCTTCTTGACACATCTTCTAATTCATCCTCAAGCACTCGATGCATTCTCACTTCTGAAACTATGTCAACATAGTAATCCACCTGGCAGACATCTTATGCATATATAAATACTAATGAATGACAGTTTCCACAGACCCGGTATCAATCTAAACCTCTACAGTTATTTGGCAAATAGTCACGCACTGATCTTCCAAAATGCCAGCCTCAACTTGACTAACGAACGCTTTATCAATGACAGAAGGAAGGGGGCAACCAGGTCAGATTTCCGGCCATGTTTGAATTCACGATGCCAGTGTTTTAGAAGGTCCTATTATGGAGCATGATTATCATATGTTTCTATTATTTCATCAAAAGTCTCTTGTGGTGTGCGTTCTTTCAAATACAAAAACCGGATCACTGCGCAACACTCAACATACTTCACTACACACTTAACTCAGTTCAAACACCTGTAAATCAGAAACTGCAATTACTTCAGAGATGCAATTTGACACATAACTCATAGAGATATAAATCATTACACATGAAGCATTTCAGTTAGATCACACAACCAGAAGAGAGTCAGGGACATTACTTATTGAACGCTTCTTGTATAGGATACTAGCAAATGTAAGAAGTTTCTAGTAAAGTAGAAAGAGCCAACCTTCCTTGCAGCAATCTTGGCAGTGTCTTCTATGTATTTGTTCCAATTCATGTTATCTGTGAAAGTTAGGCTGAGAAGTTTAAATGATAGATTCGCAAAAAAAGTGATATCAGCCATGGCAGTGGGTGGTTAAAAAGGTTTCTCATAATACTTCCGAGTCCTTCCAGAGTTGTAGCCATTCCAGTAATGTATATATAAATGTTTAGTGGTAGTTTTGTCATGAACCGTGTGATTTGTTGTAGTATTAATAAAGTATTAGTATTCGTATTCAAAGCATTTTAGGATGTTTTCTCTGTTATTGAAATGAATTGCATTGATGACTTCTTAGTTTTTATGTGCAGAGCTTCTAATATCTGTAGTTTGTTAGTTCCATGTTCTAATATATCTATGTTGTCAACAAGAATTTTTTTACCGTTGAAGATGAAGTGAAAGTGTGGGAGTGCACAACAAGTATGATAAATACATCCGCCAGTTTCAACTCCAAAATTAGAGTGTAGCATTCACAAAGTTCAGGGTAATGGTATAAGGTTAGATGAAAAACAGTTACAGAGATTTGATCTCTAAAAACATATCACTAGAACTGGTCTGGGTAGAAAGGCGGGCAATTTATAAAGATGACAGCCATGAAAGAACACAAAAAACAATCTGTTTAGGCATTAAAATTAGTTTTATGTTTTAGTTTTTGTTAAATATTATTAATTTATATAATTATTAATAAATATTATTAAATGAGGAATCATTTTGACTTTAAAATTTGAGTTTACTTGTTAGATAAACACGACATCAGGCCAAATTTGCTGACTATTTTGTTTTGCTTCGGTTTCTTTACATAATATAGACACTTTTCAAGCATGCTTTTCTCAATTTTAAATGGATGATGTTGCTGGATTTTTAATGGAAGTGATTCCTAGTTTAGTAACTACTTTTAATGTTTGAAAACATTTTTTCTCATGTTCTGTCATGACTGTAATTTTTAGAAATTGCCGAAAATAGATTCACCGTTTGTTGTCTTAAACGTATCTCAAACAAAATGTGGCAGACATGATGAGTCAGAACCTAGATCAACTAGAGAAAATGATCTTAAGTCACCTAATCGCCTCCTTAAAAAAGCTTAGTTTTGTCTCTCTAGTAGAACCTCAATGTGAGAAAGAACATATACATGTTTGCATGAGAGTATCTATACATCTTGACCTGTGTGCCGTGCTATCCATAAAAGACGAACTTAACAGACGTAAACACAGAAGGTATTCAAGCATTTGAAGGTTTAAGATCATTAAGCGATAAAGATCAGTATTGAAAACGATGTTGTTGGAGAAAAGTATACCATATAATAAAGTTTCAGTGGCAACCACATGGTTTCTAGATCAGTATTGCAAACGGTGTTGTTGGAGCAAAGCATATCACATAATAAAATTACAGTGACAAGTATGTTTTTTTTTTCTGAGATCAGCATTACAAATAGTGTGGTTGGAGAAAAATTCCAGTGACAAGCGGATTGTTTCCAGAATCAGTATTAAAAAGTTTTGTTTTTTTTGGGGGGGGAGGAGAAAAGTATACCACATAACAAAGTTTCAATAGCAAGCATATTGTTTCCTAAATCAGTATTGAAAACGGTGTTGTTGGATAAAAATCTACTGTGCAATAAAGATTTAATGGTAAACACATTGTTGCATTGAATAAAGTGTCAGCAGAGAAAAGCATACCATGTGATATACCATGTGATATAGATTCAGTAGCAAGCATGTCATTTCTATCAACAATGTCTACCTTTCTTCTTTTTCTACTTCAAGTGGAAGCAAATAGACATGGGTAAGTGATATTATTTTAAAATGATGTTGATTAGAAACAAAAATGAAATTTTATTGTATCTTATTTGCAAAAAAAAATATTTTTACCAATTTCCAGTATTAAAAAAAGGAAACTCAATATTTAGAAATGCTGTAAATTATTTAAAGGTTTCAAATAAGTTAGACCTCATAATTTTTTTAATAAAATTAGTTAGACCTCATTATTTTTTTAAATAAAATTAGTTAGACCTCATCATTTTTTTTCATAAAATTAATTAGACCTCATTATTTTTTAATAAAATTAGTTAGACCTCATTATTTTTTAATAAAATTAGTTGGACCACATTATTTTTTAATAAAATTAGACTAAATTTTTTTAATAAAAGTTAGATTACATTATTTTTTTAATAGTGGTTAGACCTCCTTATTTTTTTAAATAAAATTAGACCTCATTATTTTCTAATAAAATTAGTTAGATCATATTATTTTCTAATAAAATTAGTTAGACCTCATTATTTTTTAATAAAATGAGTTAGACCTCATTATTTTTTTTAAATAAAATGAGTTAGACCTCATTATTTTTCTAATAAAATAAGTTAGATCTCATTATTTTAAAAAATAAAATTAGTTTTTTTTAAATAAAATTTAGTCATTTTTTTTAATAAAATAAGTTAGACCTCATTATTTTTTAAATAAAATAGTTTAGATCTCATTATTTTTTTTAATAAAATAAGTTAGACCTCATTTTTTTTAATAAAATTAATTAGACCGCATTATTTTTAAAAATAAAATAAGTTAGACCCTATTATTTTTTAAAATATAATTAGACCTCATTATTTTAAAAATAAAATGTTTAAATCTAAAGATTTTTGCATAAATTATAACAATAACATATAAAATTGTATACAGCATAATCACGTTGACACCGAAGTTCTCATAAGAACATCGAAGTTACGCAACATTGAATCTTATCAGTACCATATGGATGAATATTTAGGAATACCAGGCACTGTATTTAGGAAGACGTTGTACCTTTTCTGCAAAAACTGAAAAAAAATGTTGTCATCTCCTTTGACCGAGATATACATGTGACTGAGGACAGCTTGTGAATTTGAGATTACCTAGATACTTTCTCTTTCGAGAAAAGTCATTTCAACCCACCTCTGTGAATGTTGCTCGTTAACATATAAAATTATCTTGTTGGATTTTGGAATTTAGAAGCAAATAGCATTGCATCTGAAACGTGGCTATTTGATTCTGCCTAACCATTATGTTTTTTTATTTTCCTTGCAGTATGTTCTTTTTCTTACAATATTAGCATATCTTTGTCAAATACTCTTACTTAAATAATAAATACAATAATGTAAGGGAGCGACAGCTTCACAGATTAAAATATGAATTCCTCCCTGATATTATTTGAGTAATTATTGAGCATTTTCCTTCTCTTTTCTGTGTCTTTTCAGTAGTGATAATATTTTGTGACCACTTTTAACTTTTTGGGTCTTCATTTTTGGAAGATTTCGATTCAGGGTAAGGGGAGATAATCATGAAATTTACAGAACTTTTGTGAAAGTTTTCAGAAAATCAAGACAAGTACAGTAATACAACAGAATACAATCTTGCGTTATGCTTTTAAAACATTAATTATCAGAACATTTATTGAATTAAATGATGTTTTTAACAAGACTTTTTTTTAAACAAACAGTTTTCATAATGAATTAAAATTGTGAATATAATTTCCGCTATACAAGCACATATCTTGGAAGAAATGAGCCGGTAAAAAAAATCAATATTTATTTTCTGTTTTAAATTAAAATAATACATATCATAAAAATTTAGGGCATTCACGTCTATTTGCGGAGAAACTGTTGGCAAAAAATCTGTAAATTTCCTAATTATTCCCCCCACTTGCACCAAACATGAAAACCAAAGCAAGCTAAAATACAGAGGTACCTATCATGTGACAACTTTGCGTGCTTCTGTGCATCTGCGTGTTTCTCGTGACTTACACACTATTATTTCTATATTATTTTAGTTTGTTTCTTACTTATTTACTATTATTTTACTTTAATCTGAATTAAAAAGATATATGTATATGTAACGAATGAATTCTGTGCAATGTCAAGCTAGGTATTTAATAAAAATCAAATACAAAAAAACAGGATCAGTCATAATGGAAATAGGAGTAGCAAATGCACTGGTATCATGCATGTTTTCTTTGGTAACATCTACAGATCATTTTTTTTTTTGTTTTACTGATTTAAAAAATGTAATATTTTTCTATATTTTATGTGATTTTTTTTCCTTTGGAATCTTTTACAGAGGCAGTGCCATGGATAATGGAAAAATTATATGTAAGTTTTTATGGATTTATTTTTAAGTGATTTTTGTTATGAATCATGATTTATGTTTTCTGGTAATTTTTCTGGTTCCAATTTTAGTTGACTGGTTCGAGAGTTAAACGTATAAACTTTTCTGCACACAAACAGCAGAGACACAGTTGTTTTTTTTATATGTTCCTGAAATCGTATAAGTTTAAACGATAGTTTTTATTTGCAATTGAAGTCGTATGTTTTTTTTTAACAAAGTGGGGAAATGAAACCAATCAAAAATTGAGTGGAAATTAAAATGAATGACGTCTGAATTTTTTAGATGAGGATTAATAATTCGAATTATTTGGATTCTTTGGACTACCATTCTCATCTTGGGTTTTAGATACACAACGTTTCAGTCAATGTAACCTTCGACCTTAGCTCAGGAATCTACACGAAGTTTTAAACAGAACCCTTTATTTAATCTACAGGGGTAGCATGCTCTCATTCCATCAGCCATGATTGGTTAGAAGTCCTAAGTAAGTTTTAGTTGAATTTTAGCATTGCCCACACTAAGGATTGAACTTTCAACCTCCAAAAGAATGTAATTCACAACTGAATTTGACCAAGTTCTTCATCCACTATGCCATGTACTTGCAGACTCAAGATGAAAACAGTAGTCTTAATAATCGAAATAATACGAAAATACATGGCCTCCAAACGGACAAATATGTAAGAATTCAAATTATTTCGTTTGATCTTTAACTGAAAACATACACATGAGAATGCAAAGTCAGACATGTTGTTGGACATGTTTTTTGTTCTCTTAATAATGCTACGTTATATTAAATATTAGTTAACGGAAATAAAATAGAAATTCATAGAGTATTATCGATTATAACTGTGTAATTGAATATAAACTAAATTGAAGCGTGTGAAAAAACTACATACATTCTATTTTGGTAGACATTTGCGCATATATATATATATATATATATATATATATATATATATATATATATATATATATATATATATATATATACATATATATACTAGCAAAAGTACCCGTCGTTGACTGGATTCAAAAACAGCCCACAGAAAATGGACTCTGATTTATGAAAGTATGATAGGTTATGAAAAGGAAGGGTTGTAAAGAGATAGCTTCGAATTTGGATGTATTAAAACCAAAGCAAAATATGATGACGGGCGGAGGCAACATTCTGTAGCTGTCATAATTGTTGACGGGAGAATTTAATAAAATTCGGCAGAAAAGGCGGGAGGTCTCAGTCAAGAATGGTTGACTGGAGAATAAGTAGACTTGGAGGTCGACATAGACGGGCAGTAATACCTATCATAGGTAAGGCCCGGGGAGCTCTGTTTGGTGTGGTCGCTGAGGAAAATGTCGAAAGTATCCGACAAAGATTGAGAGCCGTGGAAAACGGGCAGAAGACATTAGCCTATGTAAATGGAGCGGTCTCTCCATACTTAATATAACGAGAAGGGCAGTGACGGAAAATAGAGCGACACTTAAGCACCCTTATTGGGCGTTTTGCACACCTGCAGGAGGAAGTGAG
Organism: Euprymna scolopes; assembly: GCF_053919585.1. NCBI lineage: Eukaryota > Metazoa > Mollusca > Cephalopoda > Sepiida > Sepiolidae > Euprymna > Euprymna scolopes. The sequence continues at coordinate 61,140,880 of NC_136517.1, read as the reverse complement.
TAAAATTCGGCAGAGAAGCCGGGAGGTATATCAGTCCTAAAGGCTGACTATACAATCTAAGGGGACACAGGGTGTGGCTCCCCAAAATACCATGGATGGGCATGCGCATTCTAGGGTTGAACGCCGCAAACATCCTCGAGTAATTGAAGCCTGTTGTCTAACGGTCCGCAGTGTACGACGTGAACCCCACGACCCACGAACCAAAAGAGAAAGGTTACGAGAGTAATACTCCATAGGATAGAGCTTAGATAACTCAGAAAAAGACACCGACGGTATCAAGTGTAGGTTCATAGATGAGAGTAACGGTGGAAGGTCTGAAGAGTGTAAGGATGATGGTGTAACAGTGTGTGGTGTGAAGGGATGGGTAAATCAGTGTGTGTTCAAGACGCCTCTTGGAGACCCCTAACCCCAGTGGGAATGACCCTTGTCAAGGATCACAGAGGGTCAGCACCTGTCCTGCATAATCTAAAGACGAACAACGAAGAACTTCGACCTATTCCAGCCTTACGTTCGGGAAGAAGACCCTGCTGATTTTTTTTTGACACCAGTTAGTTGTTCAAAATGTAGGACTTTGTTGCATGTGTAGTATACCAAGAGAAAAAAAAAAAAAAAAAAAAAAAAAACATTTTTTATGACTATTCTTTTTCAGGGTAAATGAACATTGAGAACACAATTCTAAGAAAATTGGACTATTAATGAACATGGAAAAATGATTTTTAGGACATCCTGTTAAAGAAATTTTGGTAATGAATTTACCGCAACAAACTTTGTTAATGGACACATTGAACTAAGGCAGTAGCCATTTATAAGAATTTAAGATTTTTTTTTTGTGCATGATATCTGCATGTGATTTTTGCTTTCAGGGTAGGCAGCAGCAGTATTATTAGCTAGGAGAATCTCTTTGGTTGTTGAGGACATGGGGCGTCGTCCTCATATTGAGAATCGCCACCCCATGTGGGGGGCGAATGTAACACCAAAGAGAGGCAGCGTGAAATCGTCAGTGACCATTAACTTTTAGTTAGACGCAGTAGTATTAGTTGGGAGAACTTCTTTGGTTGTTGAGGACATGGGACGTCGTCCTCATATTGAGAATCGCCACCCCATGTGGGGGCGAATGTAACACCCAAAGAGAGGCAGCATCAGACCATTAGGGTCGATGTGACGCTTTTATTCAACGTTAATATTTTATCCCGGGCAATATCGGGTAATCGAAAGATAGATGTTAAGATTTTATTCCGGGCAACACCGGTTAACTAAAAGATAAATGTTAATATCTTGTGCCGGGCACTACCAGAGAACCTTGCTGACTTCAATTCTGCCAAAGTATTTTTTATTCCTATTTTCTTTAAGCTGAAACAATAATAATGATTTAGGCAAAATGGACAGAATGATAATTTCAAAAACATACGTTTTGTTTTCAAGTCGAGCGATGGTGACAAATTCCGATACAGTCATATCCAGTGCAAAAAGGGAAATATTTTTTCCTTTGATAAGACTGAGTTCAAAGACCGTGCCGACCGTTTACAAATTCAAGGACGCAATTCATGTGTCAGCTAGAAACAACAAAAAGGTAGATTATGCTTTTTGCTTTGAACTAAAAACTACACACACACACACATATTTGTTGGCGTCACAAAATATATTTGTGACAAAGTCAAAACAAAGATAAATAATTTCTTTGGAGTTAAAATTTCATGCACGCATTTGTCGGCTTCAAAGAATGTTTTTTTCGAATCAAATATTAAATGATTTGGTGTGACTCTGATAAAACCATTTGAACCCAAAGTGACCTTCCTAGTGTTTTCATTCTCAAGCCAAATCACAGTTTTAATCATGAAACCGCGCCGGTACGTCGCATCACCCAGTAAGCCCTTCTTCAGTGCGTTGGTGGAATCGTCCTTGCTGCAATGTCTACAAGGCCGGATCTTCTGTGATCGTCTAGAGATTTCGTCTTCGGAGATACCGGGTGCTCGTTGACGAAGCAGTTTCACAAGTAAAAAAATAATAATGAAAACATAAGCACATCAAAGAATTTTGAATAACAAAGACTCCGGAGATTGGGTTATATAAATGTATTAAAAGAAAACCATAAAAGCAATATATACAAACATATGTACAGTTTGGAGTATGAATTTGTAAGCAAGCATTTAAACTTCTAAGTGGGGCTTCCACTTGCTGAAATTCACAAGTCTATTAACTTAACCCTTTTTAGTTATCGGCCAATAGGCGAGGGGGGAGAGAGAGGAGAGGTGAGGTGGCTGGACTCTCTCTGCTAATTCTAAATCTGAATCTCAATCTGAATCTGTTTTAATTCTGACTTTCTTGGTCTTTATATAGTAGAGCACTGGGCGGGGCGACAATTACCAATTCCTTCCCGACCAATCAGAATGCTCAATAACCAAATCGTCTGATTCTCTCTCATTGGATAATTTGACTGATGACAAAAAGTGGCCACCTCCCACAATCCAAGAATAATTCTAACTCCTCCCCGATCAACCAAAAACGCCCGATGGAAAATAACCAGTTTTCTCTCATTGGATAATTCAGAAACTGCGTAATACGCGATAACCGCGTAAGTAAGAAAACTGCGTCCAGAAAAAAAAATGCTTCGTGAATTCTGCCCTTAGATGTGACACTTGTCATTCATTATCAAAGGAAATAAACAAATTATTATTCTGTTAACATCTCGACAAAATATGTTATTGAAATTTGTCGGGTGGCAAAAAAAAATCTCTTGATCTAAATTTCAAAACTGCGATTCGGCTTGAGAATAAAAACACTAGGATGGTCACTTTGGGTTCAAATGGTTTTATCAGAGTCACACCAAATCATTTAATATTTGATTCGAAAAAAACATTCTTTGAAGCCGACAAATGCGTGTGTGAAATTTTAACTCCAAAGAAATTATTTATCTTTGTTTTGACTTTGTCACAAATATATTTTGTGACGCCAACAAATATGTGTGTGTGTGTAGTTTTTAGTTCAAAGCAAAAAGCATAATCTACCTTTTTGTTGTTTCTAGCTGACACATGAATTGCGTCCTTGAATTTGTAAACGGTCGGCACGGTCTTTGAACTCAGTTTTATCAAAGGAAAAAATATTTCCCTTTTTGCACTGGATATGACTGTATCGGAATTTGTCACCATCGCTCGACTTGAAAACAAAACGTATGTTTTTGAAATTATCATTCTGTCCATTTTGCCTAAATCATTATTATTGTTTCAGCTTAAAGAAAATAGGAATAAAAAATACTTTGGCAGAATTGAAGTCAGCAAGGTTCTCTGGTAGTGCCCGGCACAAGATATTAACATTTATCTTTTAGTTAACCGGTGTTGCCCGGAATAAAATCTTAACATCTATCTTTCGATTACCCGATATTGCCCGGGATAAAATATTAACGTTGAAAAAAAGCGTCACATCGACCCTAATGGTCTGATGCTGCCTCTCTTTGGGTGTTACATTCGCCCCCACATGGGGTGGCGATTCTCAATATGAGGACGATGTCCCATGTCCTCAACAACCAAAGAAGTTCTCCCAACTAATACTACTGCGTCTAACTAAAAGTTAATGGTCACTGACGATTTCACGCTGCCTCTCTTTGGTGTTACATATATATATATATATATATACATATATATATATATATATATATATATATATATATATATATAATGTGTGTCGTGGCACAATAGTGAAAAGAAGAAAATCAAGTTGAGGTTGGTTTAAGGAACAAGTGTATTTAACATCACAGGTACAAAGGTATGGAAACGGGTATAACCACGGCCACCGAGATTAAGAAGAAGGCCTGTTAACTGAAAAATGTCTGCAGGCAATGTAGGTAAGATTTGTCAGACTGTCAGTACTATATGAGGGGCATTTGAAAAAGAACAATAAAACATTTCTAAAAAGAAAAAGGAACACAGTTCGATTACTACTTAAACTAAACTTTATTTAATATAAAATATAAATATTATCTATGTAAAATTAAATAATTTTAAAGCAATATACGATTTAATACTGATAAAACTGAATTATGAATTTAGGGAACAAACAATTAAAGAAACATTAAACACAAATATTTTTTGGCCTTCGGAACAAGATCACAGTGTAGTATCTGTTTTGCTGCTACACTTTACCTTTGCTGTCTTCGGTCGGTGGATGAGAAATCTTTCATGATTGAGATTATTTTTGTTCCTATCCAGAGTGCCCCTTATTGGGAAGCTGGATTTTCCCCACAAGATTATATGTTGAAATATTTAAATAACTATTACTTTAAATACAGAAATTATATTTAAAGGTTTGGTTTTCTGTTCTTCTATGTCCATTTTCCCCCCATGTTTTTCATCAAAATGTGTAGCGTATTAGTTGTCTCACAAGCCATCATCAGTGATTGCTCACTGGCAGTAACCTGTGGTGTTCCCTAGAGACCAAGTGACAAGTCTCCCCAGATTTCCAGTGTTCTCCACCTTTTGACCACTTGTGCAGATGATTGCATGTTATCGCAACAGCCGTTGTCACTGATTTCTCGTTGGCATCGGCCATTGGTGTTTCCTGGGGTTTGTGTGACAAAATGCCTCCCCAAGGTACCAGATTTGAACTGCACACTTCCAGTGGAGATTTGGTCAGTACTCTCTCACCTCAGTTTTTCCATCTTCCCTGACCCTTCACAACAAGTTGGTGTGGTGTGGCGCCAGTCGATGTCATCTACACCAGTTTTTTAATTATTATTATTATTATTATGATAATAATAAGGGTGCTTGTGCAGTGTACGCACGTGTATTTTAAATATTATTTTCAAGTTAAATTAAATTTAGGTTTGTATTACTGTACACATAGATTCGAAAAAGTTGTCAAAAAACAAATATATCACAAATAAATGTTATCAAAGGCAAGATAAGTTACTCTTCTACCTATCTGGGAAGGTTTTTAGTGGTTTTACTCACTTTAAAACGTGTGATCGCTTCGAAAATCATACAATGTTTATCAATATATTTTAAAAAGAAAAATGTCGGCATGTTTGTAACTTATCTTGCCTTTGATAACATTTATTTGTTATATATTTGTTTTTGATAACTTTTTCGAATCTATGTGTACCGTAAACCAAACTCCTCATATAAATTATTCACAGTTAAAATGTTATAAAAAACAAAAAATTGAAGTTTTAAATTTATTTCAAAGAAGTGAATTACGTCCCGTGCTAAAATATTGATAATTCACCAATCGTAAAAAAAAAAAAAACACTGCCGTGAAAAATGCTTACTTTAAAAGGGTTTGTATTACTGTACACAGATTCGAAAAAGTTGTCAAAAAACAAATATATAACAAATAAATGTTATCAAAGGCAAGATAAGTTACTTTTCTACCAAACTGGATATATTTTTCGTGTTTTTATTCAATGTAACATGTTTATTCAGCTCGAAAAACATACTGTGTTTACCGATGTATTGGAAAATTCAATGTATGTTTTTCGAGCTGAATAAACATGTTACATTGAATAAAAACACGAAAAATATATCCAGTTTGGTAGAAAAGTAACTTATCTATTTATTATTATTTATTTGTTATATATTTGTTTTTTTACAACTTTTTCGAATCTATGTGTACAAACCCAAAAATTGTTTGTTTGCAGTAAAAAAATAAATAAATAAAATGAAATATTCGACTTTCTCCAATAAAAATAAAAGTTCAAACACGAATTCACTTACGATATTTTGATTAAAATTATCCCAAATGTGCAATTATAATAATTATTTTCCGAATGGAGAATTGTTCTTTTTCTTTAGAACATACATAGACAATCGGTAAGACATATTGGTAACCATATTTTTTTATGCTTGTTAGCATGCCCACGTGGTTGAATACCGGAAGCTGTCTATACCTACAACTTAATTAGGAAGTGACGTTATGCTGTTATATGCATCGGCCTTCTTTCTTGGTAGCCACGGTATAACTGGCTTGCATGCAACTAGTCAGTGGTAGTACTGTCGCTTCTTCCAGCGGTGTAGGTATTGCTGGCGCTATATATAGTGAGAACCGGTGTAATTTCCTTTGTGTTAGAAAGGCCGGTGTAACACCCCTCTTTGAAAATATCCCGTCTGAGGATTAATTAAGTTTTTGTTTTGGGTTCACCCTAATCAACTCAGTTGATTTCCGTTTTCTTTTTGACCTCCTATTCGCAGGAGCCTTCTCTGGTATGGGCAGCTGAAAAGTATGAAAGACTGTGTCCATAATGTCCTCCTCAGGCGATCTGATCACCTTACTGTTTGAGTATCTTTTCCGGATTTGGTTAGTGTGACGTTTGTGCAAGAAGTCTGGTCCCTTAATCATGTAGACCATATTACCTATTTATTTCTCAACAGCGCTAGACTCCCAGAAAGTTCTATTATTTAAGTGAATCTTGTAGAAGACTCTTTTGCCAACTTTATACCGTTTTTTGTTATCTGTATTTTAGGTTTGGCCTATCCTGGTTTGGTAACAACTTATGAAAAATCGATCTAACCTTGTGTCCGAACATGACCTCGTCAACGTTTTGATGCTTGCATTCTCTCTGCTTGTCCATTATTTCTTGGATGGTATGGTGGAATGGTTATATGCTCGATTAGATGATCCTTGCAAAGATGTTTAAATTGCATTCCAGTGCCTGTTACAATGCAGTCTACTACTCCAAACCTAGCAAATAGTTCATACAAGAAGTTGATAGTTGCCTCAGATGTGGGGTTCTTGCATTTTAGTACGAAGAAAAGCTGTCTACAACTATGAGATAGTAGAAACCATCCAGCACTCCCACAAAGTCTAAATGAATTCTAGACCAAGGTTGGTCCGGTTTTGCCCACGATCTGAATTGAGACGGAGGAGCTTTCATAGCTAATGTACATCCTCTACACTCTCTGACCTTTTCTTCTATATTCTTATCCATGTTTGGCCAGAAAACGAAAGTTTTTCATTCTTGATATGCCTGAATGTCTTGCATGGAATTCCTTGAGCTTTTTTTTCTGTAATGTCATAGATATCGCAAATTGAATAAATTTCTTCATCTAGTGGGTTACTGCTGATTTTTTCTTTCATGCTTATAATAAATTCGTCCACCTCTGCCTTACTTTTCATCTCATCAAGCGTTACTGGAAGTTCTCTTATCGTGTCACATAAAGTATTTTTTACTTCAACTTCTGCTTGAATGGCTGCTATTACCATATCCTCCAATGGTTCTGTCTGCTTAGGTATTAACCTTGATAAACCGTCTGCATGACCAAGTTTTTCAGACGGTACATACTCCATTTGAAAATTGTAGAATGGTACTTCATCTTTAGAGTCTATTTGCTGTGGTAGTCCCTTTTTTCGATCCGAAAATCATTAATAATGGTTTGTGGTCTGTTTGTAACAGAAATTGCTTACTGTGCAGGATACAATGAAATTTCTTTACTGCGAATATAATATTTAGCACCTCTTTCTCAATTTGCAAGTAGTTCTTTTCGGCTGGTAGAAGTGTCTTGGATGCATGGGCTCTGGGTTTTACTTTTCCATCATCCATTTTGTGTAGTATGTATGCTCCTATGCTATAGGCGCTGGCATCACTTGCAACTACAATATCATGTTTAGGATTATAGTGTGCCAGAAACAAGTCAAACGTTAATATATCTTTAATTTCCTGAAATGCTTCTTCACACTCTTGCGTCCAGACCCATTTTTCGTCCTTCATTAACAGTTCATTGAAGGGTGATCTTAGTTTATGCATATTTGGCACGAATACATTGTAGTAATTCACCAACCCTAAGAAACTTTGTAGAGACACAATATTTTCTGGAGTCGGCATGTCTCTTATTGCACTTGATCTATCTGGATCCGGACTTCTTCCATGTTCATCGATGATTTTCCCCAAGTATTTTATTCTTTCCATGAAAAAAATACATTTTTCCTGTTTTAGTTCAAATCCATAATCCTGGATCCTTTTGAATACTTGGTTTAAATGAGCTTTGTGTTGTTCTTTGCTAGCGCTGTTCATTAATACATCGTCCAACCCATTTAGCATAATATCCATAATTTGCTGAAAAATCGCAGCGGCAACTTTGACACCAAAAGAAAGTCTGTTAAACTTGTACAGTTCCTAGATAGCAGCTTTGAACACTCCTCATAGACTGGAACTTGTAAATACACGTCACTGAGATTGATTTTAGAAAAATATTTCCCTCCACTCAATTTCACAAATATTTCTTCAGGGCTCGGAAAAGGATAATGGTGATCTTTTAATGCAGTGTTTAAGTCTGTGGAGAAGTCGGCACAAACCCGAATCTCCTTGCTCTTCTTTTTGATGTAAACTGTTGGTGCAGCCCACTCACTGTGATCAATTTTTTCAATGACACCCATGTTTTGAGTCTTTCTTATTCACTGTCTATTTCTTCTATAGCCGCGTATGGAACGTTTCTTTTCTTTCCAAACACTTGCTGTTCATTTACTTTGACTTTAAATTTTGCTACCGCTTTTGTACATCTTTCAAGACTGCCTGAAAATAGGTCTGGAAAAATTCTCTTTTAACTCTCTCTTAAGTTTTTTCTGCCCACACATTCGAATCCTCAACTTTTTGGCAAAAGGAGCTTAACGGCAGATTCCATAGCCTAAACTTTTCGAACAGATCAGTTCCAAAGAGGTAATTTGATTTTCGCATGACAAAATTTTTTGCTTTTTCAGTCTTATTCTGAAAAGAAATATTCGTCAATAATTCTCCTTAGAAGGTGATTTTTTCACCACTGACACATCTCGCCGTTTTATGTGATTTAATCATAGCAGCTCTCACAAGCTTATTCCATGTCTGTACATTAATGATGGAAATGTCAGACCCACTATCAAGCTATAATCTTACTTTCTTACATTTTAACCTGCACATATTTCCGGACATTTCGTTCCTCAGGTTCAATTTTTGTGAGTTTAATGGATGTTTTCTTTATACTAGATTTTTTCCTACAATGTGATGCCTGATCTCCTTTCTGGTAGCAGTTGTCGCATTTTTTGGAATTTGTAGGGACACTCATTGTACCAATGTTTATCTCCATACCTCCAACACGATCCAGGTCGGTCTTTTCCATACTTTTTCCTCTGGTTATTTTTTGAAGTCAACTTTTTCTTCTAATGGATCTTTTTAATGTGCGATACTCCGCTTTCCTCTATGTCACGATTGTCCTGTTTCAACATAGCGAAAGACTGTGAACGGGTTGTAGTTTTAAATTCGGCTGATTTTCGAGTTTACTTAAAACACGATGCCTGATTTCAGAGTCTTTATTTAAGACCAGACCTTGCATTTAAAATTATCTGATGATAATTCCTCTAGTTTAAAGTCGTCGCAATGCTTATTTACTATACTTACATGTGGTGTAGCCGTCTTCCTCTTTTCTAGTGACATTCATACACGTATATCTCTTGTGAAAAAGAGAAGTGTTCGTAGAAAACAGTTCTGTTAGTAGAGTAACTGTCTCTTGGAAGTTCAACTCACTGGTCTTTTTGGGGAGGATAAAATTCACGAACTTTGTATGCTCGGCAGTTCCCAATTTTCTCAGCAAAAACCTAACTTTTTTAGCATCTGTTCATCTGTACCGCAATCCGATACAAAAATATCCTTATAACTTCTATAGAAATGAGCGAAAGTGACATCGTCTTCTGGATTATAATTGAAGTTTTCATTAACGTTCCACACAGTCGTCTGCGAGAATGCATTAGGATTCTCGTTTGCTTTCGTTAACTGTGTTGCCCCCAGAATTTTTCTCTGTTTCTCATGTGTTTTCATAAAGATTTCCTCGAAGCGTTTCTGTTGTTGTAACAGTCTTTCTTTCAAATCTTTCTTTTTGTTCAGCGTTTTTAGAAATCTCTCTTCCATTTTTCTTTGGGCAATCTGTTGCTCCAAAAGCTCTTTTTAAAATTTATCCTCACTTTCAAATTGTCGTTGCATTTGTTGGTTTTGCAAAGCGAGTTTTTTCCGTTTGAAATTTGAACAATTGAAGAAAAAACTCTTTGAATTCCGCGTCCATCGTAAACGAATTCAAGTTACGCACCACACAATTTACACTTGTATTAAAAAATCAGTTTTTCCACGGCTTAATATCATTAGTTTGCTCAACTAATACACAAAACAAGAAATATATTATTTCTTAGCAAAAAATCAATCCAAGTTTTCTTTCTCCCAATTCTTTTGTTTGAAGAACAAAAGTTAAGAAAAAGTCCTTTTGAAAATTTCATTTGTTGCACGCGGTATTTCTCGTAATAAACAAATCTGGCGAAATAACATTTATTCAAAAAAGAAAACTTTTTTTTTTATTTGCCCGTGGTTTTACGTAGCAAAAAATAAAGTCCTTCGCTTCAAAGAGTCGACTAATTTGTAAGAGAAAATCAATTTTATTTTTATTTTAAACCTCTTTGTGTTTTGCAAAAATATGACTTGATTAGTAAACAGTTCTTTGTTAAACACAAATGGCTTACACGAACATATCTTTTTCACTGCTTTTTCTTTCCCTTAACAAATCTGCTGTTGACCATTTTATTAATAAATAATCAAACGTGTTTTCTTCAAATACCAGATGTTATCCGAATAATAACGACAACTTTCCCGATATTTGGTAGTTGATTTGGATAATATTTATCTTGACAAGTCATTTAACTTTGAAGAAAAGGGTCTTACCGTGGAAAACCCCTTTGTTTCTTGAAAAATAAAATAAAATAAAATAAAGTGAACCCCTTTTTTTTTCGAAACACTTGGTGTTAATATGTTCAATCATTTTAATAATTGACAATATTATTATTATTATTATTATTATTATTATTATTATTATTATTATTATTATTCGCATTCTCTCACTGTAGATTTTTGATTGCAAGTTTTTAGTTGTTGTTTCATTGTTTTTTTTAGATCGCCAAATTACTATTGTAGTAATTAATTTGCTGTTAATCCTTGCGTCTCCAAATATCTGTTTAAAATGACGAAGGTGTTTTGTTATAAAGATTTTGCGAATCCTTGTATTTCAATCACTTTTTGTGATTGTCTGCAGTGATATCGTTTCGATTCCGAATTTTTACAATAGTAAAAAGAAGAAAATCAAGTCAAGGTCGATTTAAGGAACAAATGCATTTAACATCACAGGTACAAAGGTAGGAAACGGGTATAACTGGCTTGCATGCAGCTAGTCAGTGGTAGTACTGTCGCTTCTTCCAGCGGTGTAGGTATAACTGGCGCTATATATAATTAGAGCCGGTTTAATTTCCCTTGTGTTAGATAGGCCGGTGTAACAATATATATATATATATATATATATATATATATATATATATATATATATATATATATATATATATATATATATATATAAATGTAAATGTTGGTTCGTTCGGAGTTAATTGTCTAAAAAACCATTGGACGGATGGCTTCCACGTTTTGGTATAATATGTTTACTATATCCATGTGTGTTTGTATATATTCCTTTTTAATTATAACATTATACTTAATTTTTCTATGATAAATAGGTGGATTTCTTTTTACCGAGAGGCTATTTTTTTTATTTAGGGACAATTATTTATTACCGCTTCCTGTCACGTGACCAGTGTTACAATTTAGCGGTTTTCCTGCTAGATCTGGAGATTTCGTTTACAATCTAGCGGGAAATTCTAGAAAATCTGGAGGTATTTGGCACCCAGAGACACCCGCATTAGATTGCTTGAAAATACTTTAAAACATAAAATAAACTCATTCATGTAAGTAAAAAAAAGTAGCATTTATTGCCTTTGGTAACAATTATTTATTGATTATTTGTTTTTTTTTTCACCTTATTTTCGACTAACCATTCTTAAATCTCACTATAAAATCGATTTTTCCAAGTACATTTTAGGTGGGGGAGGGGGGCATTCCAATCTCCCCGAAGGGGTTTGTATTACTGTACACAGGTTTGTATTACTGTACACATAGATTCGAAAAAGTTGTCAAAAAACAAATATATAACAAATAAATGTTATTAAAGGCAAGATAAGTTACTTTTCTGCTAAATTGGCTAGCGATTTTCTGGACATTTCTTTCTCCTGATCTCGCGGGTTTTTTTAAAACCTCAGTTGACAACATTGCATCACTAAAAAAACACCACAGGCTTAATGTAAACAGAATGTGTTTACAATATGGTAAATTTTCAATGGGTTTATTGATAATGTAACCATGTGATTGAAATTTAATTTAAATTAACCACACGTGGTCGAAAAATGAATGCCGACGCTCAAAGTGTATACACATTTTGATTCCTCCCTTTACTTAAAAATTCACCAAAAATCAGGAAATTAACGAATTTTAATGAAAATTGCAGTATTTTTCAAATAATGATCGCAGAATATAATGAACTAATTATTTTTACTTAACTCTTAGTGAAATTGTTTTATTTTGTTTAAACAAAAAATACCTTTACTAAAGTTATGGTTTTCAGTAGTAAATAAAAAACGCAAGAATTTATTTTTTGCTTTTTTTAAAGCATCGTAGTTTGTAACAATAAAAAATAATTTTTACAGTAACATTACGAAAAAAGCCGCTAAAGTCCGTATTAATGTATTCGATATAACTCGAAGAAAAATGAATTATCGGATACTAATCAGGAAATTAAAGATTCAATTAGATTCCTATTTCAGTCACCTAAATTATTTAAGGTGAAATGAGTTTAGGAATTTATAGCCAAACCTAAATATTTTTTTTTGTAAATATCCAGATACGCTACTACAGAACACCGACCACTCTAATTTGTTGGGGGGGGGTGATGTTGGGGCGCGCGCGCGCCAACATCACATCCGCCCCCCCCCCCCGCTCGCGCCCCCAATGTACAAAGTAAAATCTTCGGAAAATGTTAAATGGTGTTCTAATTGGTAAATGTCGGTGCGTTACTTACGGAAAATTTGAAAATTCGATGTTCCAGGTAAAAAAAAAAAAACAGATAAATTACCCCCCCTACTCCAACTTGGTGTGCTTTCCTTTTATTATTTTATTTCTTTTTCAGCTAATTTTAAATTTTCCACCCAAAAAGCGCTATAATGTATTTTTGAAAATTAGAAAATTCTATGTCCTGGAAAAAAAAATCCCCTCCCCCAACATTGTTTGCTTGGTGAAGCCGTCGTTTATGCTACAGCGTGCATGCGTGTAGCATAAACGGATGCTGCAAAATGGTGGAAAGAAGTTCGTGGGTTCAGGGGTAAATACCGTGCAAACGGTAAATTTGCCCCAAGTTTGACTATCAGATTCGTTGTCAGCGACCTCAATTACTTATAAAAAAACAAATTAGAGTGGTCGGTGTTTTGTAGTAGCGTGTCTGGATATTTACCTTTTTTTTTTCTTGCTTAAAAAAATAGCATTAATACAGTAAGTGAGGTAAACTGACTTTTTCGTTTAAAAATGGAATTATTTCCCTTTCGCTATTAACTTTTTTTTTTTTTTTTTTTAATAAATATTTTGTAGGGTTTGTATTACTGTACACATAGATTCGAAAAAGTTGTCCAAAAAGAAATATATAACAAATAAATGTTATCAAAGGCAAGCTAAGTTACTTTTCTACCAAACTGGATATATTTTTCGTGTTTTTATTCAATGTAACATGTTTATTCAGCTCGAAAACCATACAGTGTTTACCGATGTATTGGAACATTCAAGATGGTGTCTGATTCTCTCTTTAACACGGTAAGTGTGGGAAAAGATGTTATAAATAAAAAACCGGATAAAATACTGTTAAAAACTCGCTCAATATATGTTACCGTGACATAGGTTGACATATATTCGGCGGGTTTTTAATAGTATTTTGTATAGTTTTTTATTTATAACACCTTTTTTCCATACTTTCGGTGTTAAAGAGGGTGTGAGACGCCATCTTGAATTTTCGAATACATCGGTAAACACTGTATGTTTTTCGAGCTGAATAAATATGTTACATTGAATAAAAACACAAAAAATATATCCAGTTTGGCAGAAAAGTAACTTATCTTGCCTTTGATAACATTTATTTGTTATATATTTGTTTTTTGACAACTTTTTCGAATCTATGTGTACAGTAATACAAACACCCATTTTGTGTTTTATATACATAAAGTACAATTGTTGAATGTTACTGTTTTGATTATATTCGTTTTGGGGGGGGGGCACAATAAAAAATTAAGATAGATTAAAATGAAGCGAAATTTAAGTTTCCGTTCCATTTTTACAACAACCGTAAAACAGTGCATACTCAGCAAGTTTTATCGTAATTTATAAGCATATTGAAACACTAAATCAACATTTTATTTATTTTTTTGCATAATTAATGATGGAAGTATTTTTCTGTTTATTTTCTTAACATCTGTTAAAAAAAAATAAATAATTTGTACATTCTCTTGAAAAAAAGAATCAAACTTTTCTCTACTTTCACATGTGTTCCATTTTAACAAACTGAGCCACAGCAACGCGTGGCCGGGTACAGCTAGTATATATATATATATATATATATATATATATATATATATATATAGTAATCCTCATATAGTACTGCTTCACTGCTCATCAGTGCGACTAGACAAGCAACTACTTCAAGTCAGGATTGAAACCTGATCGCCCAAATTACAGTCGGAGCTTCTAACCGTTGCGCTATATGGCTGCTGCTTTGCAGGCATAATTTTTTACAAACAAATACACATTCTATTCATCAGTAATTCCATTAGTTTTGTTTCATATATATATATATATATATATACATATATATATATATATATATATATATATATATATATATATATATATATATATATATATATATATATATATTAGTATTGAGACGATTAATCAGAGTTGGGAATCGGAAATTTTGGAAATTTTGGGGGCATCGTTATCGGAATTAGAAAATTTTTAATTTCCGATTCCAAAACCATTCTTTTAACTTTTTTCGTGACAATAAAAAAATGAAACAAACAGATTTACTTTTTTATTAGAAGTTGTTCATTTACAACATAAGACTTAGGGCCACGGAATAGGTTATGAATTTCATTTCCAGATTCAACGTTGATTCTCAGAGTCTAATTTATTTCTTTTATGGTACATTCCTGTATTTATTCTCTTATTGGTGCATTACTGTAAGCATTCCTTTGTAAACCTTTTCGCACATATTCACTAAGCGTTTCAGGGAGTTCATACTTTATATTAAAAGATTTAAAATGTTCTCGCCAAAGTTTTTCAATTTCGTTGCTGCCCTCTGGATACTGTCGTTATCTGTCGTCAGCTTCTAAAATGATTAATGCTTACAGTATTTATTCGCTTTGCACACAAGTGAAAAATACAGATAAAAATCTCATGATGAGTTCATCCAAGTTATAGATATAATACATAAGGGGAAGACTTTTAAAAATTCCGAATTAAAAGTGAAATTATATCTACATTTAAACTTAGACTCACGCCCCCTGGGTAAGAATGAGATTCGCACATTTGTAACTATAACTAAAAGAATAAAGAGATGAAAAATAAAGAATGAGAATAACTAAAAAAATAAAGAGATGAAAAATAAAGAATGAAAATAAATAAAAAAATAAAGAGATGAAAAATAAAGAATAAAAATAACTAAAAGAATAAAGAGATGAAAAATAAAGAATGAAAATAACTAAAAGAATAAAGAGATGAAAAATAAAGAATGAGAATAACTAAAAGAATAAAGACATGAAAAATAAAGAATGAAAATAACTAAAAGAACAAAGAGATGAAAAATAAAGAATGACAATAACTAAAAGAATAAAGAGATGAAAAATAAAGAATGAGAATAACTAAAAAAATAAAGAGATGAAAAATAAAGAATGAAAATAACTAAAAGAATAAAGACATAAAAAATAAAGAATGAAAATAACTAAAAGAACAAAGAGATGAAAAATAAAGAATGACAATAACTAAAAGAACAAAGACATGAAAAATAAAGAATGACAATAACTAAAAAAATAAAGAGATGAAAAATAAAGAATGAGAATAACTAAAAAAATAAAGACATGAAAAATAAAGAATGAAAATAACTAAAAGAACAAAGAGATGAAAAATAAAGAATGACAATAACTAAAAGAATAAAGAAATGAAAAATAAAGAATGAGAATAACTAAAAGAACAAAGAGATGAAAAATAAAGAATGACAATAACTAAAAGAATAAAGAGATGAAAAATAAAGAATGAGAAAAACTAAAAAAATAAAGAGATGAAAAATAAAGAATAAGAATAACTAAAAGAATAAAGACATGAAAAATAAAGAATGAAAATAAATAAAAGAATAAAGAGATGAAAAATAAAGAATGAAAATAACTAAAAAATAAAGAGATAAAAATTAAAGAACAAGAATAACTAAAAGAATAAAGACATGAAAAATAAAGAATGAAAATAAATAAAAGAGTAAAGAGATTAAAAATAAAGAATGAAAATAACTAAAAGAATAAAGACATGAAAAATAAAGAATGAGAATAACTAAAAGAATAAAGAGATGAAAAATAAAGAATGAGAATAACTAAAAGAATAAAGAGATGAAAAATAAAGAATGAAAATAACTAAAAGAATAAAGAGATGAAAAATACAGAATGAGAATAACAAAAAGAATAAAGTGATGAAAAATAAAGAATCAGAATAACTAAAAGAATAAAGAGATGAAAAATAAAGAATGAAAATAACTAAAAGAATAAAGACATGAAAAATAAAGAATGAAAATAAATAAAAGAATAAAGAGATGAAAAATAAAGAATGAAAATAAATAAAAGAATAAAGAGATGAAAAATAAAGAATGAAAATAACTAAAAGAATAAAGAGATGAAAAATAAAGAATGAGAATAACTAAAAGAATAAAGAGATGAAAAATAAAGAATGAGAATAACTAAAAAAATAAAGAGATGAAAAATAAAGAATGAAAATAAATAAAAGAATAAAGAGATGAAAAATAAAGAATGAAAATAACTAAAAGAATAAAGAGATGAAAAATAAAGAATGAAAATAACGAAAAGAATAAAGAGATGAAAAATAAAGAATGAGAATAACTAAAAGAATAAAGAGATGAAGAATAAAGAATGAGAATAACTAAAAAAATAAAGACATGAAAAATAAAGAATGAAAATAACTAAAAGAATAAAGAGATGAAAAATAAAGAATGAAAATAACTAAAAGAATAAAGAGATGAAAAATAAAGAATGAAAATAACTAAAAGAATAAAGACATGAAAAATAAAGAATGAAAATAACTAAAAGAACAAAGAGATGAAAAATAAAGAATGACAATAACCAAAAGAATAAAGAGATGAAAAATAAAGAATGAGAATAACTAAAAAAAAAAAGAGATGAAAAATAAAGAATGAGAATAACTAAAAAAATAAAGAGATGAAAAATAAAGAATGAGAATAACTAAAAGAATAAAGAGATGAAAAATAAAGAATGAAAATAACGAAAAGAATAAAGAGATGAAAAATAAAGAATGAGAATAACTAAAAAAATAAAGACATGAAAAATAAAGAATGAGTATAACTAAAAGAATAAAGAGATGAAAAATAAAGAATGAAAATAACTAAAAGAATAAAGAGATGAAAAATAAAGAATGAAAATAACTAAAAGAATAAAGACATGAAAAATAAAGAATGAAAATAACTAAAAGAACAAAGAGATGAAAAATAAAGAATGACAATAACCAAAAGAATAAAGAGATGAAAAATAAAGAATGAGAATAACTAAAAAAATAAAGAGATGAAAAATAAAGAATGAAAATAACTAAAAGAATAAAGAGATGAAAAATAAAGAATGAGAATAACTAAAAGAATAAAGAGATGAAAAATAAAGAATGAAAATAACGAAAAGAATAAAGAGATGAAAAATAAAGAATGAGAATAACTAAAAAAATAAAGAGATGAAAATAAAGAATGAAAATAACTAAAAAAATAAAGAGATGAAAAATAAAGAATGAGAATAACTAAAAGAATAAAGAGATGAAAAATAAAGAATGAAAATAACGAAAAGAATAAAGAGATGAAAAATAAAGAATGAGAATAACTAAAAAAATAAAGACATGAAAAATAAAGAATGAAAATAACTAAAAGAATAAAGAGATGAAGAATAAAGAATGAAAATAACTAAAAGAATAAAGAGATGAAAAATAAAGAATGAGAATAACTAAAAAAATAAAGAGATGAAAAATAAAGAATGAGAATAACTAAAAAAATAAAGAGATGAAAAATAAAGAATGAAAATAACTAAAAAAATAAAGAGATGAAAAATAAAGAATGAGAATAACTAAAAGAATAAAGAGATGAAAAATAAAGAATGAAAATAACGAAAAGAATAAAGAGATGAAAAATAAAGAATGAGAATAACTAAAAAAATAAAGACATGAAAAATAAAGAATGAAAATAACTAAAAGAATAAAGAGATGAAGAATAAAGAATGAAAATAACTAAAAGAATAAAGAGATGAAAAATAAAGAATGAGAATAACTAAAAAAATAAAGAGATGAAAAATAAAGAATGAGAATAACTAAAAGAATAAAGAGATGAAAAATAAAGAATGAAAATAACGAAAAGAATAAAGAGATGAAAAATAAAGAATGAGAATAACTAAAAAAATAAAGAGATGAAAAATAAAGAATGAAAATAACTAAAAAAATAAAGAGATGAAAAATAAAGAATGAGAATAACTAAAAGAATAAAGAGATGAAAAATAAAGAATGAAAATAACGAAAAGAATAAAGAGATGAAAAATAAAGAATGAGAATAACTAAAAAAATAAAGACATGAAAAATAAAGAATGAAAATAACTAAAAGAATAAAGAGATGAAGAATAAAGAATGAAAATAACTAAAAGAATAAAGAGATGAAAAATAAAGAATGAGAATAACTAAAAAAATAAAGACATGAAAAATAAAGAATGAAAATAACGAAAAGAATAAAGAGATGAAAAATAAAGAATGAGAATAACTAAAAGAATAAAGAGATGAAAAATAAAGAATGAGAATAACTAAAAAAATAAAGACATGAAAAATAAAGTATGAGAATAACTAAAAGAATAAAGAGATGAAAAATAAAGAATGAAAATAACTAAAAGAATAAAGAGATGAAAAATAAAGAATGAGAATAACTAAAAGAATAAAGACATGAAAAATAAAGAATGAAAATAACTAAAAGAATAAAGAGATGAAAAATAAAGAATGAGAATAACTAAAAAAATAAAGAGATGAAAAATAAAGAATGAGAATAACTAAAAGAATAAAGAGATGAAAAATAAAGAATGAAAATAACTAAAAGAATAAAGAGATGAAAAATAAAGAATGAAAATAACTAAAAGAATAAAGAGATGAAAAATAAAGAATGAAAATAACTAAAAGAATAAAGACATGAAAAATAAAGAATGAAAATAACTAAAAGAACAAAGAGATGAAAAATAAAGAATGACAATAACCAAAAGAATAAAGAGATGAAAAATAAAGAATGAGAATAACTAAAAAAATAAAGAGATGAAAAATAAAGAATGAGAATAACTAAAAGAATAAAGAGATGAAAAATAAAGAATGAAAATAACTAAAAAAATAAAGAGATGAAAAATAAAGAATGAGAATAACTAAAAGAATAAAGAGATGAAAAATAAAGAATGAAAATAACGAAAAGAATAAAGAGATGAAACATAAAGAATGAGAATAACTAAAAAAATAAAGACATGAAAAATAAAGAATGAAAATAACTAAAAGAATAAAGAGATGAAGAATAAAGAATGAAAATAACTAAAAGAATAAAGAGATGAAAAATAAAGAATGAGAATAACTAAAAAAATAAAGAGATGAAAAATAAAGAATGAGAATAACTAAAAAAATAAAGAGATGAAAAATAAAGAATGAGAATAACTAAAAAAATAAAGAGATGAAAAATAAAGAATGAGAATAACTAAAAGAATAAAGAGATGAAAAATAAAGAATGAAAATAACGAAAAGAATAAAGAGATGAAAAATAAAGAATGAGAATAACTAAAAAAATAAAGACATGAAAAATAAAGAATGAAAATAAATAAAGAATAAAGAGATGAAGAATAAAGAATGAAAATAACTAAAAGAATAAAGAGATGAAAAATAAAGAATGAAAATAACTAAAAAAATAAAGACATGAAAAATAAAGAATGAAAATAACGAAAAGAATAAAGAGATGAAAAATAAAGAATGAGAATAACTAAAAGAATAAAGAGATGAAAAATAAAGAATGAGAATAACTAAAAAAATAAAGACATGAAAAATAAAGAATGACAATAACCAAAAGAATAAAGAGATGAAAAATAAAGAATGAGAATAACTAAAAGAATAAAGAGATGAAAAATAAAGAATGAAAATAACTAAAAGAATAAAGAGATGAAAAATAAAGAATGAAAATAACTAAAAGAATAAAGAGATGAAAAATAAAGAATGAGAATAACTAAAAAAATAAAGACATGAAAAATAAAGAATGAAAATAACTAAAAGAATAAAGAGATGAAAAATAAAGAATTAAAATAACTAAAAGAATAAAGAGATGAAAAATAAAGAATGAGAATAACTAAAAGAATAAAGAGATGAAAAATAAAGAATGAGAATAACTAAAAAAATAAAGAGATGAAAAATAAAGAATGAAAATAACTAAAAGAATAAAGAAATGAAAAATAAAGAATGAAAATAACTAAAAGAACAAAGAGATGAAAAATAAAGAATGACAATAACTAAAAGAATAAAGAGATGAAAAATAAAGAATGAGAATAACTAAAAAAATAAAGGCATGAAAAATAAAGAATGAAAATAACTAAAAGAACAAAGAGATGAAAAATAAAGAATGACAATAACTAAAAAATAAAGAGATAAAAATTAAAGAACAAGAATAACTAAAAGAATAAAGACATGAAAAATAAAGAATGAAAATAAATAAAAGAGTAAAGAGATTAAAAATAAAGAATGAAAATAACTAAAAGAATAAAGACATGAAAAATAAAGAATGAGAATAACTAAAAGAATAAAGAGATGAAAAATAAAGAATGAGAATAACTAAAAGAATAAAGAGATGAAAAATAAAGAATGAAAATAACTAAAAGAATAAAGAGATGAAAAATACAGAATGAGAATAACAAAAAGAATAAAGTGATGAAAAATAAAGAATCAGAATAACTAAAAGAATAAAGAGATGAAAAATAAAGAATGAAAATAACTAAAAGAATAAAGACATGAAAAATAAAGAATGAAAATAAATAAAAGAATAAAGAGATGAAAAATAAAGAATGAAAATAAATAAAAGAATAAAGAGATGAAAAATAAAGAATGAAAATAACTAAAAGAATAAAGAGATGAAAAATAAAGAATGAGAATAACTAAAAGAATAAAGAGATGAAAAATAAAGAATGAGAATAACTAAAAAAATAAAGAGATGAAAAATAAAGAATGAAAATAAATAAAAGAATAAAGAGATGAAAAATAAAGAATGAAAATAACTAAAAGAATAAAGAGATGAAAAATAAAGAATGAAAATAACGAAAAGAATAAAGAGATGAAAAATAAAGAATGAGAATAACTAAAAGAATAAAGAGATGAAGAATAAAGAATGAGAATAACTAAAAAAATAAAGACATGAAAAATAAAGAATGAAAATAACTAAAAGAATAAAGAGATGAAAAATAAAGAATGAAAATAACTAAAAGAATAAAGAGATGAAAAATAAAGAATGAAAATAACTAAAAGAATAAAGACATGAAAAATAAAGAATGAAAATAACTAAAAGAACAAAGAGATGAAAAATAAAGAATGACAATAACCAAAAGAATAAAGAGATGAAAAATAAAGAATGAGAATAACTAAAAAAAAAAAGAGATGAAAAATAAAGAATGAGAATAACTAAAAAAATAAAGAGATGAAAAATAAAGAATGAGAATAACTAAAAGAATAAAGAGATGAAAAATAAAGAATGAAAATAACGAAAAGAATAAAGAGATGAAAAATAAAGAATGAGAATAACTAAAAAAATAAAGACATGAAAAATAAAGAATGAGTATAACTAAAAGAATAAAGAGATGAAAAATAAAGAATGAAAATAACTAAAAGAATAAAGAGATGAAAAATAAAGAATGAAAATAACTAAAAGAATAAAGACATGAAAAATAAAGAATGAAAATAACTAAAAGAACAAAGAGATGAAAAATAAAGAATGACAATAACCAAAAGAATAAAGAGATGAAAAATAAAGAATGAGAATAACTAAAAAAATAAAGAGATGAAAAATAAAGAATGAAAATAACTAAAAGAATAAAGAGATGAAAAATAAAGAATGAGAATAACTAAAAGAATAAAGAGATGAAAAATAAAGAATGAAAATAACGAAAAGAATAAAGAGATGAAAAATAAAGAATGAGAATAACTAAAAAAATAAAGAGATGAAAATAAAGAATGAAAATAACTAAAAAAATAAAGAGATGAAAAATAAAGAATGAGAATAACTAAAAGAATAAAGAGATGAAAAATAAAGAATGAAAATAACGAAAAGAATAAAGAGATGAAAAATAAAGAATGAGAATAACTAAAAAAATAAAGACATGAAAAATAAAGAATGAAAATAACTAAAAGAATAAAGAGATGAAGAATAAAGAATGAAAATAACTAAAAGAATAAAGAGATGAAAAATAAAGAATGAGAATAACTAAAAAAATAAAGAGATGAAAAATAAAGAAGGAGAATAACTAAAAAAATAAAGAGATGAAAAATAAAGAATGAAAATAACTAAAAAAATAAAGAGATGAAAAATAAAGAATGAGAATAACTAAAAGAATAAAGAGATGAAAAATAAAGAATGAAAATAACGAAAAGAATAAAGAGATGAAAAATAAAGAATGAGAATAACTAAAAAAATAAAGACATGAAAAATAAAGAATGAAAATAACTAAAAGAATAAAGAGATGAAGAATAAAGAATGAAAATAACTAAAAGAATAAAGAGATGAAAAATAAAGAATGAGAATAACTAAAAAAATAAAGAGATGAAAAATAAAGAATGAGAATAACTAAAAGAATAAAGAGATGAAAAATAAAGAATGAAAATAACGAAAAGAATAAAGAGATGAAAAATAAAGAATGAGAATAACTAAAAAAATAAAGAGATGAAAAATAAAGAATGAAAATAACTAAAAAAATAAAGAGATGAAAAATAAAGAATGAGAATAACTAAAAGAATAAAGAGATGAAAAATAAAGAATGAAAATAACGAAAAGAATAAAGAGATGAAAAATAAAGAATGAGAATAACTAAAAAAATAAAGACATGAAAAATAAAGAATGAAAATAACTAAAAGAATAAAGAGATGAAGAATAAAGAATGAAAATAACTAAAAGAATAAAGAGATGAAAAATAAAGAATGAGAATAACTAAAAAAATAAAGACATGAAAAATAAAGAATGAAAATAACGAAAAGAATAAAGAGATGAAAAATAAAGAATGAGAATAACTAAAAGAATAAAGAGATGAAAAATAAAGAATGAGAATAACTAAAAAAATAAAGACATGAAAAATAAAGTATGAGAATAACTAAAAGAATAAAGAGATGAAAAATAAAGAATGAAAATAACTAAAAGAATAAAGAGATGAAAAATAAAGAATGAGAATAACTAAAAGAATAAAGACATGAAAAATAAAGAATGAAAATAACTAAAAGAATAAAGAGATGAAAAATAAAGAATGAGAATAACTAAAAAAATAAAGAGATGAAAAATAAAGAATGAGAATAACTAAAAGAATAAAGAGATGAAAAATAAAGAATGAAAATAACTAAAAGAATAAAGAGATGAAAAATAAAGAATGAAAATAACTAAAAGAATAAAGAGATGAAAAATAAAGAATGAAAATAACTAAAAGAATAAAGACATGAAAAATAAAGAATGAAAATAACTAAAAGAACAAAGAGATGAAAAATAAAGAATGACAATAACCAAAAGAATAAAGAGATGAAAAATAAAGAATGAGAATAACTAAAAAAATAAAGAGATGAAAAATAAAGAATGAGAATAACTAAAAGAATAAAGAGATGAAAAATAAAGAATGAAAATAACTAAAAAAATAAAGAGATGAAAAATAAAGAATGAGAATAACTAAAAGAATAAAGAGATGAAAAATAAAGAATGAAAATAACGAAAAGAATAAAGAGATGAAACATAAAGAATGAGAATAACTAAAAAAATAAAGACATGAAAAATAAAGAATGAAAATAACTAAAAGAATAAAGAGATGAAGAATAAAGAATGAAAATAACTAAAAGAATAAAGAGATGAAAAATAAAGAATGAGAATAACTAAAAAAATAAAGAGATGAAAAATAAAGAATGAGAATAACTAAAAAAATAAAGAGATGAAAAATAAAGAATGAGAATAACTAAAAAAATAAAGAGATGAAAAATAAAGAATGAGAATAACTAAAAGAATAAAGAGATGAAAAATAAAGAATGAAAATAACGAAAAGAATAAAGAGATGAAAAATAAAGAATGAGAATAACTAAAAAAATAAAGACATGAAAAATAAAGAATGAAAATAAATAAAGAATAAAGAGATGAAGAATAAAGAATGAAAATAACTAAAAGAATAAAGAGATGAAAAATAAAGAATGAAAATAACTAAAAAAATAAAGACATGAAAAATAAAGAATGAAAATAACGAAAAGAATAAAGAGATGAAAAATAAAGAATGAGAATAACTAAAAGAATAAAGAGATGAAAAATAAAGAATGAGAATAACTAAAAAAATAAAGACATGAAAAATAAAGAATGACAATAACCAAAAGAATAAAGAGATGAAAAATAAAGAATGAGAATAACTAAAAGAATAAAGAGATGAAAAATAAAGAATGAAAATAACTAAAAGAATAAAGAGATGAAAAATAAAGAATGAAAATAACTAAAAGAATAAAGAGATGAAAAATAAAGAATGAGAATAACTAAAAAAATAAAGACATGAAAAATAAAGAATGAAAATAACTAAAAGAATAAAGAGATGAAAAATAAAGAATTAAAATAACTAAAAGAATAAAGAGATGAAAAATAAAGAATGAGAATAACTAAAAGAATAAAGAGATGAAAAATAAAGAATGAGAATAACTAAAAAAATAAAGAGATGAAAAATAAAGAATGAAAATAACTAAAAGAATAAAGAAATGAAAAATAAAGAATGAAAATAACTAAAAGAACAAAGAGATGAAAAATAAAGAATGACAATAACTAAAAGAATAAAGAGATGAAAAATAAAGAATGAGAATAACTAAAAAAATAAAGGCATGAAAAATAAAGAATGAAAATAACTAAAAGAACAAAGAGATGAAAAATAAAGAATGACAATAACTAAAAGAATAAAGAGATGAAAAATAAAGAATGAGAATAACTAAAAAAATAAAGACATGAAAAATAAAGAATGAAAATAACTAAAAGAACAAAGAGATGAAAAATAAAGAATGAGAATAACTAAAAAAATAAAGAGATGAAAAATAAAGAATAAGAATAACTAAAAGAATAAAGACATGAAAAATAAAGAATGAAAATAAATAAAAGAATAAAGAGATGAAAAATAAAGAATTAGAATAACTAAAAGAATAAAGATATGAAAAATAAAGAATGAAAATAACTAAAAGAATAAAGAGATGAAGAATAAAGAATGAAAATAACTAAAAGAATAAAGAGATGAAAAATAAAGAATGAGAATAACTAAAAAAATAAAGACATGAAAAATAAAGAATGAAAATAACGAAAAGAATAAAGAGATGAAAAATAAAGAATGAGAATAACTAAAAGAATAAAGAGATGAAAAATAAAGAATGAGAATAACTAAAAAAATAAAGACATGAAAAATAAAGAATGACAATAACCAAAAGAATAAAGAGATGAAAAATAAAGAATGAGAATAACTAAAAAAATAAAGAGATGAAAAATACAGAATGAGAATAACTAAAAGAATAAAGAGATGAAAAATAAAGAATGAAAATAACTAAAAGAATAAAGAGATGAAAAATAAAGAATGAAAATAACTAAAAGAATAAAGAGATGAAAAATAAAGAATGAGAATAACTAAAAAAATAAAGACATGAAAAATAAAGAATGAAAATAACTAAAAGAATAAAGAGATGAAAAATAAAGAATTAAAATAACTAAAAGAATAAAGAGATGAAAAATAAAGAATGAAAATAACTAAAAGAATAAAGAGATGAAAAATAAAGAATGAGAATAACTAAAAAAATAAAGAGATGAAAAATAAAGAATGAAAATAACTAAAAGAATAAAGAAATGAAAAATAAAGAATGAAAATAACTAAAAGAACAAAAAGATGAAAAATAAAGAATGACAATAACTAAAAGAATAAAGAGATGAAAAATAAAGAATGAGAATAACTAAAAAAATAAAGGCATGAAAAATAAAGAATGAAAATAACTAAAAGAACAAAGAGATGAAAAATAAAGAATGACAATAACTAAAAGAATAAAGAGATGAAAAATAAAGAATGAGAATAACAAAAAAAATAAAGTCATGAAAAATAAAGAATGAAAATAACTAAAAGAACAAAGAGATGAAAAATAAAGAATGAGAATAACTAAAAAAATAAAGAGATGAAAAATAAAGAATAAGAATAACTAAAAGAATAAAGACATGAAAAATAAAGAATGAAAATAAATAAAAGAATAAAGAGATGAAAAATAAAGAATTAGAATAACTAAAAGAATAAAGAGATGAAAAATAAAGAATGAAAATAACTAAAAGAATAAAGAGATGAAAAATAAAGAATGAGAATGACAAAAAGAATAAAGTGATGAAAAATAAAGAATGAGAATAACTAAAAGAATAAAGACATGAAAAATAAAGAATGAAAATAACTAAAAGAATAAAGAGATGAAAAAAAGAATGAAAATAACTAAAAGAATAAAGAGATGAAAAATAAAGAATGAAAATAACTAAAAGAATAAAGAGATGAAAAATAAAGAATGAAAATAACTAAAAGAATAAAGAGATGAAAAATAAAGAATGAGAATAACTAAAAGAATAAAGACATGAAAAATAAAGAATGAAAATAAATAAAAGAATGAAGAAATGAAAAATAAAGAATGAAAATAACTAAAAGAATAAAGAGATGAAAAATAAAGAATGAAAATAATTAAAAGAATAAAGAGATGAAAAATAAAGAATGAGAATAACTAAAAGAATAAAGACATGAAAAATAAAGAATGAAAATAACTAAAAGAATAAAGAGATGAAAAATAAAGAATGAAAATAACTAAAAGAATAAAGAGATGAAAAAAAAGAATGAAAATAACTAAAAAAATAAAGAGATGAAAAATAAAGAATGAAAATAACTAAAAGAACAAAGAGATGAAAAATAAAGAATGAGAATAACTAAAAAAATAAAGACATGAAAAATAAAGAATGAGAACAACTAAAAGAATAAAGAGATGAAAAATAAAGAATGAGAATAACTAAAAAAATAAAGAGATGAAAAATAAAGAATGAGAATAACTAAAAGAATAAAGACATGAAAAATAAAGAATGAAAATAACTAAAAGAATAAAGAGATGAAAAATAAAGAATGAAAATAACTAAAAGAATAAAGAGATGAAAAATAAAGAATGAAAATAACTAAAAGAATAAAGACATGAAAAATAAAGAATGAAAATAACTAAAAGAACAAAGAGATGAAAAATAAAGAATGACAATAACCAAAAGAATAAAGACATGAAAAATAAAGAATGAGAATAACTAAAAAAATAAAGAGATGAAAAATAAAGAATGAGAATAACTAAAAAAATAAAGAGATGAAAAATAAAGAATGAAAATAACTAAAAAAATAAAGAGATGAAAAATAAAGAATGAGAATAACTAAAAGAATAAAGAGATGAAAAATAAAGAATGAAAATAACAAAAAGAATAAAGAGATGAAAAATAAAGAATGAGAATAACTAAAAAAATAAAGACATGAAAAATAAAGAATGAAAATAACTAAAAGAATAAAGAGATGAAGAATAAAGAATGAAAATAACTAAAAGAATAAAGAGATGAAAAATAAAGAATGAGAATAACTAAAAAAATAAAGAGATGAAAAATAAAGAATGAGAATAACTAAAAAAATAAAGAGATGAAAAATAAAGAATGACAATAACTAAAAAAATAAAGAGATGAAAAATAAAGAATGAGAATAACTAAAAGAATAAAGAGATGAAAAATAAAGAATGAAAATAACGAAAAGAATAAAGAGATGAAAAATAAAGAATGAGAATAACTAAAAAAATAAAGACATGAAAAATAAAGAATGAAAATAACTAAAAGAATAAAGAGATGAAGAATAAAGAATGAAAATAACTAAAAGAATAAAGAGATGAAAAATAAAGAATGAGAATAACTAAAAAAATAAAGACATGAAAAATAAAGAATGAAAATAACGAAAAGAATAAAGAGATGAAAAATAAAGAATGAGAATAACTAAAAGAATAAAGAGATGAAAAATAAAGAATGAGAATAACTAAAAAAATAAAGACATGAAAAATAAAGAATGAGAATAACTAAAAGAATAAAGAGATGAAAAATAAAGAATGAAAATAACGAAAAGAATAAAGAGATGAAAAATAAAGAATGAGAATAACTAAAAGAATAAAGACATGAAAAATAAAGAATGAAAATAACTAAAAGAATAAAGAGATGAAAAATAAAGAATGAAAATAACTAAAAGAATAAAGACATGAAAAATAAAGAATGAAAATAACTAAAAGAACAAAGAGATGAAAAATAAAGAATGACAATAACCAAAAGAATAAAGAGATGAAAAATAAAGAATGAGAATAACTAAAAAAATAAAGAGATGAAAAATAAAGAATGAGAATAACTAAAAGAATAAAGAGATGAAAAATAAAGAATGAAAATAACTAAAAGAATAAAGAGATGAAAAATAAAGAATGAAAATAACTAAAAGAATAAAGAGATGAAAAATAAAGAATGAGAATAACTAAAAAAATAAAGACATGAAAAATAAAGAATGAAAATAACTAAAAGAATAAAGACATGAAAAATAAAGAATTAAAATAACTAAAAGAACAAAGAGATGAAAAATAAAGAATGACAATAACTAAAAGAATAAAGAGATGAAAAATAAAGAATGAGAATAACTAAAAAAATAAAGGCATGAAAAATAAAGAATGAAAATAACTAAAAGAACAAAGAGATGAAAAATAAAGAATGACAATAACTAAAAGAATAAAGAGATGAAAAATAAAGAATGAGAATAACTAAAAAAATAAAGAGATGAAAAATAAAGAATGAGAATAACTAAAAAAATAAAGAGATGAAAAATAAAGAATGAGAATAACTAAAAAAATAAAGAGATGAAAAATAAAGAATGAGAATAACTAAAAGAATAAAGAGATGAAAAATAAAGAATGAAAATAACGAAAAGAATAAAGAGATGACAAATAAAGAATGAGAATAACTAAAAAAATAAAGACATGAAAAATAAAGAATGAAAATAACTAAAAGAATAAAGAGATGAAGAATAAAGAATGAAAATAACTAAAAGAATAAAGAGATGAAAAATAAAGAATGAGAATAACTAAAAAAATAAAGACATGAAAAATAAAGAATGAAAATAACGAAAAGAATAAAGAGATGAAAAATAAAGAATGAGAATAACTAAAAGAATAAAGAGATGAAAAATAAAGAATGAGAATAACTAAAAAAATAAAGACATGAAAAATAAAGAATGAGAATAACTAAAAGAATAAAGAGATGAAAAATAAAGAATGAAAATAACGAAAAGAATAAAGAGATGAAAAATAAAGAATGAGAATAACTAAAAGAATAAAGACATGAAAAATAAAGAATGAAAATAACTAAAAGAATAAAGAGATGAAAAATAAAGAATGAAAATAACTAAAAGAATAAAGACATGAAAAATAAAGAATGAAAATAACTAAAAGAACAAAGAGATGAAAAATAAAGAATGACAATAACCAAAAGAATAAAGAGATGAAAAATAAAGAACGAGAATAACTAAAAAAATAAAGAGATGAAAAATAAAGAATGAGAATAACTAAAAGAATAAAGAGATGAAAAATAAAGAATGAAAATAACTAAAAGAATAAAGAGATGAAAAATAAAGAATGAAAATAACTAAAAGAATAAAGAGATGAAAAATAAAGAATGAGAATAACTAAAAAAATAAAGACATGAAAAATAAAGAATGAAAATAACTAAAAGAATAAAGAGATGAAAAATAAAGAATTAAAATAACTAAAAGAACAAAGAGATGAAAAATAAAGAATGACAATAACTAAAAGAATAAAGAGATGAAAAATAAAGAATGAGAATAACTAAAAAAATAAAGGCATGAAAAATAAAGAATGAAAATAACTAAAAGAACAAAGAGATGAAAAATAAAGAATGAAAATAACTAAAAGAACAAAGAGATGAAAAATAAAGAATGACAATAACTAAAAGAATAAAGAGATGAAAAATAAAGAACGAGAATAACTAAAAAAATAAAGAGATGAAAAATAAAGAATGAGAATAACTAAAAGAATAAAGAGATGAAAAATAAAGAATGAAAATAACTAAAAGAATAAAGAGATGAAAAATAAAGAATGAAAATAACTAAAAGAATAAAGAGATGAAAAATAAAGAATGAGAATAACTAAAAAAATAAAGACATGAAAACTAAAGAATGAAAATAACTAAAAGAATAAAGAGATGAAAAATAAAGAATTAAAATAACTAAAAGAATAAAGAGATGAAAAATAAAGAATGAAAATAACTAAAAGAATAAAGAGATGAAAAATAAAGAATGAGAATAACTAAAAAAATAAAGAGATGAAAAATAAAGAATGAAAATAACTAAAAGAATAAAGACATGAAAAATAAAGAATGAAAATAACTAAAAGAATAAAGAAATGAAAAAAAGAATGAAAATAACTAAAAGAATAAAGAGATGAAAAATAAAGAATGAAAATAACTAAAAGAATAAAGAGATGAAAAATAAAGAATGAGAATAACTAAAAGAATAAAGACATGAAAAATAAAGAATGAAAATAAATAAAAGAATAAAGAAATGAAAAATAAAGAATGAAAATAACTAAAAGAATAAAGAGATGAAAAATAAAGAATGAAAATAATTAAAAGAATAAAGAGATGAAAAATAAAGAATGAGAATAACTAAAAGAATAAAGACATGAAAAATAAAGAATGAAAATAACTAAAAGAATAAAGAGATGAAAAATAAAGAATGAAAATAAATAAAAGAATAAAGAGATGAAAAATAAAGAATTAGAATAACTAAAAGAATAAAGAGATGAAAAATAAAGAATGAAAATAACTAAAAGAATAAAGAGATGAAAAATAAAGAATGAGAATAACAAAAAGAATAAAGTGATGAAAAATAAAGAATGAGAATAACTAAAAGAATAAAGACATGAAAAATAAAGAATGAAAATAACTAAAAGAATAAAGAAATGAAAAAAAGAATGAAAATAACTAAAAGAATAAAGAGATGAAAAATAAAGAATGAAAATAACTAAAAGAATAAAGAGATGAAAAATAAAGAATGAAAATAACTAAAAGAATAAAGAGATGAAAAATAAAGAATGAGAATAACTAAAAGAATAAAGACATGAAAAATAAAGAATGAAAATAAATAAAAGAATAAAGAAATGAAAAATAAAGAATGAAAATAACTAAAAGAATAAAGAGATGAAAAATAAAGAATGAAAATAATTAAAAGAATAAAGAGATGAAAAATAAAGAATGAGAATAACTAAAAGAATAAAGACATGAAAAATAAAGAATGAAAATAACTAAAAGAATAAAGAGATGAAAAATAAAGAATGAAAATAACTAAAAGAATAAAGAGATGAAAAAAAAGAATGAAAATAACAAAAAAAATAAAGAGATGAAAAATAAAGAATGAAAATAACTAAAAGAATAAAGAGATGAAAAATAAAGAATGAAAATAACTAAAAGAATAAAGAGA
This sequence comes from Euprymna scolopes, assembly GCF_053919585.1. NCBI lineage: Eukaryota > Metazoa > Mollusca > Cephalopoda > Sepiida > Sepiolidae > Euprymna > Euprymna scolopes. Next base: position 61,108,903 of record NC_136517.1, on the reverse strand, counting down.
TGAAAAATAAAGAATGAAAATAACTAAAAGAATAAAGAGATGAAAAATAAAGAATGAAAATAACTAAAAGAATAAAGAGATGAAAAATAAAGAATGAAAATAACTAAAAGAACAAAGAGATGAAAAATAAAGAATGACAATAACCAAAAGAATAAAGAGATGAAAAATAAAGAATGAGAATAACTAAAAAAATAAAGAGATGAAAAATAAAGAATGAAAATAACTAAAAGAATAAAGAGATGAAAAATAAAGAATGAAAATAACTAAAAGAATAAAGACATGAAAAATAAAGAATGAGAATAACTAAAAGAATAAAGAGATGAAAAATAAAGAAAGAAAATAACTAAAAGAATAAAGAGATGAAAAATAAAGAATGAAAATAACTAAAAGAATAAAGAGGTGAAAAATAAAGAATGAGAATAACTAAAAAAAATAAAGACATGAAAAATAAAGAATGAAAATAACTAAAAGAATAAAGAGATGAAAAATAAAGAATGAAAATAACTAAAAGAGTAAAGAGATGAAAAATAAACAATGAAAATAACTAAAAGAATAAAGAGATGAAAAATAAAGAATGAGAATAACTAAAAAAATAAAGAGATGAAAAATAAAGAATGAAAATAACTAAAAGAATAAAGACATGAAAAATAAAGAATGAAAATAACTAAAAGAACAAAGAGATGAAAAATAAAGAATGACAATAACTAAAAGAATAAAGAGATGAAAAATAAAGAATGAGAATAACTAAAAAAATAAAGACATGAAAAATAAAGAATGAAAATAACTAAAAGAACAAAGAGATGAAAAATAAAGAATGACAATAACTAAAAGAATAAAGAGATGAAAAAAAGAATGAAAATAACTAAAAGAATAAAGAGATGAAAAATAAAGAATGAAAATAACTAAAAGAATAAAGAGATGAAAAATAAAGAATGAAAATAACTAAAAGAATAAAGAGATGAAAAATAAAGAATGAGAATAACTAAAAGAATAAAGACATGAAAAATAAAGAATGAAAATAAATAAAAGAATAAAGAAATGAAAAATAAAGAATGAAAATAACTAAAAGAATAAAGAGATGAAAAATAAAGAATGAAAATAACTAAAAGAATAAAGAAATGAAAAATAAAGAATGAGAATAACTAAAAGAATAAAGACATGAAAAATAAAGAATGAAAATAACTAAAAGAATAAAGAGATGAAAAATAAAGAATGAGAATAACTAAAAAAATAAAGAGATGAAAAATAAAGAATGAGAATAACTAAAAAAATAAAGAGATGAAAAATAAAGAATGAGAATAACTAAAAAAATAAAGAGATGAAAAATAAAGAATGAGAATAACTAAAAGAATAAAGAGATGAAAAATGAAGAATGAAAATAACGAAAAGAATAAAGAGATGAAAAATAAAGAATGAGAATAACTAAAAAAATAAAGACATGAAAAATAAAGAATGAAAATAACTAAAAGAATAAAGAGATGAAGAATAAAGAATGAAAATAACTAAAAGAATAAAGAGATGAAAAATAAAGAATGAGAATAACTAAAAAAATAAAGACATGAAAAATAAAGAATGAAAATAACTAAAAGAACAAAGAGATGAAAAATAAAGAATGAGAATAACTAAAAAAATAAAGAGATGAAAAATAAAGAATAAGAATAACTAAAAGAATAAAGACATGAAAAATAAAGAATGAAAATAAATAAAAGAATAAAGAGATGAAAAATAAAGAATGAGAATAACTAAAAGAATAAAGAGATGAAAAATAAAGAATGAAAATAACTAAAAGAATAAAGAGATGAAAAATAAAGAATGAGAATAACAAAAAGAATAAAGTGATGAAAAATAAAGAATGAGAATAACTAAAAGAATAAAGACATGAAAAATAAAGAATGAAAATAACTAAAAGAATAAAGAGATGAAAAAAAGAATGAAAATAACTAAAAGAATAAAGAGATGAAAAATAAAGAATGAAAATAACTAAAAGAATAAAGAGATGAAAAATAAAGAATGAAAATAACTAAAAGAATAAAGAGATGAAAAATAAAGAATGAGAATAACTAAAAGAATAAAGACATGAAAAATAAAGAATGAAAATAAATAAAAGAATAAAGAAATGAAAAATAAAGAATGAAAATAACTAAAAGAATAAAGAGATAAAAAATAAAGAATGAAAATAACTAAAAGAATAAAGAGATGAAAAATAAAGAATGAGAATAACTAAAAGAATAAAGACATGAAAAATAAAGAATGAAAATAACTAAAAGAATAAAGAGATGAAAAATAAAGAATGAGAATAACTAAATGAATAAAGAGATGAAAAAAAAGAATGAAAATAACTAAAAAAAATAAAGAGATGAAAAATAAAGGATGAAAATAACTAAAAGAATAAAGAAATGAAAAATAAAGAATGAAAATAACTAAAAAAATAAAGACATGAAAAATAAAGAATGAGAATAACTAAAAGAATAAAGACATGAAAAATAAAGAATGAGAATAACTTAAAGAATAAAGTGATGAAGAATAAAGAATGAGAATAACTAAAAAAATAAAGACATGAAAAATAAAGAATGAAAATAACTAAAAGAATAAAGAGATGAAAAATAAAGAATGAAAATAACTAAAAGAATAAAGAGATGAAAAATAAAGAATGAAAATAACTAAAAGAACAAAGACATGAAAAATAAAGAATGACAATAACCAAAAGAATAAAGAGATGAAAAATAAAGAATGAGAATAACTAAAAAAATAAAGACATGAAAAATAAAGAATGAAAATAACTAAAAGAATAAAGAGATGAAAAATAAAGAATGAAAATAACTAAAAAAATAAAGACATGAAAAATAAAGAATGAGAATAACTAAAAGAATAAAGAGATGAAAAATAAAGAATGAAAATAACTAAAAGAATAAAGAGATGAAAAATAAAGAATGAAAATAACTAAAAGAATAAAGAGATGAAAAATAAAGAATGAGAATAACTAAAAAAATAAAGACATGAAAAATAAAGAATGAAAATAACTAAAAGAATAAAGAGATGAAAAATAAAGAATGAAAATAACTAAAAGAGTAAAGAGATGAAAAATAAAGAATGAAAATAACTAAAAGAATAAAGAGATGAAAAATAAAGAATGAGAATAACTAAAAAAATAAAGAGATGAAAAATAAAGAATGAAAATAACTAAAAGAATAAAGACATGAAAAATAAAGAATGAAAATAACTAAAAGAACAAAGAGATGAAAAATAAAGAATGACAATAACTAAAAGAATAAAGAGATGAAAAATAAAGAATGAGAATAACTAAAAAAATAAAGACATGAAAAATAAAGAATGAAAATAACTAAAAGAACAAAGAGATGAAAAATAAAGAATGACAATAACTAAAAGAATAAAGAGATGAAAAAAAGAATGAAAATAACTAAAAGAATAAAGAGATAAAAAATAAAGAATGAAAATAACTAAAAGAATAAAGAGATGAAAAATAAAGAATGAAAATAACTAAAAGAATAAAGAGATGAAAAATAAAGAATGAGAATAACTAAAAGAATAAAGACATGAAAAATAAAGAATGAAAATAAATAAAAGAATAAAGAAATGAAAAATAAAGAATAAGAATAACTAAAAGAATAAAGACATGAAAAATAAAGAATGAAAATAACTAAAAGAAGAAAGAGATGAAGAATAAAGAATAAGAATAACTAAAAGAATAAAGCGATGAAAAATAAAGAATGAAAATAACTAAAAGAAGAAAGAGATGAAGAATAAAGAATAAGAATAACTAAAAGAATAAAGAGATGAAAAATAAAGAATGAAAATAACTAAAAGAATAAAGAGATGAAAAATAAAGAATGAGAATAACTAAAAGAATAAAGGGAGTAAAAATAAAGAATAAGAATAACTAAAAGAATAAAGAGATGAAAAATAAAGAATGAAAATAACTAAAAGAATAAAGAGTTAAAAAATAAAGAATGAAAATAACTAAAAGAATAAAGAGATGAAAAATAAAGAATGAAAATAACTAAAAGAATAAAGACATGAAAAATAAAGAATGAGAATAACTAAAAGAATAAAGAGATGAAGAATAAAGAATGAAAATAACTAAAAGAATAAAGACATGAAAAATAAAGAATGAGAATAACTAAAAGAATAAAGAGATGAAGAATAAAGAATAAGAATAACTAAAAGAATAAAGAGATGAAAAATAAAGAATGAAAATAACTAAAAGAATAAAGAGATGAAAAATAAAGAATGAAAATAACTAAAAGAAGAAAGAGATGAAAAATATGCAACAAATAAATGCTACAAAAGACAAGACTCTTCAACCGACTTGGATAATTGTATTTGTGTTGTTCGAACATGTTTTTCCTCACATACACACATCCACATGTATGCACGCATATACGCACACACACACACACACACACACACGTATATACACATTCACATACACACACATGTACGTTCGCGCGCGCACAAACATACACACATTGGTGACGTCACTTATTTTTAAGTGAAATCAAGACATGCACAGTCAGAACACTGATCCCAGTATAAAAGTCAACAACAACGTTCAACTTCATCTTTCTTCCCTTTTGCCTTGGTTTGTCAACCAGACAAGTTCGCGTCCACAACTTGTGGCCTGAAGACACTTCCACGTGGCCGACTGCTACCATGCACGTGCGGCTTTGCTGAAGTCATCCCACTCTCTCTTTTTCTACATGCTGGACTGCCATTTCTCTTTCCCCCACTTTATTCCTCTTTTTCCACGCGCGTAGTCGTCAACGACTGAACTAAACACGTGTTCCACCTAAACCATTTATTTTCAACATAAAATAAACGACATGTTTATTTTTTACTCAGCAATTGGGTTTTTTGTTCCTTCCATTCATTTCATTATTTTCTTTTGTAGCAAGTTAGGATTATTATATCCTGGTCCGCAACAAACGATGGTGACCCCTTAATTTAAAATGAAATGAATGTATTCGAATGAGACACGCAGTGTAAACTAAACTCTTCCACACAAATCCACGGCACGCACGAAAAATATTTTTTCTCTAAAAAAACAAACTTGTCGACCACGTGGAGGAACATTTTCAAACCGTGCACAAGGAATTGAAATAAAAAATTTCAACAAAAAAAAAAAACAACAAAATGGAACTTCAACAGACGGACTTCTACAACAAAACCATGGCAACCTGACCAAAACCGAGACAAAGAATTAACAGAATTAAAGTCTACAGTTTTGAAAAGCTTTCAAAGCAGCTAGCCAATGTACTTCAAATGCATCGACGTTATCCCAGAAACTACAACGACATGCGACAAAGTTACAGGCGAAGAAGTTTAAGCAGGAACCGGTCCACGTCACAAGATAGACAAGATGTTTGCTACTACCACAGCAGATTCGGCGTCAACACGAGAAAATGCACTACACCCTGCGCGTTCAAAAAACCAGCGCAGGGAAACAAACCTTCCAGCCAGTAACAATGACGACTGTAGCTGGAGCACAAAAAAAGGTCGTCTGTTTTATATCCGTGACAAAATCCACATATATTACTTTTTAATGGACACGGAGCAGAAATCAGCGTCAAACCAACACCACATGGCCACCCAACAGGGACCCAATTTTTCAGCGTACAAGCCACCAACGGTACAAAAATACCCACTTTTGGCGAGAAAACTTTAAACTTAAACCTGGGAATGCGAAGGATTTTTTTTCTGGAATTTCACCATAGCCAACGTGACCACTCCAATTTTGGGGGCGGACTTTTTAGCCCATTTCAACCTGTCTGTCGACATGACTCACCACACATTGACAGAAAACGAAAGGAAGATTTCAGCGAGAGGAACTACCTCGAAATTTTTAACCACCGGAATCAGCACTGCCTTACCCAAAGATTTACACGCCCGCCGGTTACTCCAAAAATTTCCTCAACTTTCCCAGCCGTTTAAAAACATGGACTCCATCAAGCATAGCGCTAAGCACTATATTAAGACCACAGGACCGCCCGTCTATTCAACCCCCAGATGCTTGAAACCGGATAAATACAAATTGGCAAAATCCGTTTCAAAACCTACTCCACATGAGGATAATACGGCCCTCGAAAAGTGCTTGGTCATCACCACACCACATTTCACATAGTGCAGAAAGCTGACAACACCACATGGTGTCCGTGCAGAGATTTTAGACGCTTAACCGCGAAAACAGTTCCGGATAGATATCTTACCCCTCCCCCCCCCCCATATCCATGACTTCGCCAACGGACTCCAAGGCGCCACAATTTTCTCCAAACTGGACCTCGTTAAGGCATATTTTCAAATTCCATTCGCAGAAGACATTCACAAAACTGCACTAACCACACCATTTGGCCTTTACGAGTTCCTAAGGATGCCTTTCAGGCTGAGAAACGCCTGTTAAACTTTCCAACGTTTGATTGACGAAGTTTTCAGAGGTCTGCCATTCATATTCGCATATGTGGACAACGTTTTAATCGCCAGCAGAAACCTCGAAGAACACCGGCTACACCTGGAACAAACTTTCGAAAGACTGTTATATTTCGGTCTGAAACTAAACACCGATAAATGTGTTTTTGGCCACCAGGAGGTTCAATTTCTCGGACATTTAATCGACAAGGATAGAATCTCCCCTTTGCCTGAAAAAGTAAATGCCATTTCAAATTTCCCTCTACCGACATCTATCAGACAAGTACGCCGTTTTGTAGGCATAATTAACTATTACCGACGCTTTTTGCCTAACTGTTCCGCGTTACTCGCACCTTTAATGGACTTGTTAAAAAAAACGAACCAAAAACCAACAGTTAGTTTTAGAAGGACTTCAAACAATCGAAAACTGCTTTGGCAAACTTCACCAAACTTACATATATCCAAGATAGCGATACAACGGAACTTACACTTACGAAGGATGCATTGGAAATAACAGTAGGAGCTGTCATTCACCAAATTTCTGACAACAAAATGACCCCTATTTCATTCTTCTCTGCCAAGTTAAACAAAGCGCAAACTAAATATAGCACTTTCTCGAGAGAGTTACTTGCAATTTACCTTGCAATTAAACATCTCCTCGAAGGCAGAAAATTTTCCATTTATATGGATCATAAACCCCTAACATTTGCTCTACACACACATGTCGACAAATACGGTCCACAAGAAATTCGACATCTTGACTATATAGCTCAATATTCTACCGATATACGTTACGTAAAAGGACAAGAAAACGTTGTAACTGACGCTTTATCGCCACTAAGTATGGAATTAATAGCACAAGAGCAATTAGCCGATGCCACACTCCCAGCTATAATGGACAAAACTTCACTGAAGTTAAAAGAAAAGCCGATACCGTTCGGAACAACAAATTTTTATTGTGATGTTTCACAAAAACACACTCACCCTTATATTTCACCCAGCCTCAGACAACAAGTTTTCCAGCACTTCCACAATTTGTCCCACCCAGGAAAACACGCCACCGTGAAATTAATAGGGGAACGTTTTGTTTGGCCAAATATGAATATGGACATCCGTAATTGGACAAAAACTGGCATTCCTTGCCAAAAAAAGTCCACAGGCACACAAAATCACGTTCAGGAACTTTCAATGTACCAGATGCTAGGTTTACTCATGTTCATATCGACTTGGTTGGACCCTTGCCCACTTCAAAAGGACACACCCACATCCTTACTATAGTCGATAGATTCAGCAGATGGCCGACAGCAATACCAGGGAAAGACATATCAGCCGCAACAATAGCCAGAGCGATTTTACAAGATTGGATAGCAATTTTCGGAGTGCCCTCCGCAATCACAACGGACAGGGACTCACAGTTTCAATCAACTCTTTTCGCTGAATTCAACCATTTGTTGGGAACAAAGCACATACCACCCTTATGCAAACGGTATGGTGGAACGGTTTCATAGACAATTAAAAGCATCTTTGGCTATGAACGAAAACAAATGGGACTGGTCAGACAAATTGCCACTCATTCTCCTAGCAATTTGCAACACTGTGAAGGAAGATTTGCAGAGCACACCTGCAGTATTAGTTTTCGGTTCAGCACTAATTTTACCGGGACAATTCTGCGAAAACAATACAAACATTTTCCCGACGACAACTTTTGTAACGGATTTAAAACATGAAGTATCACGATTAAAATTCACCCCAACCAAAAAGCCAGACACGAACATTTTCGTTCCAAGCGATATTCACACCTGTAAATACGTTTTTATCAGGAACGACGCAGTCAAAAAACCACTCCGTCCAAATTATTCCGAACCTTATCTAGTTCTCGACAGAAGTAAAAAGTACTTTACCATTTTAAACAGAGATTAAAAAAAGACACTATTGCAATAGACAGACTTAAACCTGCATTCATAGACGAACAATTACACGTTTCTCCTACTCCAATACAAGAACATACACACTCACAAACTAACAAAGAAATTACAAAAAACAACACACCACAAACAACAACAAAAAACAGGTCGAAAAGTTCATTGGCCAAAACATTTCAAACAATACATAACTTTAAAATATATATATATATATACATAAAAAATATACATAAAAAGAAACAAAATACGCTTCTCTTGTATATATATATATATATACAATTTTCTTATAAATTTTAAATCCAAACCTTTTATTTCAATTTTTCAGATTCATCTGCCTTACTTTTAATGCTAGGTTTCTTTTGGTGTCTGTTAAATTCAATAGAAATCCTCCTAAATTTGCTGATGAGAAGACCGTGCTTACCAAAAACACTATGTATAATTGTTCTACGTGACTTCATGTATACCACAAATAAAAAGCACGGATTTCCGAAACGATCGTACAGATAATTGACTTTGTTGTTGTTCCTTCTTATGAAACTGATTTTTAATTTAATTAAAATTTGATTTTTAAATTTAAATTTTTTTTTTTTTTTTTTTTTTTTTTAATTTTTAAATTATAAATCACATTACTTAATATTGAATTAGCTCTAGGACATTTAACTATCGAGCTTATTATATATCTAAATTACAACGAGCATTTCCTGTATTTTAATTAAACTAGTAATTTCACTATTACATTAAAATACACTTAGCTCTTTAGACTATTATTCTAATCTCCTTTAAATTATATATATATATATATATATATATATATATATATATATATATATATATATATATATATATATATATATATATATATATATATATATACATTTTTTCCCCTCAGGAGGGGGGGTCTTGTTCAAACATGTTTTTCCTCACATACACACATACACATGTACGCACGCACATACACACACACACGTATATACACATCCACGTACACACACATGCACGTTCGATCGTGCAAACATACACACATTAGTGACGTCACTTATTTTTAAGTGAAATACAGACATGCGCAGTCAGAACACTGATCCCGGTATAAAAGTCAACAACAACGTTCAACTTCATCTTTCTTCCCTTTTGCCTTGGTTTGTCGACCAGACAAGTTCGCGTCCACAACTTGTGACCTGAAGATACTTCCACGTGGCCGACTGCTACCATGCACGCGCAGCTTTGTTGAGGTCAGCCCTCTCTCTCTCTTTCTTTTTCTACATGCTGGACTGCCATTTCTCTTTCCCCTACTTTATTCCTCTTTTTCCATAGGCGTAGTCGTCAACGACTGAACAGAACACATGTTCCACCTAAACCATTTATTTTCAACATAAAATAAACGACATGTTTATTTTATTCAGCAATTGAGTTTTTTTTTCCTTCCTTCGATTCATTTCATTATTTTCTTTTGTAGCGAGTTAAGATTATTATATCCTGGTCCGCAACAGTGTTTAAGCTTATTTTAAAGCGTTTTTAGTTCAGTCATTCTGTTGAGTTAGACTTTAAAAAAATGTACTGTCCATAAGCTCTTCACAAGGACACTTCATTACCGCTAAAAATCGAAAATTAAACAAACGCTGGTAGAAACACATCAAATAAATTTCAACAATCAAACGAAAATGGTATGGTCTGCCAAAATGTTGTATCGAATTTTAAGCGATTAGACAAAATTAAAAAGTTAAAATGGACCGGAAATGATTATCATTTTATATTAAATTTATGTATAAAACTGCTTTCCTACTCGAAATTCTAAAATAATTGTTTTTTTTTCTTTCATAGTAGCAATCAAAACCTGACCCTAACCCTAATTCATCTTTTCTATTGTTTTGTATAATGTACGTTGCTTTTTTTTAATTTTTTTTTTATAATTAACCGCTGTAATAATATTTTGGTTTTGGGCTTTCGTTATAATGATGAATATGTTTGGAATATATGCTTAATGAAATGAATTAAAATAACTTATATTCTAACAAACCCAAATGTAATTGATATGCCATAAAACAAAACAACTAATTAGTCGGAAAACTAAATTGCCTAATATAACACAGCTTCAAAGAAGAAAAGGGAGAAACTTTTTTTTCATGCATCTCTAATAATATATCATTTTTAGCATTTCTGTTTAGTGACAAAAAATGACAAAACGTGTAACACATAGAATATAACTGTTAGCAAAAATTACTGCCAGCAGCGTCGATTATATAAATAAATATACAAAAGCACAACAGCTATTATTTGAATCTGTTCTTTTTATTTATATGTTTTTGTTTGCGATTATCATAGTGAATCAACTATATTTAATTCTGCTAAAATACTTCATTACTATAATCATGATCAATCTGTCACTCCCTATTTCAAATTAGTGAACTGATCTATGGTAATTTTCCCTCCCTTCAAAAACAACAATCACACTCTTGTCACATTGTTAATTGGTTATTTCGCATTTATATTACAGTAAGATCGGAAGAAGTTTTTGCTTGCAAGGTAAGTTAATGTCTGTCTGTCTGTCTGTCTGTCTGTCTGTCTGTGTCTGTCTCTCTCTCTCTCTCTATTTCTCTCGCTTTATCCATCTTCCTCCTTTCTCTCTCTCACACACACCTTTTATCTCTCTCTCTCTTATTTTCTCTTCCTCTCTCTCTCTCTCTCTCTCTCTCTCTCTCTCTCTTATTTTCTCTTCCTCTCTCTCTTTTATTTTCTTTTCCTCTCTCCCGCTTTCTCTCTACCTTCCTCAACTATATTTAATTTTCATATCAGTAAAATTTCATAAATTTTGCATCATGCAATTCATCTCTATCTCTCGCTCTACTATTATATAAAAGGAATTCTGTGTGTGTGTGTGTGTGTGTGTGTGTGTGTGTGTGTGTGTGTGTGTGTGTGTGTGTGAAAGAGAGAGAGGGGGGTCCACTCCCCATGGATTTGAAAACGGCTGGACCGATTTTTATGAAATTTCACACAAAGGTACATTATATATCTAGCAGTGTTCCTAGATTGTTTTTTTTATCGGAATGTCTTTTATAAGTATCAATAATCGATAATTAAAATGAAAAAATGAACAAGCAATTTTTACTAACGTTAACATCGTATACAGTCTAACATTACAAGTGCATTTGAGAAGTTTGATTACCACACAAGCAGAAAGGCTCAACATATAAAATCAACAATAGGTTCTTTGATATGACAGGGGCTCGTTCGAAATGAGTTTTTATGTTTAAAGCACAATTGCACCATGATACTTGACTTTTTCATTTTAAACTTAAATTCAAGCCATTATCACTGCACAAGTAGTAAGGTCAGGCATATAAAATCAACGGTAGGTGCTTTTATATGACAGGGGCCCGTTCGAAATGAATGTGTCATTTTAGAGCACAATTGCATGATACTTGATTTTTGCATTTTAAACTTTAAATTAAGCCATTTTATAAAATAAACTGCAGGTTCTCTACAGTGCAATGTATTGTTGACTAAGTTGTGAAGCTTCCTCTCAGTGCACCGCGATGGGTTACCAACTAGAGTAGGCAATCAATCGATTTGATTGAAAAGTAACGATTTCACCGATTTTGATGACAATAAAATATGGGGATATGAAACAGTCGTTGATCACCATTCAATCCCGGGCAAAGTCGGGACACCATGCTAGTATATATATATATATATATATATATATATATATATATATATATATACTATAATAATTTAAATACCTACAGACACTCGTGTTTTATCCTGTCTGGCTTCATTAGCAAGGACCTGAACCACTAAGTTACCATCAAACGCGAGAGATACAGTTGAATTTAAACATTTATTCTTATTAAATGTTTTTAACGTCAGTCAGAGAGTGATCTAATCATTAAATCACGATCTAGGCATATGAGCTAAGGTGACCGACTTTATTACAACTGAAAGTGTTCAACGATAAGAAACAAGTTTCTTTTATTATTTACTATGATAATCATTAAATACCTACAGACACTAGTGTTTCATCCTTTCGGGAACCATCAGTGCAGGGTGTCACGATATATATATATATATATATATATATATATATATATATATATATATATATATATACATATATATATATATATATATATATATATATGTATATATATATATATAAAGCATAAGCATAGCTTACCAATTTATCTGAATGCTCGAACATTTTCTAGATTTATTCTATTTTTTATTTTTTGGCAAATCCAGGAAAACAGCTACTCTAAGCTGTCAGAATTCCATAAGATCTGCTAGATGAATACAGTTGAATTTAAACATTTATTCTTATTAAATGCTTTTAACGTCAGCCAAAGAGTGATCTGATCTAATGATGATCTAGACATATGAGCTAAGGTGACCGACTTTATTACAACTGAAAGTTCTCAACAATAAGAAACAAGTTTCTTAAAGGGGCTGACATTATTATTTACTATAATAATTATTAAATACCAACAGACACTCGTGTTTCATCCTTTCGGGAATCATCAGTGCAGGGTGTCACGATATATATATATATATATATAGCATAAACAGAGCCGATTTATCTAAATGCTCGAACACTTTCTAGATTTATTTTATTTTTTATTTTTTGGTAAATCCAGAAAACGGTTACTCCAAGCTGTCAGAATTCCATAAGATCTGATAGACGAAAGTTTTTCATCGACTCTCCAGATGACATGAACTTCTCATTAGATTTTGCATTATAAACTTTCATTTAAGCCATGTTGTAGTTTATTGGATCTACTAGGAGGCGTCAGTGGTGAAGTGAATACCAATAAGAAACAGTGACTAAGCATGCTGTCTTCAAATATTGTCTGCTCAATAGCACCACTTTCATTAGGAATTTTGGAAACCTTCATGTGGTTCCTTCCATGAGTACATGGTTTAGCAGGAGAACCAATACCAGCACAACAGAATTCTGTAAGTCAAAATATTGTATCTCGCTGATTCTTTGATTTATGTAGCACTGCTGCAATTTATAAAGGAACTATTTCTCTGCAAGACAAAAAATATTAGTTCGTTCGCTTTTAAATGACCACGTGATTAGATGCCACATAGCTCAAATGGTGTACTGCAATTGGTCTCTTCTATGATTCACAGATTTGTGGTTGGCTCAACGTCCCAAAACATAGTACGACCTGTTGCTTTATTTGGTTGCACGTGCCGATGACAAAGGAAGCAGAAAAATTAGTCGCAGAAAAAAATTGCTATGTTTCACTTCATGTCTGACACCTTTTGGCTAATATCAAAGTGTTGTATCTGTTCTGATACTACACTTCATCTTTTCTCTCCTCAGTCAGTGAAGGAGAAATCCTTCTAGACCAAGACAATTTTTATTTTTATCCTAATCTTTCGGGAAAGTTGGATTCTCCTCGCATTAATAATCAATTTGATGTCCAACTCTAATCTCATGGAGAATTTACAATGTCCGAAGTGGTAATATTTACCATAATTATGACGTTATGGCAATTGCAAACAAAATGAGGGAAAATTGCTTGTGCTATATACAAATGCCAACAATGTTGGATAAATGGAATTCAACATGGCCGCTCCTGCGTAAAAGGCTGAGATGTCCTCTGAAACACAATATTTTAAGAAGGCTAGACTTCACCCTGACCAAACTTTGACCATATATGATGGAAAAAGAAAGCCAGTTCATATTTCTGCTGTGCAGAATAACATTTTTTTTTTCACCTTTTTGTACATTGATTTTTGTTGCTTTGGTTCATTGTATATTTGCAATTTAGTTGTGCTCAGTACGGACAACCAACGGCTCATGAGTCTGCCCCAAATCTATTGTCCAAGGCTCTATGCTATAATATAACACAACTTTCTTCAACTATGAATTCAATTCTAATGAAATTTTCTTCATTAGTTTTTTGGTAAGGAAAACACGTTTAGATAAGTTAAAACAAAAAGAAAAATAGTTGACCTTTTGTATGCTTTGAATAGCAGCAGTGTTTTTTAATATCGTACTTAAGACAAGGCGCCATAAAATAGGTAAGCAGGCGAATTTTTTGAAACCGGAAGTCACAAACCAGATGGACAGTTTAAACTCTCAAACAAGCAAGCAATCTGATCTGAGTTTTATAATTAAATATTTTTTTTTTTGTTATTTTTTTATAAGAGCCTCAGGATTTTGGTTAGAACATGATGATTATAAAAATTATTGTTAGAACATGATGATTATAAAAATTTTGGTTAGAACATGATGATTATAAAAATTTTGGTTAGAACATGATGATTATAAAAATTTTGGTTAGAACATGATGATTATAAAAATTTTGGTTAGAACATGATGATTATAAAAATATTGGTTAGAACATGATGATTATACAAATTTTGGTTAGAACATGATGATTATACAAATTTTGGTTAGAACATGATGATTATAAAAATTTTGGTTAGAACATGATGATTATACAAATTTTGGTTAGAACATGATGATTATACAAATTTTGGTTAGAACATGATGATTATAAAAATTTTGGTTAGAACATGATGATTATAAAAATTTTGGTTAGAACATGATGATTATAAAAATTTTTGTTAGAACATGATGATTATAAAAATATTGGTTAGAACATGATGATTATACAAATTTTGGTTAGAACATGATTATTATAAAAATTTTGGTTAGAACATGATGATTATAAAAATTTTGGTTAGAACATGATGATTATACAAATTTTGGTTAGAACATGATGATTATAAAAATATTGGTTAGAACATGATGATTATACAAATTTTGGTTAGAACATGATGATTATAAAAATTTTGGTTAGAACATGATGATTATACAAATTTTGGTTAGAACATGATGATTATAAAAATATTGGTTAGAACATGATGATTATACAAATTTTGGTTAGAACATGATGATTATACAAATTTTGGTTAGAACATGATGATTATAAAAATTTTGGTTAGAACATGATGATTATACAAATTTTGGTTAGAACATGATGATTATAAAAATTTTGGTTAGAACATGATGATTATAAAAATATTGGTTAGAACATGATGATTATAAAAATATTGGTTAGAACATGATGATTATAAAAATTTTGGTTAGAACATGATGATTATACAAATTTTGGTTAGAACATGATGATTATAAAAATTTTTGTTAGAACATGATGATTATAAAAATTTTGGTTAGAACATGATGATTATAAAAATTTTGGTTAGAACATGATGATTATAAAAATTTTGGTTAGAACATGATGATTATACAAATTTTGGTTAGAACATGATGATTATACAAATTTTGGTTAGAACATGATGATTATAAAAATTTTGGTTAGAACATGATGATTATAAAAATTTTGGTTAGAACATGATGATTATAAAAATTTTGGTTAGAACATGATGATTATAAAAATTTTGGTTAGAACATGATGATTATAAAAATTTTGGTTAGAACATGATGATTATAAAAATATTGGTTAGAACATGATGATTATACAAATTTTGGTTAGAACATGATGATTATACAAATTTTGGTTAGAACATGATGATTATAAAAATTTTGGTTAGAACATGATGATTATAAAAATTTTGGTTAGAACATGATGATTATAAAAATTTTGGTTAGAACATGATGATTATAAAAATTTTGGTTAGAACATGATGATTATAAAAATTTTTGTTAGAACATGATGATTATAAAAATTTTGGTTAGAACATGATGATTATACAAATTTTGGTTAGAACATGATTATTATAAAAATTTTGGTTAGAACATGATGATTATAAAAATTTTGGTTAGAACATGATGATTATACAAATTTTGGTTAGAACATGATGATTATAAAAATATTGGTTAGAACATGATGATTATAAAAATATTGGTTAGAACATGATGATTATACAAATTTTGGTTAGAACATGATTATTATAAAAATTTTGGTTAGAACATGATGATTATAAAAATTTTGGTTAGAACATGATTATTATAAAAATTTTGGTTAGAACATGATGATTATAAAAATTTTGGTTAGAACATGATGATTATACAAATTTTGGTTAGAACATGATTATTATAAAAATTTTGGTTAGAACATGATGATTATAAAAATTTTTGTTAGAACATGATGATTATAAAAATTTTGGTTAGAACATGATGATTATACAAATTTTGGTTAGAACATGATTATTATAAAAATTTTGGTTAGAACATGATGATTATAAAAATTTTGGTTAGAACATGATGATTATACAAATTTTGGTTAGAACATGATGATTATAAAAATATTGGTTAGAACATGATGATTATAAAAATATTGGTTAGAACATGATGATTATACAAATTTTGGTTAGAACATGATTATTATAAAAATTTTGGTTAGAACATGATGATTATAAAAATATTGGTTAGAACATGATGATTATAAAAATTTTGGTTAGAACATGATGATTATACAAATTTTGGTTAGAACATGATGATTATAAAAATTTTGGTTAGAACATGATGATTATAAAAATATTGGTTAGAACATGATGATTATACAAATTTTGGTTAGAACATGATGATTATAAAAATTTTGGTTAGAACATGATTATTATAAAAATATTGGTTAGAACATGATGATTATAAAAATTTTGGTTAGAACATGATGATTATACAAATTTTGGTTAGAACATGATGATTATAAAAATTTTGGTTAGAACATGATGATTATAAAAATATTGGTTAGAACATGATGATTATACAAATTTTGGTTAGAACATGATGATTATAAAAATTTTGGTTAGAACATGATGATTATAAAAATTTTTGTTAGAACATGATGATTATAAAAATTTTGGTTAGAACATGATGATTATAAAAATATTGGTTAGAACATGATGATTATAAAAATTTTGGTTAGAACATGATGATTATAAAAATTTTGGTTAGAACATGATGATTATAAAAATTTTGGTTAGAACATGATGATTATAAAAATATTGGTTAGAACATGATGATTATACAAATTTTGGTTAGAACATGATGATTATAAAAATTTTGGTTAGAACATGATGATTATAAAAATTTTGGTTAGAACATGATGATTATAAAAATTTTGGTTAGAACATGATGATTATAAAAATTTTGGTTAGAACATGATGATTATAAAAATTTTGGTTAGAACATGATGATTATAAAAATTTTGGTTAGAACATGATGATTATAAAAATTTTGGTTAGAACATGATGATTATAAAAATTTTGGTTAGAACATGATGATTATAAAAATTTTGGTTAGAACATGATGATTATAAAAATTTTGGTTAGAACATGATGATTATAAAAATATTGGTTAGAACATGATGATTATAAAAATATTGGTTAGAACATGATGATTATACAAATTTTGGTTAGAACATGATTATTATAAAAATTTTGGTTAGAACATGATGATTATAAAAATATTGGTTAGAACATGATGATTATAAAAATTTTGGTTAGAACATGATGATTATACAAATTTTGGTTAGAACATGATGATTATAAAAATTTTGGTTAGAACATGATGATTATAAAAATTTTGGTTAGAACATGATGATTATAAAAATATTGGTTAGAACATGATGATTATAAAAATTTTGGTTAGAACATGATGATTATACAAATTTTGGTTAGAACATGATGATTATAAAAATTTTGGTTAGAACATGATGATTATACAAATTTTGGTTAGAACATGATTATTATAAAAATATTGGTTAGAACATGATGATTATAAAAATTTTGGTTAGAACATGATGATTATACAAATTTTGGTTAGAACATGATGATTATAAAAATTTTGGTTAGAACATGATGATTATAAAAATATTGGTTAGAACATGATGATTATACAAATTTTGGTTAGAACATGATGATTATAAAGATTTTGGTTAGAACATGATGATTATAAAAATTTTTGTTAGAACATGATGATTATAAAAATTTTGGTTAGAACATGATGATTATAAAAATATTGGTTAGAACATGATGATTATAAAAATATTGGTTAGAACATGATGATTATAAAAATATTGGTTAGAACATGATGATTATAAAAATATTGGTTAGAACATGATGATTATACAAATTTTGGTTAGAACATGATGATTATAAAGATTTTGGTTAGAACATGATGATTATAAAAATTTTGGTTAGAACATGATGATTATAAAAATATTGGTTAGAACATGATGATTATAAAAATTTTGGTTAGAACATGATGATTATACAAATTTTGGTTAGAACATGATGATTATAAAAATTTTGGTTAGAACATGATGATTATAAAAATTTTGGTTAGAACATGATGATTATAAAAATATTGGTTAGAACATGATGATTATAAAAATTTTGGTTAGAACATGATTATTATAAAAATTTTGGTTAGAACATGATGATTATACAAATTTTGGTTAGAACATGATGATTATAAAAATTTTGGTTAGAACATGATGATTATAAAAATATTGGTTAGAACATGATGATTATAAAAATTTTGGTTAGAACATGATGATTATAAAAATTTTGGTTAGAACATGATGATTATAAAAATATTGGTTAGAACATGATGATTATAAAAATTTTGGTTAGAACATGATGATTATACAAATTTTGGTTAGAACATGATTATTATAAAAATTTTGGTTAGAACATGATGATTATAAAAATTTTGGTTAGAACATGATGATTATAAAAATTTTGGTTAGAACATGATGATTATAAAAATATTGGTTAGAACATGATGATTATACAAATTTTGGTTAGAACATGATTATTATAAAAATTTTGGTTAGAACATGATGATTATAAAAATTTTGGTTAGAACATGATGATTATACAAATTTTGGTTAGAACATGATTATTATAAAAATTTTGGTTAGAACATGATGATTATACAAATTTTGGTTAGAACATGATGATTATAAAAATATTGGTTAGAACATGATGATTATACAAATTTTGGTTAGAACATGATTATTATAAAAATTTTGGTTAGAACATGATGATTATAAAAATTTTGGTTAGAACATGATGATTATAAAAATTTTGGTTAGAACATGATGATTATAAAAATTTTGGTTAGAACATGATGATTATACAAATTTTGGTTAGAACATGATGATTATAAAAATATTGGTTAGAACATGATGATTATACAAATTTTGGTTAGAACATGATTATTATAAAAATTTTGGTTAGAACATGATGATTATACAAATTTTGGTTAGAACATGATGATTATAAAAATTTTGGTTAGAACATGATGATTATAAAAATTTTGGTTAGAACATGATGATTATACAAATTTTGGTTAGAACATGATGATTATAAAAATATTGGTTAGAACATGATGATTATACAAATTTTGGTTAGAACATGATTATTATAAAAATTTTGGTTAGAACATGATGATTATAAAAATTTTGGTTAGAACATGATGATTATACAAATTTTGGTTAGAACATGATTATTATAAAAATTTTGGTTAGAACATGATGATTATACAAATTTTGGTTAGAACATGATGATTATAAAAATATTGGTTAGAACATGATGATTATACAAATTTTGGTTAGAACATGATTATTATAAAAATTTTGGTTAGAACATGATGATTATAAAAATTTTGGTTAGAACATGATGATTATAAAAATTTTGGTTAGAACATGATGATTATAAAAATTTTGGTTAGAACATGATGATTATACAAATTTTGGTTAGAACATGATGATTATAAAAATATTGGTTAGAACATGATGATTATACAAATTTTGGTTAGAACATGATTATTATAAAAATTTTGGTTAGAACATGATGATTATAAAAATTTTGGTTAGAACATGATGATTATAAAAATTTTGGTTAGAACATGATGATTATAAAAATTTTGGTTAGAACATGATGATTATACAAATTTTGGTTAGAACATGATGATTATAAAAATATTGGTTAGAACATGATGATTATACAAATTTTGGTTAGAACATGATTATTATAAAAATTTTGGTTAGAACATGATGATTATACAAATTTTGGTTAGAACATGATGATTATAAAAATTTTGGTTAGAACATGATGATTATAAAAATTTTGGTTAGAACATGATGATTATACAAATTTTGGTTAGAACATGATGATTATAAAAATATTGGTTAGAACATGATGATTATACAAATTTTGGTTAGAACATGATTATTATAAAAATTTTGGTTAGAACATGATGATTATAAAAATTTTGGTTAGAACATGATGATTATACAAATTTTGGTTAGAACATGATTATTATAAAAATTTTGGTTAGAACATGATGATTATACAAATTTTGGTTAGAACATGATGATTATAAAAATATTGGTTAGAACATGATGATTATACAAATTTTGGTTAGAACATGATTATTATAAAAATTTTGGTTAGAACATGATGATTATAAAAATTTTGGTTAGAACATGATGATTATAAAAATTTTGGTTAGAACATGATGATTATAAAAATTTTGGTTAGAACATGATGATTATACAAATTTTGGTTAGAACATGATGATTATAAAAATATTGGTTAGAACATGATGATTATACAAATTTTGGTTAGAACATGATTATTATAAAAATTTTGGTTAGAACATGATGATTATAAAAATTTTGGTTAGAACATGATGATTATAAAAATTTTGGTTAGAACATGATGATTATAAAAATTTTGGTTAGAACATGATGATTATACAAATTTTGGTTAGAACATGATGATTATAAAAATATTGGTTAGAACATGATGATTATACAAATTTTGGTTAGAACATGATTATTATAAAAATTTTGGTTAGAACATGATGATTATACAAATTTTGGTTAGAACATGATGATTATAAAAATATTGGTTAGAACATGATGATTATACAAATTTTGGTTAGAACATGATGATTATAAAAATATTGGTTAGAACATGATTATTATAAAAATATTGGTTAGAACATGATTATTATAAAAATTTTTGTTAGAACATGATGATTATACAAATTTTGGTTAGAACATGATGATTATACAAATTTTGGTTAGAACATGATTATTATAAAAATTTTGGTTAGAACATGATTATTATAAAAATTTTGGTTAGAACATGATGATTATACAAATTTTGGTTAGAACATGATGATTATACAAATTTTGGTTAGAACATGATGATTATAAAAATATTGGTTAGAACATGATGATTATACAAATTTTGGTTAGAACATGATGATTATAAAAATATTGGTTAGAACATGATGATTATACAAATTTTGGTTAGAACATGATGATTATAAAAATTTTGGTTAGAACATGATGATTATACAAATTTTGGTTAGAACATGATGATTATACAAATTTTGGTTAGAACATGATGATTATAAAAATTTTGGTTAGAACATGATGATTATACAAATTTTGGTTAGAACATGATGATTATACAAATTTTGGTTAGAACATGATGATTATACAAATTTTGGTTAGAACATGATGATTATAAAAATTTTGGTTAGAACATGATGATTATAAAAATATTGGTTAGAACATGATGATTATACAAATTTTGGTTAGAACATGATGATTATAAAAATTTTGGTTAGAACATGATGATTATAAAAATTTTGGTTAGAACATGATGATTATACAAATTTTGGTTAGAACATGATGATTATAAAAATTTTGGTTAGAACATGATGATTATACAAATTTTGGTTAGAACATGATGATTATAAAAATATTGGTTAGAACATGATGATTATAAAAATTTTGGTTAGAACATGATGATTATAAAAATTTTGGTTAGAACATGATGATTATACAAATTTTGGTTAGAACATGATGATTATAAAAATTTTGGTTAGAACATGATGATTATACAAATTTTGGTTAGAACATGATGATTATAAAAATTTTGGTTAGAACATGATGATTATAAAAATATTGGTTAGAACATGATGATTATAAAAATTTTGGTTAGAACATGATGATTATACAAATTTTTGTTAGAACATGATGATTATACAAATTTTGGTTAGAACATGATGATTATACAAATTTTGGTTAGAACATGATGATTATACAAATTTTGGTTAGAACATGATGATTATAAAAATATTGGTTAGAACATGATGATTATAAAAATTTTGGTTAGAACATGATGATTATAAAAATTTTGGTTAGAACATGATGATTATACAAATTTTGGTTAGAACATGATGATTATAAAAATTTTGGTTAGAACATGATGATTATAAAAATTTTGGTTAGAACATGATGATTATAAAAATATTGGTTAGAACATGATGATTATAAAAATTTTGGTTAGAACATGATGATTATAAAAATTTTGGTTAGAACATGATGATTATACAAATTTTGGTTAGAACATGATGATTATAAAAATTTTGGTTAGAACATGATGATTATACAAATTTTGGTTAGAACATGATGATTATAAAAATTTTGGTTAGAACATGATGATTATACAAATTTTGGTTAGAACATGATGATTATAAAAATTTTGGTTAGAACATGATGATTATACAAATTTTGGTTAGAACATGATGATTATAAAAATTCTTTTGAATATGGATTATTTAGATTGTTTTGATAATTTAGATAATTTAGACTACTATTCTCATCTTGTATGTTGTTCTGACAACTTTTCAATTCATATAACATCTTAACTTCTTTAGGTACATCTTGTCGAACTCTGGAATATTTTTATTGAATTTGGGAATGTGTATGGAATTTTGGGCAGAACTCTTTAATTAATCCATGGAACTAGCATGCTCTAGTTATAATCAGTTATGACTGTGTAGATGTCTCAAGTAATTTCTAATTGTATTTTTAATATTGTTTGTAATACAGATTGAACCTTCAACCTCCAAAAGACTGTCACTTAGAAATGATTATCACTTTCATGCATTGCAAAATTCGGTACAGATTCCCGAGTTTGACATACACTGTTATATATATATATATATATATATATATATATATATATGTATGTATATAAATATATATATATATATATATATATATATATATATGCTTTATATATCTGTTATATCTCATCTAAAAATTTCCAAAATACATTATAAAAATGAATAAAGAAAATCATTTCAGTATATTAAGCTTTACTTCAAAAGAAGAAGTCGATAAATAATTAGTTTACTTTTTGTAGGTTCAAACTTTAAGAATTTTTTGAACCTAACAAGTGTATGAAAAAAGGAAGCTTAAAACTTCATTAACGATTACATAATTTTTTTATTTTATTGCGCTTTAAAAACATGGACAGGATTTTCGTTAAAACTTTCTAAATAACATTTAAAAGTATACAGATATAATATTTTAATGCTAAATTAGCGGGACCTGTTGTAATTCCATAGCAAAATCTTTCATATGTAGTACATTACTTCTGGGCATTCTGTAATGAAGATACCATCATATTATTCTAGCCCTTTTGTTAAAACTGTATCGCCCCCTCCTTATCTAAAATAATAACTTTGATATATTGCCTGGGCTTATTATTTCATTACAAACACACCAATTAATTAACTCACATTTAATCATTTTTCATAATTATTGGATATGCTAGTAATTTCGACAGTAATTTTTCATAATTTTTACCCACATTATCACCCCCCCCTTCCTAAAATAATAACTTTGATATGTTTTCTAGGTTGATTATTTCATTACAAACACACCAATCGACTAACTCATATTTCACTATTTTGTCATAATTATTGGATATGGTACAAATTTCGACAATTCTTTTTCACGATTTAAACCAGCATTATCGCTTTCCTCTTACTAAAACTTTCATATATTCTCTGGGTTGATTATTTCATTACAAACAGACCAACTCACATTTCATCATTTTTCATAATTCTTGGATATGCTACTAATTTCGACAATCATTTATCATAATTTTAACCCGCATTATTGCCACCCTTACTAAAATAATAACTTTGATATATTGTCTGGGCTGATTATTTCATTACAGACACACCAATCAATTTAGTCGCATTTCATAATTTTTCATAATTCTTGGATATGTTACTAATTTCGACAATAATTTTTCATAATTTTTACCCACATTATCGCCCCCTCCCTTTACTAAAATAGTAACTTTGATGTATTGCCTGGGTCGATTATTTCATTATGAACGCACCAATTCACATTTCATCATTTTTCATAATTCTTGGATATGTTACTAATTTCGACAATCATTTTATAATAAATTTTACTCACATTATCGTCCCACTTACTAAAATAATATTTTTTATATATTGCCTGGGCTTATTATTTCATTACAAACAAATCAATCAATTAACTAATTATTTTAATAATTCATCATTTTTCATCAGTTTTCATAATTGTTAGAATATGTTACTAATTTTGGCAATCATTTATCATAATTTTAACCCACATTATCATCCACTCCCCTTACTAAAATAATAACTTTGATATATTGGTTGGGCTGATTATTTCATTACAAACACATCAAACAATTCTCATAGTATATATATTCCACCTATCTTATCCAATCCCAAGTGACGCTGTGTATTCTGTTAGTATAGATATTTCACTAATCTCATTCGATCCCGGGCGATGCTGGGTATTCCAACTCACTGTTAAAAATATACATGAAATAAGGTAATGTCTAAATCGTAGACTGATTCAGCCATTTCCGGGACTGACTTCATATCCCCCACCCCACTGTTAAAAATATACATGAAATAAAGTAATGTTTAAATCGTAAACTGTTTCAGCCATTTCCGAGACTGAATTTTTATCCTCCACATCCTACTGTTAAAAATAGACATTAAATAAAGTAATGTCTAAAACGTAAACGGTTGCAGCCATTTCCGGGACTGACTCTATATCCCCCACCTCACTGTTAAAAATATATATGAAATAAAGTAATGTTTGATGCATAAACTGTTTCAGCAATTTCCGGGACTGATTTCATATTCCCTGCTGCACTGTTAAAAATATACATGAAATAAAGTAATCATAAACGGTTTCAGCAATTTCCGGGGCTTACTTCATATCCCCCACCCCATTGTTAAAAATATACTGGAAATAAAGTAATGTTTAAATTATAAACTGTGTCAGCAGCTTTTCAAAATTAATATATATATAAACATTAACACAGTTATTGATTAGGCAACCATTACTTCAACATAAATTTCTGAGTGTAGTATCAGTCTCAGCATTCCAAAGACTTTAATCCCCCTCTCTCCTTAAGAAGAGTTTTTGCAATTACTGCAATGAGGACATTAAGGACGAAAATATGAACTCAGAATTACTTGACACATTTACGTGAATTTTGGAATGTTTCAAATAAGCCCCTAATGTGCACTAATCCATTTACCTGAATTTTGGAATCAGCAGTACATCCATGTGATTTTTGGAATATAACATCTTATGTACAACATATATATGTATATAACATAATTCCACAGTGGAATCTTTCATATGTAATATATTTAATATATTGCTGCTATATGTGCGTTTAGCATGAATGAAGACACCATCATATTATTCTAGCCTTTTTGTTGAAATTGTATCGCCCCCCCCCCTTAATAAAATAATAACTTTGATATATTGTCTGGGCCAATGATTTCATTACAAACACACCAATCAATTAACTCACATTTCATCATTTTTCATAATTCTTTGATATGTTACTAATTTCGACTATAATTTTTCATAATTTTAACCCACATTATCGCCCAACCTTACTAAAATAATACCTTTGATATATTATCAAAATTATAATGAAATAAAATAATGTTTAGTGCGCAAACGGTTTCAACTATTTTCGGGAGTGATTTCATATCCCCCCACCCCACTGTTAAAAATATACATGTTAATAAAGTAATGATTAAATCGTAAACAGTTTCAGCCATTTCCAGGACTGACTTCATATCCCCCACTCCACTGTTAAAAATATACTTGAAATAAAGTACTGTTTAAATAATAAACTGTTTCAGCAGCTTTTCGTATTAATATATAGATGAGCAGACAGCCTCATTTTCATTGGCGGCAGAGAAACAGATAGTAATTCATTTTTTTTAATCCTAAAACTTTTATATTCAGCAAAAAGGTATATTATTAAATGGGTGTAACAAGCTTTTTAAGTTGTAATTTTTGTATTGGTTGAACTATTTTTTATATCAATTTGTTATTTTTACAACGTTTCGGTCCTTGACACTATGAGATCAGGCTATCTAAAGATACTGGCTTCCTGACCTAAAATGCATCAACCATTGATGTTCTTGTTATATTTTTCCTTTCCCTTTGCAAAACTCAATCATGTTCTGAAATGTCCAAAACAAAGACAACAATTTTCCCTTACAAAACAACCAAACCAAACACCATGAAAGAACTTAAAGCATGAAAACTTTTTACCAAAATGACCGGATTTGGTATTAAATGACCCAAAAAAAGTTGATATGCCGCAAAACAAAACAACCAAACAAAACACCACAAATAAATATTTGAAAACATGAATAATTTGAAGCATAAAAAACTTTTCAAAAATAATACTGGATTCAGCATTAAATATCCTATGAAGGTTTATATGCCATAAAATCAAACAACCAATATAACCCCCAACCTTCTTCAGATCCATCTTTGCGAACTTGAGTAGTTTTATGAATGACTCAGAAAATATGGAAAATCATTTGTTTATTTATTTCTAGTCAACCCATATTCATGGCATATTGCTATTGAGATGTAATATGCTATTCCGATGAGTCAAATTTCGAAAGGAGAAACCTAAATTTGGAGTTGGTCAGATGTTTCTTCACATTACATTTAAATTTCTGCATGCTAATATGGTCGGGGAAAACAGAGAGCAAGGAGAAAACTTCATATGCAAGTGGTTTGCTGTAAGGAGCTATTAGAGTAGAAAGTTTCCTGCATCTAAGAATTTCTGCTATAATCTTCTATAGATGGGAGTTTGCTTCTAGTTGAATGGGTTGAAAATATTTCCGTTGAGGGGGGGGGGTATAAATTCATTAAGTTCATAGGAGCATATTCTGTTACGAAAGTGAATACCTACAGGATTTTCTCCTACATGTAAACTCTGACTAAATATTAAAAATAACAGTATTCCCCGGCATGATTACTGCATAATGGTTTATATGAGGAATGGTGCACCTTCTGCAAGTGATGTTGTTTATAGCAGCAGCACTAAGCTGAACACTCCACCAGACCAGATGAATTCTTGTTCTCGAATCCAATAAAAACAAAGAGACTACAAAAAAGATTTACTATAATCCAGTTAACTTGTAAATCGGACATTTAAAAAAGGTATATTATTAAATGGGTGTAACAAGCTTTTTAAGTTGTAATTTTTGTATTGGTTGAACTATTTTTTATATCAATTTGTTATTTTTACAACGTTTCAGTCCTTGACACTATGAGATCAGGCTATATAACAAATAGAACACTCGGATATCTATTTATCGAATATAAAGATCAAGTGTTACCTGCAAGAAGGGTCACCTTGACTTCTGAGAACTCCGATAGTAGTAAAATGAAAGAAAAAAAATGTCAATCATGGCTGACAGAAAAAAGTATATACTACCTCCCACCCCAACCGAGTTCAACAAGATACACCTGAAGAGATTCAGAAGTTACATTCATCGAAAAGTTGTGCAAATAACACTCAAGATGAAAAATACAACTAATACAAAATGAATTTGATATTTTTATTTTTATTTTTATTATTGTATTCGAAGCACAGGCAAAACGTTTATGTTGAAAAAAGCAAAACAATATAAAAAAAATGGTAAAATGGCTGACTTGTTGTTCTTGTCACAGGAAAGCTTAACGTTGCAGTTCCAGGGAGTGAATTTGGACAAAAAAGATTTCTTTGGGAAATCAGATCCATTTTTGATATTCTACAAAGCAAATGAAGACAACAGGTTTGAATATTCCTACATTTTTTGTGTATTTATTTGTATAGAATGTGTAGTTGTTTATAAAGAATGTGTATTTTTTATAAAGAATGTGTATTTTTGGTATAGAATGTGTATTTATTTGTATAGAATGTGTACTTGTTTATAAAGAATGTGTATTTTTATAAAGAATGTGTATTTTTGGTATAGAATGTGTATTTATTTGTATAGAATGTGTACTTGTTTATAAAGAATGTGTATTTTTTATAAAGAATGTGTATTTTTGGTATAGAATGTGTATTTATTTGCATAGAATGTGTATTTATTTGTATAGAATGTGTATTTGTTTATAAAGAATGTGTATTTTTTGTATAGAATATGTATTTATTTGCATAGAATGTGTATTTATTTGTATAGAATGTGTTTTTTTAACAAGAATGTGTATTTTTTGTATAGAATGTGTATTTGTTTATAAAGAATGTGTATTGTTTATAAAGAATGTGTATTGTTTATAAAGAATGTGTATTTTTATAAAGAATGTGTATTTTTTGTATAGAACGTGTATTTTTTTTATAAACAATGTGTATTTTTTATAAAGAATGTGTATTTTTTTATAGAATATGTATTTTTTTATAAACAATGTGTATTTCTTATAAAGAATGTGTATTTTTTGTATAGAAGGTGTGTATATTTGTATAGAATGTGTATTTCTTTATAAAGAAAGTTTATTTTTTATACAGAATGTGTATTTCTTTCTATAGAATGTTTTGTATAGAGCGTTATTTATTTGTACAGAATGTGTATTTTTTTTATAAAGAATGTGTATTTTGTGTATAGAATGTGTATTTATTTGTATAGAATGTATATTTATTTGTATATAATGTGTATTTTTTATAAAGAATGTGTATTTGTTGTATAGAATGTGTATTTATTTGATTCGAATGTGTATTTTTGTACAGAATGTGTATTTTTTGTATAGAATGTGTATATATTTGTACAGAATGTGCATTTTTCTGTATAAATATGTATTTTTTATAAAGAATGTGTATTTATTTGTATGGAATGTGTACTTATTTGTATAGAATGTGTATTTTTCATAAAGAATATGTAGTTTTTGTATAGAATGTGTATTTGTTTGCATAGAATGATTATTTTTTAAAGAATGTGTATTTTTTGTACAGAATGCGTATTTTTTATAAAGAATGTGTATTTTTTTATAGAATGTGTATTTATTTGTATAGAATGTGCATTTATTTGCATAGAATGATTATTTTTTGTATAAAATGATTATTTTTTTGTATAGAATGTGTATTTTTTGTATAGAATGCGTATTTTTTTATAAAGAATGTGTATTTATTTGTATAGAATGTGTATTTATTTGCATAGAATGATTATTTTTTGTATAGAATGATTATTTTTTCTATAGAATGTGTCTTTTTTGTAAAGAATGTGTATTTTTGTATAGAATGTGTATATATTTGTATAGAATGTGTATATATTTGTATAGAATGTATTTTTATATAAAAAATGTGTATTCATTTGTATAGAATGTGTATTTATTTGTATAGAATGTATATTTTTCATAAAGAATATGTATTTTTTGCATAGAATATGTATTTGTTTGTATAGAATTATTATTTTTTTGTATAGAATGATTATTTTTTGTATAGAATTTGTATTTTTTCTATAGAATGTGTATTTTATATAGAATATGTATTTTTTATAAAGAATGTGTATTTTTGTATAGAATTTGTATTTATTTTATAGAATGTGTATTTATTTGTATTGAATGCGTATTTTTATATAAAAATGTGTATTTTTGGATAGGATGTGTATTTTTTATAGAATGTGCATCTTTTTGTATAGAATGTGTATCTATTTGTATAGAATGTGTATTTTCTGTATAGAATGTGTATTTTTTTATAAGGAATGTGTATTTTTGTATAGAATGTATATTTATTTGTATGGAATGTGTATTTTTGTGTAGAATATGTATTAATTCATATAGAATGTTAATTTTTTTATGAAGAATATGTATTTATTTGTATAGAATGTGTATATTTTATAAAGAATGTGCATTTTTTGTATAGAATATGTATTTGTTTGTATAGAATGTGTATTTTTTCTATGGAATGTTTATTTTTAAAAAGAATGTGTATTTATTTGTATAGAATTAATATTTGTTTGCATAGAACGTGTATTTTTTGTACAGAATGTGTATTTACTTGTTTAGAATGTGCATTTTTTTAATAGAATGTGTATTTCTCATAAAGAATGTGTATTTATTCGTATAGAATGTGTATTTCTAATAAAGAATGTGTATTTATTCGTATAGAATGTGTATATATTTGTATAGAATGTGTATATATTCGTATAAATGTGTATATATTTGTATAGAATGTATATATTTGTATAGAATGTGTATTTATTCGTATAGAATGTTTATATATTTTTATAGAATGTGTATATAATCGTATAGAATGTGCATTTATTCGTATAGAATGTGTATTTATTTGTATAGAATGTGTATTTATTCGTATAGAATGTGTATATATTTGTATAGAATGTGTATATATTTGTATAGAATGTGTATACATTTGTATAGAATGCGTATATATTTGTATAGAATGTGTATTTCTTATAAAGAATGTGTATATATTTGTATAGAATGTGTATTTATTCGTATAGAATGTGTATATATTTGCATAGAATGTGTATATATGTGTATAAAATGTGTATATATTTGTATAGAATGTATTTATTCGTATAGAATGTATATTTATTCGTATAGAATGTGTATATAATTGTATAGAATGTGTATTTATTCGTATAGAATGTGTATATATTTGTATAGAATGTGTATTTATTTTTATAGAATGAATATTTATTCATATAGAATGTGTATTTTTTATAAAGAATGTGTATTTATTTGTATAGAATGTGTATTTATTTGTATAGAATATGTATTTTTTGTATAGTATGTGTATTTTTGTATAGTATGTGTATTTGTTTGCATAGAATGTGTATTTGTATATAGAATGAGTATTTGTTTGTATAGAATGTGTATTTGTTTATATAGAATACTTTGACCACATTATAGATTCCAAAATTGCTAACACCTTTCGAAAAGTGAGAATATGCCGAATGCTCGACGATGAATTTAAAGATTTGCTAAGAAGATGAGTCTACAAGGGAAAAGACCTGGGTCTATCACTATGCTCCAGAGACCAAAGCACAATCAATGCAATGGAAGCACAGACTCACCACCTCCAAAGAAAGCATTGGTGCAGTCCTCCATTGTCAAAATAATGCTCAGTCTAATGGAATCAGGGCAGAGTAATGATTATAAATTGCTTGAAAAAGGGGGACAACACAATTACAGGAACCTATGATACTTCACGTATGAGGCAATTAAGAGAAGCTATCAAAATGAAGAAGTGGGGCAAAATCTGCAAAGGTATCTTCCTCTTGCAAGATAATGCTCTGATCTACAATGCGCATTGACTTTCACTTCTTGCCAGGCATGAAGTTCTTTTTGAAAGGTAAGCGTTTATCATGCAAGCGTTTATCATGCAAACTTGATTTCTGAAGTCACGTCGTGATTGAAGGACCAATCTGAGGAGTTTTACAAAAACGGTCTCTGGAGCTGAATTAAACAATGGGAGAAAGACGAATAACTGTGCGATATTTCGTTGCTCTACTGTTATATGTGAAGTTGATTAGGTAATTACTCATTGAACACCTCTTGTACAGCACCTAGTCTTCCTAAACTGTCACCCATCTGGTACTGATCACATTCAACGTCGCTTAACTTTGGTGATCTAATGAAAGCCAGTGTGTCAAAGTGACTATTCCGCATAACTAGCCATAGTTTGCAATTTATTCACCAAATCATCTATCTGTTGCTAATATTCTGTCTATTACTCTCACCCTCTTTCAATGTCTGCTGTCTAACTTACCACTCTTACTTTATACAGTATCTATCATTCTCACTTCCTTTTCTCTCTACTCTCTCTCTCTCTCTCTCTCTCTCTCTCTCTCAGTTTATTAGCATTCAAAAGTAATAAAGCTAACTATAAAAACAGTATATTAGGAATAGCCATCGTAAACAATAGAGAATATTACCACAAACTATTTAGCACATAGTTGGAGAAAAAAAAACAGAGATAGAATGTGGGATGGAAGTGAGAAAGAGCGGAAGATATGGCAAACAAAAAGAGACTAATTTTATTTTTTTTTATATTTATTTTCTATATTTATTTTTTTTTAATATTTAACTGGCTTTCCAAACTCACTTTTCCTTATCTAAACGATCTGAACTGAGGTAAATGGTTAACTAAGATAACTTGTCTTATTTTGGGGGGAATAGTGTTTGCATCAAAAGTTGTCTTGATAACACGTTGTCACTTATAGAAATGTATTGCTTGCATCTACAGAATTTTTTTCTTTTTTTTTTTAAAAAGGTGTAATTTTATAATCATGATTTGCCATGTTCTTTTGGAAATGAATTGCATGGTTTGTTTTCCATGGTATTTTTAGATCGTTCATTTTAAACAATAACTTATTTGAATTTCTATTTTATTTCATTTTAGTTTTACTGCTGTTCACAAAACCGAAGTCATTAAAAACACATTAAATCCCACTTGGAAGCCATTCAAGCTCCTGGCACGAGTTCTCTGCAACGGTGATTATGACAGGTACGATTCAGCTTCGCCACTTTCGACATTTTATTCCCTTTTTATCTCTTTTGGATCTTTCCCCCTCCCCCCAAATAAATATAAATAACCTTGTCTCCTCCACCTGCTCCTTAAAATACCCTTGCTATTCAAAAACAAAATTCAAGGTGTAAAAATAATCAAAAAATATTTTTAATACTTTCTTAAGCAATCCATTCATGTAATTTAGTATCTGCACAAAAAAAATTGTTTCGTTTATGTTTGTTTTGACATATAACTGTCCACCAGTGCGTTTATTCTGAATTTTGTATGGTGAGAAATAAGTTTTGTTGATTTCAATGAGGAGACCAGGATCCTAACTTTAATCCTAACCTTAATCTAACGTAACATACCTCTAACTCTAACCGAACACATGAGTGGAGGATTGGTAAAAAAAAAGAATGAGAGTATATCGTTAAGACTTAATCTGAACGCTAACCCTCCACAAAACTCATAAAATTGAAGAAGTGGCAAGATTATGGTTTTTTGTTTTTTTGGGGGTTTTTTTTCTTTGTTTTGTTTTGTTTTTTGCTGGGGTGGGGGGAGTTGTACGTTTTTGTTTTTTTTTTCTTTGTTTTGTTTTGTTTTTTGCTGGGGTGGGGGGGAGTTGTACGTTTTTTTTTTTTTTTTTGTTTGTTTTTTGCTGGGGTGGGGGGTTGTACATTTTTGTTTTTTCCATAAGTGTCATGACTATCCTATAAAAGATCCCCTCTTCGAACCAGAGACGGGTTATCACCATTTGAGATGATAGACGATTATTATTATTATTATTAGTAGTAGTAGTAGCAGAAGTAGTAGTGGTGGTTTAATTCGTTTGGTTGTTTCGTTTCGTGGCATATCAACCCTTTTCGGGTTATTTAATGCCGAATCTAGTAAATTTGAAAAAAAAAAAATTATTTCCAAATATTTATTCATGGTGTTTATTGTTACATGCAAGATAAATGTCTAGGGGTAGACACACAACATATATTTAAAAAATAACTAAAAGAAGAAATTCAAGAGAGAAAAATGGAATTTATTGAACAGATAAACAAATGGAAACAAATATTAAAAAAAAAAATGTAAGGGAGGTAACTCAAGTGCTTTTGTGGCGGCATAATAATAGAGTTTGATAAAATATAGCATATTTTTACTTTGGTCAGAATATAATCAATAGTTACCAAGTGCCTGCTTATTTTGCAAGGAAGTTTACAATATGCTTGTTTCAGGAAATTCCTTACAACCGGATTTTTGGTTGGAGTCATAAATAGTTGAACGGTTACTTCTCAGAGCTGATTTAATAACTGAAGTTATGACGCTGTTAACATCGATTTATAGTCCTGTGGAGTGGAACCTTCTAGAATTTCCAAAAATGGAACACATCAACTTTGGAACCTTCTCGAAAAAAAAAAAAAAAAACATTTTTCTGTTGCATTTTTAGATCTCTCCAGAGATGCTTAAAAAGAATCTTTTTATTTTCTAATTGAAATGTAATGTAATTTAATAGTAGCAGTTTTATATTATTATATATAATATATAATAATATCAAACTTTTACTATTTAATTACATATATATAGTTAATTTTATAAAATATATTTTATATTATGATATATTAATTTTATATTATTATTAATATCTATATATTTTTATTTTATTTTATATTTTACATTATTATTTATGTAGGAAATGGTAATTTCTTCGTATTTGAATGACATTTTGTTTGGTTGTTTTATAGTGAAAAGTTTTGTTTTCGTCTTTACAGAATGTGAATGAGTTTTGCAAAGGGAAAAGAAAAAAAAACAATAAAATTAATTTTACGTCAGAAATCAATATTTTCAAACATTCTGTTTTACCTGAACTGCAACTTTATACTCATCTTTAACTTTGCAACTTTATAGGTTTTCGGATCTGCTGAAAACAACTATCACATTCCAGTTTAGGGCAGACAAGTACTTTTCTAAATATTAAAATATTTTTTCTAATGTATTACTAAATGAATGTTGGTGGCTATCGCTATTCTTAAGCAGGGGAGGGGGTGTTTTATAACACACATGTACATTAGTACTTGTTCAGTTGGGAAAAAACATGGCCGCCTGTTAACACAATAGATTATAAAGGTCTTAATATCCAAAAAACTGTCTGTACCAAATTTAAATGATATTCGTTTTCAGCATACCAGAAAACCTCTAAAAGTCATCAATTTAACGGTGAATGTTGAGTTGCAGTTAAAGTAAAAATAAATACGAGAAATCCCATAATCAGAATTTAAAAGCATGATGGCACCAGATCATACTACAAAAAACAGTAATGACGCATCAAAGAGGAGAGGAAGCCGTAGAAGGAAAAGTGTTAGGATTTTTACGACTATCAGATCAGTCGTCTAAAGCAACATACAAACAAACAAAATAGCACAAAAAGGGTTATACACAGATCAAATGGTCGATAGAAACAGTGAAAAATATATAATGTTATTAAAGAAATTGGATTTAGTGGTTTTGTGCCAACGGTGTAATAGAATAGACACATTTTTGTCAAAGTGTGCGCTTATTAGTGTATTGGTGCATGGCAGCCATTTTCTTGAAGACACCCCGACGCCTTGCAATTACAAGTAACATCTGCTTCTCTCAGTGTCCAACATGATTCAACTGCTCACGCTTCATCAAAGTTGACACCTTAATCTTTTCCCTATGTCGCCCTCTTCCCACTGTCTTCTTAACTATTGGGAGATAACCTATATAAATCTATAACCTATATAAATAATATATATAATAATATAAATCTATAAAAGCACTACTTTGAGGACACAGAGTATTGGAATACTGAAGACGCTTATTGCCACAGGAAGCCACTAGCTGTTATCTATAAGAAATCAATAGTAAACAGCTGTTGCGAGAACACAATACGATTTTTCAGTAATGAAAAAAATCAAATTACACCGGAAATATCGAGAGACTTGCTGTGACTCAGACTCCAGGGAACAACACTTTTGTTCTCCGTGAATGATCACTAGTAATAGTTAATGTGAGAACTACTAGTGAATAAAGAATAACATGAATAAAACTATTGTGATACCAATAATTGCGGGAGCACCAGGAACAGTTCCCAAAACCGGGGGGGGGGGGGATGAATCACTGTTTGAAAAGATCATACTGTTTTGTTGATGTGAATTTACAGGGTTGCCTTTTTCAAATCTAAAAGCGATACATCCACCCCTTGTTGCTGCCACTTCCCGAGTCTTTGCATGGATGCCTCTGCAACTTAAACACTGTTGAACATTGACTTCAATGGGAGACAATTTTATTAGATTAATATGAAAATAATGATGAATTTGTTGGCATAACTAATAAAATGTCGTGGCCCATTATCACTGAACGTTTTATTTCACTTTTCTCTTTTATTCTCTTTTTGTCTTCATTTCAAATCACAAGTCAGCAGATTTCAGGCAATTATTTTTAAGCAATTATTTTTAAGCAGACATTTTTTAAAGCAAATATTTCTAAGCAATTATTTTCAAGCAATTATTTCTAAGCAATTACTTTAAACAACTATTTTAAGCAATAATTTTTAAGCAATTAGAATGCACATTACTCATAGGTTTTAATTAAAAAAATACTTATGATTTATTGGACTATACTTTTTGTGTTACCTGAATTATCAAAAAACAATACAAACTATATATTACCTACATACAAAATAAACTATATATTAACTACATACAAAATCTATATATCTATAAAAGTGAAATTGTGTGTGTGTGTGTGTGTGTGTGTGTGTGTGTGTGTGTGTGTGTGTGTGTGTGTGTGTGCGTGTGTATATTTCCCTACCAAAGTACTCTGTCAATTTTCAGTCTACAGACTCGAGATTTGACATAAGGGATATTGAGATTTGGGAAAAATGTTTTTAATTGGTTTTCGGCCAGAAATTTGGCTGTCAAGGGGTCAAAGTTCAATGATTTGACCTTTGATAACTCTGCCAATTTTAGATCTAAACATTTGAAATTTTAGATGTAGGTTACTTGGACATGGATCAAACTTTTGAATTTGATTTGAGCCCAAAACAATAAATGTGAAGCGGTTAAAATTGGAGTCAAAGTTTTTTTTAAAAAAAACCTCTTCGGTCTCTACCAAATTACTCAGACAATTTTTGATCTAAACATTTGTAATTTTGCATAAAGTGTATTCAGAGATATGGCAAGATTTTAATCGGTCTTTGGTCGAAGATTTGAGCTGCCAAGGGGCCAAAGTTCAAAAGATTTGACCTTTGCGGTCTCTAGCAAACTATTCAACCAATTTTGTGTTTTAAACATTTGAAATTTTAGATAAAAAGTATTCAGACATGCAGCAAGCTTTTAATCAGTTTTTGGGCGAAAATTTGGCTGCCAAGAGGTCAAAGTTGAAAAAGTTAACCTTTGCAGACTTTTCCAAACTCCTCCACCAATTTGGGGTCTAAACACTTAGAATTTTAGATGTAGGTTACCTGGACATGAGTTAAACATTTTAATATGTATATATTCATATGTACATAAAATTATGAACAGTACATAAGCCCGAACAAAGCCAAGCTGAACTGCTAGTAAACTATATATTAACCACATACAAAATAAACTATATATTAACCACATACAAAATAAACTATATATTAACTATATACAAAATAAATTATATATTAACTATATTAACTACAGTAGTCAACCACCTCAGCAAAAATAATCTTCTTAGCGACACGCAATATGGTTTCCATTCTGCTAGATCTACAGCAGATGTGCTAACGGTTATATCTCATAGGATTAGCGAATTTTTCAACAAAAGATTCATTTCTAAGGCAATTGCTCTTGACATATCTAAGGCCTTCGATAAGGTTTGGCATAAAGGCCTACTACACAAGATTTCCAACTACGGTATAACTGGAAATGTTTTCTCGATCATTAAATCATTTCTCTCTGATAGGATCATAAGAGTAGTGGTTGATGGACAGAAATCAGAGGCCCACAGTATTAATTCTGGAGTCCCTCAGGGTCCATACTGGGCCCAACTCTCTTCCTGATCTACATCAATGATCTCCCAAAACACATACTAAAAAAATCAAAGGGCGTAAATGATGATGTTCTCTCTGATTCTCTCTCCTCTGATCTTGAGCGCGTGGTACAGTGGGGAAAGAGGTGACTAGTTACCTTTAATACATCTAAGACCAAGCTCCTATCTCTACATCATAAACGCTCTGATCCCCATCTGGCATCAATTGAAATGGATGGCTCTCGTCTAAGGGAGGCCCCATGTTTTGATAAGCTTCTAGGTTTGACCTTTACTCCTGATCTTAAATGGAACACATACATCAAGTCTGTTGCAAGGTCGCTGGGAAAATGGTGGGATCCTTCTACCTCTCCAGAAGATATCTCACTAATGATGCAATTCTCTATCTATATAAAAGCCAAGTACGTCCAAGGATGGTGTACTGCTGCCACATCTGGGCAGGAGCTGCTAAAACAGCCTATCCTGCCTTGACAGAGTACAAAATAGACTCCGTGGCTTGGTGGGGGATGCTCTTTTCTCTTCCCTGCAACCTCTTTCCCACAGAAGAGACGTAGCGAGCCTGACTTTGTTCTATCGTTATTTCCATGGCAAGTGCTCGTCTGAGCTCCATTCTCTGGTCCCCCCTTGCTAATCTTTTTCAAAAAACACCCGACTAGCTGAAACCACCGTCAATAATTTCCCCCACTCCTTATCTGTGCCTAAATCAAAACGTAGATTCCATGAACAAAGCTTCTTTCTTAGAATTGCACACCTGTGGAACTCTGTTCCGCTTGCCTGTTTCCCTCCTGACTTCAACCTGGATGTTTTCAAGACCAACATAAACAAATTCCTGATGAACCGCCCCCTAAGTAATGACACCTTACCAATTCTCCAATACTATTGCTACACTATCCCATTGATTACTGTACACACAATAACCCTTATCCCTGAGTGGCCATTGGGCCTTGATAAGTGGTGAACTCCATGTAAAAAAAAACAAAAAAAACATGCAAAATAAATTATATATTAACTACATATGAAAAAAAATATCTATTAACTACATAGAAAATAAACTGTATATTAACTACATATAAAATAAGCTATATATTAACTACATATAAAATAAACTATATATTAACTATATACGAAATAAATTATATATTATATATAATTGCATATAAAATAAATTATATATTAACTACATACAAAATAAATTATATATTAACTACATACAAAATAAATTGTATATTAACTACATGCAAAATAAACTGTATATTAACTACATACAAAATAAATAATATATTAACTACATACAAAATAAACTATATATAAACTACATATAAAATAAACTATATATTAACTACATATAAAATAAACTATATATTAACTATATACAAAATAAATTATATATTAACTACATATAAAATAAATTATATATTAACTACATGCAAAATAAACTGTATATTAACTACATATGTTGTATATTGATTTATATTGGAGGAGATGATATATTAAAACGTGTCATGTGTCATCTAGTAGATGTAAGATATTGTTCTTTTAACAGACAATTAATAAACGTATAAATCGTATGTATGTTGTTAGCCAGGGGACATGATATTGACGTGTAAACCGAGTCATGTTGTATCAGACTTATCACACGGGATATTTTTACAGTTCATATATAAGAAGAATTATATATGCTTCATACCTTTTTTCTTGAAGAGTTCTTTTAACTTCCTGCTGCTCCGTGACGAACCATGAAGCGATCAGCACCAACCAATTGAGACATCTGTTCTTATTTGTGAAAACCATTAAAACAACTCTTTATATTTTTATAATATAAATTTATTACAGTTGTCTCAAATGGTTTTCACAGGATCTGCAATTTCTACATTTTCTGTTCATACAGCCCGCTCCTAGCTGTCTGTCCACCCTTGTCTAGACGTCTGTCTGCTCTGGTGGTCAATCCTCAACTCTCTGAATCTCTCCAAAACTAACTACATCACGTGTTCTCTTATGTCACCTAATTATGTGTCTCATACCAATCTAATCCACAACTAGTTATTTGTTTATTTAAAACCTCAAAATAATGTTTACATATATTTTCTATTTTCACATTCTTTTTGCGATTCACACGTCAATCATTTCTTTCGTAATTCAATTGTTTATTCTTCTAATCATAATAACTGATCCAACGACCATCCATCGTTCAAATCAATTAACAAGAATACAATAACAATAATAATAATGTTTTGACCCTTGACCCCGCTTGCTACAGTTAACAGATACTACGCTATGATCACAGCCTAAAGGGTCATAACATTACACATATAAAATAAACTATATATTAACTACATAGAAAATAAACTATATATTAACTACATAGAAAATAAACTATATATTACCTACATATAAACTAAACTATATATTAACTACATACAAAATAAACTATATATTAACTACATATAAAATAAACCTTTTATTAACTGCATATAATCTGAATATTACCTTTATAACGATCATGACTGTTCCTGATTAATGTCAACATAAATCTGTTGCAAGTAGTTATGGAAACTGAAGTTCAAAAGGATGTCGTAAAAATTGTGTAAGCGGCTGAAAAAGGTGTTAAAACTCAGTCACTCTGACTTCAACCAAACTTTTAAAGCTCAGTTTTATCAGATTAATATAAAAATAATGGATTTGCTGCCATAGTCAATAAAATAATGCTGCTCACAATCACTGGACGTTTTCTCTCAATTCTCCCATTTATAATTCTTGCTTGACATTATTTTATTGACTGTGGCAACAAGACTGTTATTTCTTTTATATTTATCTAGTGAAATTAAGCTTTGAAGGTCCTATTGAAGTCGAGGTGTAAGCGGTGTTTTGATCGAGTTTCAGTCCTCTTCCATACACAAAAAGAAATTCAAGTTTAGTATTTATTGATTTTTTTTTCAATAAATATTACATTAATAGTAATATGTAAGTCACGTATAGGTAAGAAACACACACATGCACAAAATTATATGACGTGGTTACATATAATATATAAAAGTAAAAAATGCTGGTGCAACTCAAAAATGTAAGGGAAATAACTCATTTTAATTTGATTGTTAAAATTATCTTATGTTCTTTACATTATTTATGTTTTTTTTATAAATAAATATCACAACCGGCTGCTTATGTCATAGGAAATTCATTTTAAAGATGAATAATCGTCAGTTTGTATAATTTACTGGAAAGACAATTACAATTAAATATTATAATGAAATTATTTTACCTAGTATTATGGTATACAATTAATTGCAAAAAATAAATCGCTTAATTGTAAACAAATGTGTTTATCTGGTAGCCAATAAAGATAGAATTATGTACATTTTTTATTAATGTTATATTCGAACGCAGCTTGTTATGTTATTATTAAAAATTCTTTCAATTTTAAAAGTACTCCTAGCCAGAATAAGTAGTCTGTCAAAGACACTGAAGTGAAAAAAATTTTGAAAACACATGCTGAAAGGAACAAAATACAAATTGATTAGGCATAGTCACATACCGATTTGTCACATGTAATATTCTAAACTAGCTTTTCTTTATATATTAGCTATTTATATTTATTTTCTTACAAAAGATAAATATGCAGTTTCAATTCGAAAAAATTAATTTAATGAATATGTAAACAAAAATATTAAAAAAACAATGTAAGGAAATATCTCAAGATAATAAGTAATATTTTCCTTTAACAAACATATTTTTAAATGAATACACACTTTATTTTTTTTTTACAAGAAATACATTTAGTTTATAGACTAATAAAAGCAACAATTTAAAAACAGAAAATGTAAAGAATTTACTTTATAAATTATTCTGCAAGCATTTTTCGGCAAGATGAGAGACGAACGCTATTAAAACTGAATTTTTTTTTCAAACAGTCCGACTATTAATTCTCCAAAGAAAACTAGAAATGTTTGAGTAGAAATAATAATTTTTATTTTTCACATTAAAAAATGAGATAAATCATTAGAAAATGTAGTTTTCATTTCGACATAGGATATTATACAAAATTTGTCATCTTTTCCTTTTATTTTTGAACAATTGACAATAATTGTTAAAATAATTGTTAAAAATAATTGTTATAAACATTATTGCACTTACTTTTTAAATTATACGTTTGGTTATATAGTACTTACACCTACTCATATTTACTGCATTTTTTTTTTTTTTTTTTTTTTTTTTTTTGCAGAGCCATCAAAGTTGAATGCTATGATTGGGATCGAGATGGCAGGTAAATGCAATGATTTTCAATTAAAAAAAATATTTCCACTTGTTTAATTCAATAATTTTTCCGAAAGATTTTTTACGATGTCATCATTAATTGTTGATTCATGGAAGAATTTAATTTAGCCAATAAAGGAAAAGATTGCCTGTTTGATTATTGCGTTTAACAACATGCCAACTGTTATTGGATTATTGTGTCATGCAGTAATCTCTCTCTCTCTCTCTCTCTCTCTCTCTCTCTCTCTCTCTCTCTCTCTCTCTCTCTCTCTCTCTCTCTTTCTCTCTCTATCTATATATATATACAGAGAGAGAGAGAGAGAGAGAGAGAGAGAGAGAGAGAGAGAGAGAGAGAGAGAGAGAGACCCACTGACACTAGTGTTTCATACTTACACGATTATCAGTGTAGGATGGCAATTCCTGCCGGTCGGAAGATTCGAATCCAGTTACGAAGCCTTCTTTTACGATCCCCGTTTTAGTTTTATTCTTTTGCTGATGAGTTATCACTTATCAAGGCCAAGACCTATTCGAGAATAAGGGTTAAAGATTGATGAATATTATGAGATTATTTAAAATGAAGCATGGAATGAACAAAATTGAATGAAATGTAAGGATGGTTTATGACAAGTATTTATTGATATTGTATTTGAAAATGACCATGTTGTTGTTGCAAGAGAGCAACTCATGGTAATGTGTTCCACGGATAGGAAGCATTTGTTGGGTTAGGACAGTCGTTGTGTATTTAATTTTGCAATACAGACTTTGTTGCAACGTGATTTATGGCAGCTGGTATGCTCCTTCTCCTGTTTAATTTTTTAACTGCTAGTTTTGTTAAGAAACAAGCGATTCATGATTCGAATCTTCTGTGCCACGCCCCTCTCACCTCGTTTGATTGTTGATTTATGATATTTTACCCCTCCACCCTAACCCTTTTGTTACAATGTTATTTGTGGTTCAAATCCCGAGTGATTTTGCGACAATAATCATTACAAAAATGAATGATTGGAATCAAAGTCTGGGAATAGTTAAAGATGCTTTATAAAAACCATTGAGAAAAGTCTTCAAATCTCAAACGTTATTTTAAATTTCTCAAGCGACGATAATCTCTTAGTTTCGCATCTGAAGAGTGTGATGAGCAATGCTTTGTCATAATATTCTATGAGATGTGGGGATCATGTTACGTTATTGTCCTTTGTCTAGCGGTAATACACACCAACGCATGTATTAATTAAACATTTTAAAAAAATGGAGGTTTGTTTTGTACTTGTTAAATAAGAAATCAAATAAAAGAAAAAATCACATTTAATAGGTAGGAAGTTCTTAAAAGCTGTTATTTTTTTTTCTTTTGTAAATGAGGAAATATTAATTGTATATACATTTTAATTTTATCATTTCTTTTATATTTGTGTGTATTCTTTGTATATCAGTGCATGCAATAAATATTTTTTTTAATTGTATAATTTATATATTTTTTATTTGTTTGTTTTGTGTATGTACTATTTTTTGTGAAAGAAAAAGTTATGTCCTATACAAAGCATCAGCAAAATGGTGTCTTTACCTTTTATGTGTTCGATGATAATGTTGTATTCTTGATTTTTATTGATTAGCTTTTGTAAGAAAGTGAGTCGGTTGTGGTCAGTGCGGATTAGAACAGGCTGTACAGTCACATTGAGATAAAAGTCAAAGTGTTGTAGGCTGATAATAATGCTAAACATTGTTTCAATAGTAGAGTAATTTTTTGGGTATTTGTTAAATTTTCTTGAGAAATATCTGATAGCTTTCTCGATGCATTGCTCATCTTTGTAAATGAGAATTCCATCCATGTCCACATCACTGACATCAATTTGTTATCTAAATTGTCTGGAGGAGTCTGGAATTACAATAACTGGATTTCCATTAAGAGTTGATTTATGTTATTAAAAGCTTGACTGCAGAAATCGCTCCATTTGTATTTTTCAGTCTTTTTTAGGGGATTGGTGAGAGGACTTGCTATAGTTGAGAAGTTTTTACAGAATCTTCTATAAAATCCAGTCATGCCAAGAAATCTCATTACTTGTTTTTTATTTGTTGGGACAGGACATTTTATGATAGCATCAACTTTTGCCGAGATAAGTTTCATTTGTCCCTGAATGACAGTATGACCCAAATAATCAACTTTTG
Organism: Euprymna scolopes; assembly: GCF_053919585.1. NCBI lineage: Eukaryota > Metazoa > Mollusca > Cephalopoda > Sepiida > Sepiolidae > Euprymna > Euprymna scolopes. The sequence goes on along the minus strand of NC_136517.1, from coordinate 61,064,480 downwards.
CTTGACAGAATTCACTCTTGTTGAGGTTTATGCATAGGTTAGTATCTTGTAGTTTTAAAATCTCAGGGCGGGAGACTTTGTTGGTTTGGTCACATTGTAAAATGGGTGAGAGTTCTTGGATTAGGAAATGTAGAACTGTTAAGGTAGCAGGGGCAGGTGGCAGAGGGAGATTCATATTAAGTAATCAAACGCCCTATTCCCATGATTTTCCAGTGATTCTAGAAAATGCATCTTATAAATTGTTTTCCCAGTGTTCATGCAAAGAATGGAGGTATTTGTCTAAACAAATAAAACTTTGCTATCTTCATCTAAATATGACCAAAAGATATTGGTTAATATGAAGTATAAAAGTTGATCTAGTCAAGTGAGAATTAAAACTTTGTTTTTAAAAACACCAACCGATATTTGCTGTATCTGACTGACACAGCAGATTTTTTTACCTACATCTTGTTAAGAAACTTATTAACAGAAGTGAAATTGAAAAGAATCATCTTTATTTTATGTATAAGATAATCATATTTTTCTATTTTAACTTTAACCATTTTAAAACTAGTTTTGAAGCAAGTGGTTTCCCTTTTCATATCTGAGTCTTGAAGATTTACATATCTTGTTTATACATATTAATGAATGCAATAGATTTATCAAAGACTTTCGGGTTGGTTTACACTGACTAGTCTCAGATGATTCCGGGCAATACCAGATTTGGTCAGCTAGTTTATAATAATCGCTTGTTCTCCTTCAACTTTAACCACTTTTAAACCATTTTTGATGCAATTTCCATTTTCGTATTTGAATCCATTATTTCTCTTGGAGATTTCCATAATGTCTTGTTTATATTCCGTATGAATAACAGAAATATTGATTTAGTAAAGAAGAGATTTTTTTCCAATGAATAAGGAGAATTTAATGGACTGGATATATGATGAGGAGTGGAAAGGAGGAACGAAATGGCGAAGAAATTTTGGTTAAATATCGGAAAAGGAAGATGAGTGCATGCATAATTCACGATGGAAGCAGATTCTCGCAATCGATGAAATGTATGATTGAGGAAAACGTTGAGAACCAAGAAAAGGACTCTGAAATTGTATTATCATCGTCATCATCATCATCATCATCATCATCATTATCATCATTATCACCACCACCACCACTCCGTCGAGAGATTTGCTAATCCTATGAGATATAACAGTTAGTACATTTGCTGTAGATATAGCAGAACGGAAACCATATCGCACGTCACTGAGGGGATCATTTTTTTGACTACTTCTCTATTTAACACAGATTCCAGTAACTTACTCGTGATGCACAAGAGACTGACTCGTCTGTATTGAGAGGGAGATGAACGACACCTGAATTCTTAAATAGGTTGATGGGTGTTGGGAAGCAATTCTTCTTAAAACAACTTTGTAAGTATGGGAGCTAGTTCTGGTTAAAGCTTTTTCAGTACGATAATTTGAATGCCGTCAAGGCCAGTTGCTTTACTGGAATCAAGGTTTTTGATTAGCTTGGCAACATCACGCACAGATATTTGTATGTCACATAGCGTGTTTCGGACTCAGAAGGAAATATGGGGAGGGGCCAGCTCTGATTGCATAAGATAGAATTAGCTGCAAAGTTCTTGGCAAAGAATTTCGCGCTGATGAGATTACCTCCGGTCCATTGATGATGGTTGGGATAGAGCACATGCTTTTGGTGAGGACCCTGTTTGTTATTTGCCAAAGCTGGTGGGAACCAAGCTGCTGCTCAGCTATTTTGGACTTGATGGACTGAGGATACTCTCGCGTTCTTCATTACTCTTTTACAGTGGTTGCTGGTAGTGCTGGAAGTGGCTTTAGTCTCAGTGCATCTGTTACGTTGGAAAAAGTAATTTCTGTGTGCAATGGTAGCAGCACATTCTGGAGATAACCACGGCTGGTTGTTAGGTTTTTGTGGAATTTTATATGTAGCTGTCTATACCAACAATTAACCTGATACTAAAGAGGACAAGTTTTTTAAACATGGAATGCAGAGGTATAATCTGATATAAATGTACAGAAGCTATGCCAGTCAGCCATAGAGTATTGACATACTTTACGATGGAAAGGTATTTCTGAAGATTTTGGCTTTATCTTAACAGGCAACCAAATGGTCGGAAGCTTCCAGTGGAAATAGAATAGAGGATGAATATAGCTCAGGGCATGTTGTGAGAAAAAGGTTTAGGAGACTCGCATACTGACCATCAGTGTTTTATACGCTATCTGCTTATTCTGATGTACAATTCATACTAAAATATGACCATCTTGCTATCTATATCTAATCGCCTATACTGGATCCTCAACAGCTCACAACTTACTTTCAGTATCCTTGTACTGTTAATTTCTTAAATCTTATATCACTAAGACATTTTCTGAATAGATACAAAAGTTATTTCCGATCAACTCAACATCCAGTGATCGTATATCTAATCCTCATTTAATTCCTTATATCACTTTGAATTTTACCTTAAATTTTCATTCTATCCTTATTCTAAGATGAAAACCGTATAATACTCTATTTAACTACTTTAAAAACAAAATTAGACAGACGCAGTTACAATATTAGAGACTCCCTTGAGGTTATTTGTGCCTGACCTTGTTTACGGACTAGAACAATAAACCTTGACACTATGTACCTATGATTTCTCTCAAAGTCATAAAAAACAGCTGCTAGTATGCTACGTATATCCTATAGATACTTTGCCTCCAAGACGACTGCCTTTGTCTGTTTTGCATGATAATCTTTTTTTCTTTTTTTTTTTTTTAACTCTACCCCAAACTCTACACCCTAACGTGTAAGTATACTGTACTGTTATTTAAATCCTCTCTCCTGACCACTAACTAACCAACTGCTCTATTTCCCAAGCCATTAAATCTAATCCATTACACGTAACTTAAAGGGGTCCTAGCTCTCAACCTTTAACCTTATTAGAGTGACTTTTCGTAATCGCTACACATTAACACCTAAAGATTTCTAAGGCATGCTTTAGATTATACTCCTGTCCCATAACTAAGCTTTAAAGTAAATACTTACAAGTCATAGTCTTATACATAGATTTAAAGTGATCTATAATGAACAGCAATCCTTAATCTCTTTCCCTTTGATAGGAGATAGTATTACAATAAGTAATACATAAAAAACTGAACTGATACTCATTGTTATACAAAATACAAACTTCCGGATTTTAAAAGAAAGGCGACGCCATCTTCCTTCGTTAGAAGTCTGAAGACAACAAACTCAATGTTTAAAATTCCATATGTTCGCATCTACTGAAAACATGTCACTTATCCATCCATCTATACTTAATTACAGAATACGCCATAACTTATATTTTTCAGGTAGACCTGTACTGAACTGTACTCCTAATCAAATGTTGTTACTTGTATCTATATTGAACACATATCTCATCTTTCAGTCATATTAAATACTCATTTTGGGCACCAAATTTTAATTCCTAATATTAAGTAAATCATACTTTAACATGTTATCCTATTTCTAAACTAACATAAACTATATCTAACCATACATTTACTCTTCTCTCAAACCAATGCTGTTGTAAATTTAGTTGCTTCCACTGCATGAATTTTTACCTATCCCCTCTCCCATTAACAATGAAAATGAAAAGCATAATAATATCTTTTTAGTCACTTTGAGGAGTTTAACTTTCCAGTAGATATATAGCCTAAATAACCGATTAATATTAACTACCCATGCGGGGTTGCAGAAATACCTGGTTTAGGACCCAGGCACGGGGCGAACCCTCTCGGTGCTAATGGACCCATAGATCTTCCCAGGTCATCCATCTAGGAGAAGGAAAACTCTGAAGCTAAACCTAGGGGAGGGAGGCCTCTTCCAAGAGCTGATGACTCAAACAAATTACCGGTTGGCAAACCTAAACTGCTTAAGGAGGAGATAGGCTCTGTCTTTCATACTCCTTCTTTGCCTATTAGCCATGCATAGAGGTGCTATCACAAGGACTCGACAGGATCACCCAGTGGTTGAACTTGTTTCCTGACTAAGGCAATGAATGCCGTTTTCCCCCGCTCCCACCACGTCCCATCCTCCTAAACTGGGCACTATGGGGGTGCTTCAGTACCATATATGCCAGTACAGTTGGACTGGGCTGACTTTTGCCTAATGGGTTGAGAGTACCGGATTGACAGTTCCTGGCTGTTGTGTCTGACTGATAGTACAGGATCCCTAACTCTTTGGTAGCACTTAGAGCAGCTGCTCCATCAACAGTTGTATAATATCGGGATGATTGTAGTGTCATGTCGTGCATGGAAAGGGACCCTGCACTCATCCCCAGTGGGTTTTCGTGAGGCCACAATCCTGTAGGTGAGGACAGCTGATGGTCTACTTGTATTGCATGTGTGATATTCTGCACAACCATTTGTCCAGCACCCCTGACTCATCCTAATTGAAACTTTTAAATTAAATAAAATGAAATTACAGCTCAAGCAAAAATTACGTTTAAACCAGGACCAAATTCAAAGAAAACCAACCTGCCTCCTCCCTTGAGGCTTGCATTTATGAATATTTGCGGGCTTAGAACAAACTTAGATGATGTTGAATCATTTTTCCTAATAAACACCCCAGATATCTTAGCATTAAGTGAAACTAACCTACACTCCTCCATTCTCTCTAACCACTTTAACATGCCTGGTTATCTCACACTCTGCCGTAAGGACTCAGACAGACATATGCACGGGCTTGGAGTCTATATTCATAACACTCTCCCCATGACTAGAGAAACAAAACTAAAATCAGCGACCAAGCCTTTATGTGCTTCAGACTAAATATGCAACATAATATTAGCTACTTGTATTTCCTCTACTGCTCTGCCTCAACCCAGGACTGTACCCTAATTAACAAAGTCTCAGACAGCATAGATATAACACTCTCCCTCGATACTAGCGCACAAGTACATACATTTGGTGACTTCAATGTCCACCACAGTAACTGGCTTGGATTCTCTACTTACACAGATGTAGCTGGTAACACAAAACATAGCTTCTCTATATCCCATTCCTTATCACAGACGGTTGCATTTCTGACACATTTCCCAGATCAGCAAGATCAACATGCCTCACTTCTAGATCTATTTCTGATTACAGTTCCCGATGATTGTACAACAAATGCCCACAGCCCACTCGGGAATGCTGATCATGCTGTGATAATGGTAGAAATCGCCCTAAATTCTCGCCCTAAAACTGAAGAGCCACTGCTCAAAACAACCAGGTATTATAAAAAAGCTTACTGGGAAGCCATCAGGGATCTCATTAGAGATGCCCCCTAGGGAAATATGTTTTTTCTTCCAGCTAAACAGTGTGCAAATGAGACCAGTGAATGGTTCAAAACTGCAATTGAAGCACATGTTTCCACACAGATTCAAACAAACAGAAGTACATAGAACCTAGAAGTAATTGCAAGAGAGTAATAGCGACAGCTAAGACAGATTACTCCGAAACCATCAGAAAATGCATCGAAGCACAGAAATTAGTAAATAATGGGCAGTAAACGATTCCCCCACTATCAAACAATCATGAGGTTGCTTGCACGGCAACTGACAAGGCTAACCTGTTTGCCAGTCGGTTTGCCTCAAACTCCACATTGAACCCGGCCTGGCACACCACTCCCTCCCCGACTTTCCTTTGCGGATAGACGCCACACTAGATGATTTGAAAATCACCCCTTCTCAGGTACACGGTATCATAAAAAACCTAGACACCTCAAAAGCAAGTGGACCCAATCTTATCCCGGCTGTGCTATTAAAAAAATGCTCTGCTGAGGTTGCTCCAGTTCTCTCCAAACTTTACAATAAATGCCTTAACGAATCTTGCTTTTCCGACTGCTTGAAAACCGTTTCTGCGGTACCAGTCTTCAAGAATTCTGGTGAAAGAACTGACCCATTAAATTATCGACCCATTAGCCTTCTCCCGCTTTTCACAAAAATATTTGAGTCCTTAATTAATTAAGCCCTAGTCCAACACCTTACAGCTGCTAAACTCCTGACCGGCAAACAATATGGATTTAGCAAGCCCATTCAACAGCAGATATCTTAACTGTAATCTCTGAATGTATATACAATTCACTGGACAATTCATACGGTTTAACTGGAAGAATACATAATGTAATTAAAACCTTCTTAAGTAAGAGAAAAATCCAAGTTGTCCTCGACGGTCGTACATCTAAACAAAATGATATAAATGCGGGAGTATCTCAGGAATTTATCCTTGGACCTTTATTATTCCTGATATTCATAAATGACCTCCCTGATAAAATTGTTTCTGAGATGGGTATATTTGCTGATGACACCACTCTCTATAACAGGCACAAGGGGAAAACAAATGAACACATATCTAAGGACATGCCAGAAACACTAGAGGATAACCTCCAATCTGTAGTGGAATGGGGACAAAATTTGATAGTCAATGCTGCGAAGACTAAGCTTGTTTCCTTCAATAATTACAAGAAACCTTCTCTACAACCAATAGCAATGGCCAAGAACACATTACCCGAAAATACTTCCATTAAACTCCTCGGCCTAACGTTTACAGGGAACATGAACTGGAATAGATACATTGAGAACATTGCCAAGGCTGCTGCAAAGAAGGTGAGCTCTCTCTACCGTGCTAGAAAATTACTTATGCCTGAAAATATCCTGTACCTATATAAGGCCACTATTCGCCCATGTATGGAGTACTGTTGTCACATTTAGACTGGTACATCTGCTGCTTGTTTCTTACTCCTGGACAAGGTTCAAAAGAGAGTCACCAACCTGATAGGTCCTGAACTGTTATCTAGGCTTCAGCCTCTGTCCCATCAACGAAATGTTGCATCCTGTTCTACAAATACTTTAATGGTGAATGCTCTGACGAACTACAAGTACTTGTAACCCCTTGGTGTGACTATCCCCGACAAACCCAACAAGCAGCTAAGTCCCACCCCTTCAAAGTAGAGATCCCTAAGTGTAAGAAAGGCTTCTACTCCAATAGTTTTTTCCCCAGAACTGCTAGACTTTGGAACTCTCTTCCAGGATTCTGCTTTCCCAACTGTACTGACATGCAGAAGTTCAAGTATAATGTGAACAAACATCTTGCTACTCATCTCCCTTCATAATACCCCTGCAACTTATGTCTCCGATAGTAGCCCCCTACTTCAAAGTGGCACTGTGCCTTGTTTGGGGTGAAAATTGATTTTAAAAAATTGTCTCTGGTATTCATAGCAATCCAGCGATGCATTTTGAGGATTTGAGGATGCTGGCAACGGTCCTGTTGTCATAACTTGGATAGGTAGAGAGCATGAGTTGTACAGCGGCGCATCCCCAATTTCGCTTGTTGAACATTGTGTCACTTTACGACATTATAGAAAACTCCTATCACTCTTGATACACAACTGGCCAACTAAAACAACTGCAACAGAAAAGAAAACCGATTTTCATCAAGCAGAAATGGAATCATGTCATCTTTTCTATGGCAACAATTTTAACGTTCCACGCTGTCGTAATTCACAAGTGAGAAAAGAATGAGAAAACCAATTTAGAGAAGGAAGCAGAGAAACAGCTTACGTTGTATTTGTAGAAATGAAAAAATATAAATAAAAAATATAAATAAAAAATATAAATAAAAAATATAAATAGAAAATATAAATAAAAAATATAAATAAAAAATATAAATGAAAAAATATAAATAAAAAATATAAATAGAAAATATAAATAAAAAATATAAATAAAAAATATAAATAAAAAATATAAATAGAAAATATAAATAAAAAATATAAATAGAAAATATAAATAAAAAATATAAATAAAAAATATAAATGAAAAAATATAAATAAAAAATATAAATAGAAAATATAAATAAAAATATAAATAAAAAATATAAATAAAAAATATAAATAGAAAATATAAATAAAAAATATAAATAAAAATATAAATAAATAATATAAATAAAAAATATAAATAAAAAATATAAATAAAAAATATAAATAAAAAATATAAATAAAATATATAAATAAAAAATATAAATAAAAAATATAAATAAAAAATATAAATAGAAAATATAAATAAAAAATATAAATAAAAAATATAAATAAAAAATATAAATAAAAAATATAAATAGAAAATATAAATAAAAAAATATAAATAAAAAATATAAATAAAAAATATAAATAGAAAATATAAATAAAAAATATAAATAGAAAATATAAATAAAAAATATAAATAAAAAATATAAATAAAAATATAAATAAAAAATATAAATAAAAAATATAAATAAAAAATATAAATGAAAAATATAAATAAAAAATATAAATAAAAAATATAAATAAAAAATATAAATAAAAATATAAATAAAAAATATAAATAAAAAATATAAATAAAAAATATAAATAAAAATATAAATAAAAAATATAAATAAAAAATATAAATAAAAAATATAAATAAAAATATAAACAAAAAATATAAATAAAAAATATAAATAAAAATATAAATAAAAAATATAAATAAAAAATATAAATAAAAAATATAAAGCTGTTAACACCAGTTTGATAGTAAATTTGTTGTTCTCAGATTGAGATATTGTTCTCTTCAGTCCCAGGAGGTCTAACTTCCCAGGCTTTACCCTCTCTCTGGGAAAGAGTTGATTGGTTACCACCTGAGGTGTCCCTTGTCAGGAAATGCTGAAGGGGCTGCTCAGGTATTTTTTGTAGGCCCAGAATGTGCTTATATCCTAGTGGGCTGGATTCTCAAAACCACCTGTGACCTTGTGTCTAATCTCCTAGTATAGATGTATTAATGTATGTCCGTTCTATTAAATATGGCGTTATTATGATTGACAATTTCGCTTTTTTTATGCGAGTGTCATCACTTTTCAAAGCGAAAAGGTCACTCCAGGATAAAGGTGAAATGAATATCCCTTTGACAGTAGGACAACACTGTGATAATTGGTAATAATAGTGGTGTTTAGACAGAAATGGATTATTTAAGAGGACGGTACAACAAGAATTTGTTTACATTGGACTTGAAGACGACTATGTTGTAGTTAGCTGAGAAGCAGCCTCATAGTAATGTGTTCCATAGACTGGCAGTTCTAGGAAAGAAAATTTGCTCATAGAAATTTTCGTTTAAGTAGAAAGAGAGAGAAAGGAAAACTATTGACAAAGGTTGTAGCTTAACGAGTTTTTGTTGTGAATATTTTACAGGGGGGGGCATCTTACCATGAAAATACTGATGGAGCAGAGAAAGATTAACAACGTATCTTTTGTAAGAAAGAGGATGTTAATCAATTGAAAATGACTTTCTGCTTTGTGTATATTTCAGTCATGACTTTATTGGTGAATTCACTACAAATGTGCGATCATTACTCAAAGGACCTGGAACAGAAAACCGATATCAGGTGAGTGCACTTATTTGTTTAACTACCCTTTTATATGTTCTAGAAATAATGATTTTCTCCACTAGTCAGTCATAACTGTTTTGTTAGTCAGAATTTTTAAAACGTAATAAATGCCTTTCAGAATTTGTCTCATTTCAAAATATCAGAGTTCTTAACTACGCTTTAAAATGGAGAATATTGCAATAAAAGTAATAAATTTCTAATAAATAAAGCGGATGTCATGACCGGAAAATCGAAACTGAAATTTTGAGATCTTCAGTCTGACGTTTCTACCAAATTAACTTTTTTGACTTTTTTTTTTTAATCAAATAGAGCTTAAAATATTACTTTAGAAAATAATTATAACTCTGTTGTGACATCATAGATTAATGATTTATGTCATGTTTCGAACCGCTAATTCAAACATAATCGATAATATGAACATAAATAAATGGGTAAATATTAATAACGTTAGAAATTATTTTAATAGTTGAAAACAATTTATTTTGTTTTAACTATGTATTGGCTTTAAAAACAATTTAATATTTAATATATACTAGAATTTTAGTGCATAGGAACCATAATTCTAGTCTTCGAAAAAAAAAAAACATTTCCATATTCTTATGGAAATCTGTCTGCCATTCTATTAAGCTTTTATATTTTCCATTGTAGGCAATCAATCCTAAGAAGAAGGCGAAAAAGAAGAATTATAAGAACTCTGGTGAGGTGAGTTATACAGTCATGTACCTTCAATGTAAAGGGTTAGGGTTAGGGTTAGGGTTAGGTTGCTGCACGTTTGTTCTCGTGAGTTAGGGTTGAAGATATTCTCTATTGACTTTTTTCTAGGGGTGAGAGAGTAACTCGACATATTTCTAAAGGCGGTACTAATGCAAAATATGAACCACATTATCCTCGGCAATCCTGGGCAGGTTACATAAACTGCTGGAAGGTGCTTAGTAATTGAAATTGCAGCAGTCGATATTTTTTTTTTTTAACTTGGGAGTCACCACTTATCAAGGCCAGAATGTTACTCGAGGATAAGGGTTCATGAATGTAAGGTGTAGTAATCATTAATGGTTCAAATTGAGTAGAATCTGATTATTTATGAGGACGGCTCAACAAGAATTTGTTTACATTGGATTTGAAGGCTACTATGTTGTACTTCACACAAAACAGTGTTTCACAGGTGGGCAGTTCTGACAAAGAAACTTTGTTCATAGAATCTGCGTTTAGATTTAGGCACAGATAGAGAGTGGGAAAATCGTTTATAGTGATTGTAGCTAGTCAAGTGTTTTTGTAAAAGTTTGGCAAGAGGGAACCATAGATTGAAGTTCAGTCGAGTACCTGCCATGAAAATAACGATAGAGCAGAGACAGGCTCATAATGTCTCTTCTGTAGGAAAGACATTGAAAGAGAAAAGAGCATCATCTACTATGTTTCACAGTTGACCTTGAACTCTATCAATGCTGGATAGTGTGTACTGAGCAGCTCCTGTCCAGATGTGGCAAGAGTATTCCATTTTAGGGAGTACCTGTCTCTTATACAGATATTTGGTAAACTGTATCTTTTGTTTATTAAATTGTTACAGAATACTTAGAAATCCCAAGCTTTCCTATGTTAAGAATTGCTTATTATTATTAATAACGTTATTATTTCAACACGGTTCATAAACTGCAAAAGTATCATTATATTCATGACTATTTTTAATTATGTGTTTTTTCTTAATTTTTAACTGTTTTGTCACATTTTAAACATTAACAATTGCTTTCATAAAAAAATAAAATAAAATAACAGTTTTCAGTACGCACCTTCTTAAAAATTTCCCCCCAATATTTTGTTCTATGTGAGTATAATGTCGTATGAGGCCCTTATAAATGGAAGTTACGATTATACATAGAGTCAGCCCTGGAAGGTTACAAAAAGGGAAAAGTTCTAATGGCTGTACTCTACGATGTGTAAATGCAATATAATTGCTGCACATACTGCATAGAAGTTCCTCACTTAATAAGTTGATGTGTCGTTATTCAATTTATACCAAGAACGTAGTCGGTTAGAGGATGTAATCCTCCTTTATCTACTAATCAACTCATATCACATGATTATCGCTGAAAGATGATTGGTCAATTGTTTATATCAGACCAACTGACCTGATTCAGCTTTCAAAGGGCAGATCTGATTTCATATCCCTAACAATTAGTCAGGGTCGGCAGATCAACTCTCTTGAGATGACAATTTCTTTTGTCATCAATCAAAATCTTAAAGCGAATTGACATTTCCACTTTGCTCGGAAATCAATCTTACTCAAAACAATTATTTCTCATTTTCACCTGTCCGGTGTATTCAATCTATTATTCACTTAAAAACACATATACACAGATACATATTCCCATGATATATACTAGTGGATATATCTAATGTAATCAAGGCCGGTAAATATTATAGAAATTAGTAGACAGCTTCAGTCCCACCTTGCTTGGCCTAGGGGCTGAATCTCTCAGGACTAGCTAACACCGTTGAGGCACTGGGGTTCAAGCAACAACATTACAATGAGTACCCTAAATGATGAGGATGATAATTCAAACTTGAAATACATTTTACTTATCTATTTACTAAGTAGATAATCATTTTCTTTAACTAAGATTTGCTACTGCTAGTTTGATCTAACGCCTGTCTCTAGTCGGATTCTGCCTCTCACCTTTTTCCTATTAAAACCTCAAACAGCAACTAATTATTCTAACTTCAAATCAATTCTATGTCAAATGATTCAACTAGCTAATCAGATACGTTTTTCATTGATTACGAGTTGATTTGCAATCTTGAATGCAATTCACATCATAATCATCATCAGTTTAAAAGCATTAATATGATGTTGAGGACTAGAATTAGGAATTTTGTGGATTAATCGTTTTCTCCTGGATATAATAGTACAACCCCCCCCCCAACTTGTAATGAATATAATAACACAATTTATTTGACATTAACATGACTTTCAGGTACATTTACCTAAAGTGGTAGTATCTGCCAGAGTCCTATCATCATCATCATCATCATCATCATCATCACACAACATTTGTTTTATCCTTACATCATTTGTAGACATTTATGCTGACAACACTACCATTTATGGTAGCACATCTAAGACAGTAAACGACCAAGTTCTCTCTGATTCTCTCTCCTCTGATCTTGAGCACGTAGTACAATGGGGAAAGGAGTGGCTGGTTACTTTTAATGCATCTAAAACCAAGCTTCTCTCTTTACATCATCAACATTCTAATCCACATCTGGCATCAATTGAAATGAATGGCTCTCGTCTTCAGGAGGCCTCAAGTTTTGACAAACTTCTGGGCTTGACCATTACTCCTGATCTTAAATGGAACACGTACATCAAATCTGTTGCCAAGACCGCTGGAAAAATGGTGGGATCTTTCTATCGATCCAGTAGATATCTCACTGCTGATGTAATTCTCTATCTATATAAGAGCCAGGTACGTCCAAGGATGGAGTACTGTTGCCACATCTGGGCAGGAGCTGCTAGAAAGGACTTATCCTGCCTTGATAGAGTTCAAAATAGACTTTGTGGCTTAGTGGGGGATGTCTTTTTCTCTTCTCTGCAACCTCTTTCTCACAGAAGAGATGTTGCGAGTTTGTCTCTGATGTATCGTTATTTTCATGGAAAGTGTTCGACTGAGCTTCAATCTATGGTCCCCCCTCGCAAAACTTTCACAAGAAACACTCGTCTAGCTGAAAATACTATCAATAATTCCCCCCACTCTTTATCTGTGCCTAAACCTAAACGTAGATTCCATGAACAAAGCTTCTTCCTTAGAACTGCACGCCTGTGGAATTGTTTTCCGTTTTCCTGCTTTCCGACTGACTACAATATGGTTGTGTTCAAGTCTAACGTAAACAAGTTCTTGATGAGCCGTTCCATATAAGTTATCAAATTTACCGAATTTTCATGACTAATGATTTCTATATTGTCCAATTTCTACTGTACACTCTTTAACCCTTATCCTTGAGTGGCCTCTTGGCCTTGATAATGTGGTGATGCCTGTGTAAAAAAAAAAAATGCTGGGATGTGTTGGATGGCTTGAGAAATTGCCTTCCAAACTAACAAAATTATTAGTCAGATCTTTCTTTCAATCTATTCTAATCACTTCTTCCCATGTTTTCCTTGATCTTCCCTTGCCAGCTGACCCTGCTGCTTCAACTATTCTACATTTACTAACTCAAGCACTTACATCCATTCTTTCAATGTAAGTCTCCTGTTCTATACATATTTCTATATACTGTACAAATTTAATCTCCCCCTGAAAGCATCAGACTTGTCTTTAAGGCTCACATTAGACGCCCACTGTATCATTTTGATATCATACAACACATATTCACAACTCTTGCTGTCCAGGATTCATTTGAGTGAGTAAAGTAATTTTTTAATCTATAATGATTTTATTTTGTGTGTGCATCCCTAGATATATTGATTGAGTAATTAATCTGAGTACAACAAAATATGCTGTCTCTTTACATCCATATTATTTTTACAAATAATATAAAATGAAAACGTTCTATTATTTTGCTATCTAGTTTACATATGTGTTTATGGTGTGTACAAACACATTATGTCTCTTTTTCATTAAATACTCTCACATTTTTGGCAACAATCAAAATGTAGTATCTGTTCTGTTCTCAGTCAGTGTTATAAAGTGAGCTGATCCACCCATTTCAGAAATAATGGACTTACCCAGGGACAATAAGTATATTTACATTTAAACATCGATGCAGCGATTTGTAGCAGTTATGGCCCCAGAATCATGACATGTACTTCTGTAACATATTTTTGTTAATAAACTTTTTGTTAACTATACCACTCTGTTTGTTTTAATTATTAGTGGCTTGCAAGGCTACAACAGTCAGTAAAGGAGAAATCCTTCTAGACTGAAACAATTTTAATCTTGGTGTTCCTTTTTTTGAGAGCTGGATTTTCTCCATATTAAAAAAACACTTTGTGTCCAACTCTGCCCTCATGGAGAGACAAGTAAATAGGGACATTTAAAACTATTAGAGAGTATTTGAATGATAAGATGGAGTGAGAGAAATAGACAGAAGCTTAATAAGAGATGGGTTAATTGCAAATTACAGCTAGTTAATTGTAAATTACAACTAGTTAAAACAATTAAATGGATTTTTTTATATCGATATTACCTCATAAAACTAATGATCATCATATGAATCCGAAGATTCTATTGTTGCACTGGTTTCCCCCATATTTTCGAGTCAGAATTCTTTCTAACAAGACATTGAGCGATCATGTAACAGAACGCAAACGTGCGTAGGCAAATGCATGTGAAATGACGTCATCAGTAGGGAAAAAGAAAGACTATAAAAAGGATGATCACGTGGGTGACAACACAGCCGTAACGAGAAGTCATACGTAGCAGAGAAAATGTCGATGTTGCACAAAAAATGAGTTTGAGTTATTCTTTGTCTTAATTTCCTTTGCGACATAGACTGCTACAACGTATGGGCTCCGTGGGTAAACATCTGTGTAACGTTACAATTAAGGGAGGGACCACGTAAAGGTTGCCAGTATCCTAAATGAAAATGATTTTGCGGAACAAACTGGGTTCAAACTTGGGAGACGCAGTTCATCAGTTTGTGTCATTAACCATTAGACCACCGTCACCTCCCAAAACTAATGAATATTTTAGTATGTATTTTGTGTGATTAAAATGTGTAGAAAAAAGGTCTTAAGAAAACAAACGTTGATTAACTCAAGTTTAGTATAATAATGGATTATTAAATTAAGTTCAGTGAATTTGTTTGACATATGACGTCTAATAAGTAGGGCTACAACAAGAGAATATTCTTATCATTGTTTTGACTCTCGAGTATATATCCGACATTGTTAGACACAGTTAATGAACTGAGAACCACATCATTCTATATAAAAGCATATAAGATATCAACAGACACACACTCGAGAGTCAAAACTATGAAAAGAATATGGTGTTGTCCTAGCCCTAGTAATAAGAATTATTGTTGATTGTAAATCAATTATCGACCTAAAAGTCAATAATTGATATAAATCAATTATTGATTTTTAGATCAATAATTGATTTATATCAATTATTGACTAAAAATTATTGACTAAAAATCAATAATTGATTTAAATCAATTATTGATCTAAAAATCAATAATTGATCTATAAATCAATTATTTATCTAAAAATCAATAATTGATCTAAAAATCAATTATTGATCTAAAAATCAATAATTGATCTATAAATGAATTATTGATCTAAAAATCAATAATTGATATAAATCAATCAGTGATCTAAAAATTCATAATTCATATAAATCAATTAGTGATCGATTTCCTTTTCAATTTCAGATTATACTCATGTCCATTAAGACTGAAGCCATTCATTCTTTCTTGGATTACATCAAATCTGGGTAAGTTTGATAATTAAATTTTATTAAAAAAAAACATGCAGATCTATTTCAGAATTATTCAGATGAGGATTTCATTTATGATTCGTATTATTCGGACAATTATTCACACAATGTTTCGACCAATGTTTCGGCTAATGTTTCGGCCAACACTCTTTAAACTTTGGAATCTTTTTGTTGGACTCTGATTTCTGCATTGAATTTCAAAACTTCAGTTCCATCAGCCATGACTGCATTCAAATCTTAAGTAATTCACAATTGTATTCTTAGTATCAGCCACACTAAGGATTGAACCTCCAACGTCTAGAAGAATGTATGAATTTTACTTTTTTACTTTATCCATTACATCATATAAGATATAAATAAGACTGTTTCGCTCTATCACAGCTCTTCAGTGCAGTAAGACTAACACCCATCCCGAACCTACAACCATCAAATTGATAGTCAGCAGTTCTACCCACTGGTCCATAGGATTGGTGCCAGCAAATGACCTCCTCAAATGTCTGTTTATATAAATATTGAATTGTCACTTTTACAGTGCTCGCTTTGTTTGTTTACAAGCAAAGAGCTTTAAAAAAAGTTTCAGTGTATGAAAAACACAAATATAATTATGAAGTCTTAATCGATTGTAATCAAGCATGCCAAAATGGCAGAGTTGGTCGAACTACATCTATGGCTTGGGCGTCCAAGCCATAAAAGAAAATAATTTTGGTTGGAATTTAATATTTTTATTTTCGAAACAAAAATTGGATTCTCTTTATTGGCCAGCATGATTCAGAGGAGATCACTTGATTATAATCTTCTCTACCACCAATAGCAATGGCCGAAGACTCTATCTGAAAGTACATTTTTTAAACTCCTCAGCCTAACGTTCACAGGAAATATGAGTTGGAACAATTACATTGAGAGCATTGCCAGGACCACTGCGAAGAAGGTAGGTCCTCTCTACCATGCTAGAAAGCTACTAACACCCGAAAGTATCGTGTACCTCTATAAGGCCACCATTCGCCCATGTATGGAGTATTGTTGTCATATTTGGGTTCAAAAGAGAGTCGCCAACCTGACAGGTCCTAAACTGTCATCTAAGCTTCAGCCTCTTCATGAAATGTAGCATCCTTCTGCCTGTTCTACAAGTACTTTAATGGTGAATGCTCCAACGAACTGCAAGCACTTGTACCCCTCGACGTAAATACCCCCGACAAACCCGACAAGCAGCTAAATCCCACCCCTTCACAGTAGAGATCCCTAGATGTAAGAGAGCTTTCTACTCCAGTAGTTTCTTCGCCAGAACCGCTAGACTTTGGAATTCCCTTCCGGGTTCCTGCTTCCCCAACTGTACTGTCATGCAGAAGTACAAGTGTAACGTGAACCGACATCTTGCTGCCCAACTCCCCACATAGTACCCCTGTAGCTTATGTCCCTGATAGTAGCCCCCTACATCAAAGTGGCAACAATGTGCCTTGTTTGGGGTGAAAATGTAATAAATTTTTTGTTTGTTTGTTTAAATCCGCCAGTTGGAAGCTAACAATCATTTCTTCCCTAGAACTTCCCACAAACTGGAATAAACTGTATCAAGCAATATTTAAGAAGAAAAAAAAACAGAACGACACCTGTATTTTTAAATTATGAGGACAAATATATTTGTTTATCGGTTGTGAACGAATGGTAAAATAGTTTTGATGGATAACGTCTGATAGAATCTAAGGGATATCACTCTGAAGCCAACTAAGGGAGATAACTCAATTGTACTTATTCGATTTACGATTGTCAGACTTCATTAAGAATTAAAAAATAAATTTATAATAAATGTTAATTTATTTTTTGAAAATTCAAATTAAATTTTGCTCATAAAGATTTTCCTGAAAAATTCTCACATTTATTTTATTTTATTTATTTTATAATTATATTTATTTTATAATTATATTTTATAATTATATTTATTTTATAATTATATTTATTTTATAATTATATTTTATAATTATATTTTATAATCATATTTTATAATTATATTTTATAATTATATTTATTTTATAATTATATTTTATAATTATATTTTACAATTATATTTTATAATTATATTTTATAATTATATTTTATAATCATATTTTATAATTATATTTTATAATTATATTTTATAATTATATTTTATAATCATATTTTATAATTATATTTTATAATTATATTTTATAATTATATTTATTTTATAATTATATTTTATAATTATATTTTACAATTATATTTTATAATTATATTTTATAATTATATTTTATAATTATATTTATTTTATAATTATATTTTATAATTATATTTTATAATTATATTTTACAATTATATTTTATAATCATATTTTATAATTATATTTTATAATTATATTTATTTTATAATTATATTTTATAATTATATTTTATAATTATATTTTATAATTATATTTTATAATTATATTTTATAATCATATTTTATAATTATATTTTATAATTATATTTATTTTATAATTATATTTTATAATTATATTTTATAATTATATTTTATAATCATATTTTATAATTATATTTTATAATTATATTTTATAATTATATTTATTTTATAATTATATTTTATAATTATATTTTACAATTATATTTTATAATTATATTTTATAATTATATTTTATAATTATATTTATTTTATAATTATATTTTATAATTATATTTTACAATTATATTTTATAATTATATTTTATAATTATATTTTATAATTATATTTTATAATTATATTTATTTTATAATTAGAACGACTAGTCAGCATTGTTTCAAGATTTTTAAGATGAGGATTGATAATTTACATGATTTCGATTATTCGGACTGCTATTCTCATCTTTAATTTTCACGATGTTTTGGCCAATCTTGAGCCTTCTTCAGCTGCATATTTTCAAACTCGGGAATCTTTAGGAATAAGATATTTTTTACTGAATCATTTTTTTAAATTCGCGGGGGTAAATTGTTTCATTCCATCAACCATGACCACATAGAAATCTGAAGTAAGTATTATTTGTCTTATTCTTAGTTAGTATCGTTTGTAGGGAGAATTGAGCCTTTGGATGAACACATAGCACAACGGATAAAAGTGTTGACTAACAATCAGTTTGAAGTGACATCCTTCTGGCGGTTTATGAATAAAACATGAGAAAGTATGATGCTGTTGAGCACATAAGTTGTTGGCGTTTGTTTTTATTACATAATATGACACAAGTTCATACAAATATTTGTGTATTACCATTGTTGTTTGATTTCATAGTTCATATATAAACTATACATATATTCAAAACATTCTTTAGAACAAAAAAAAACAAGACGATTAAAACATTTCTTACAATTATGTAATACAAGCAACTTGTCTTGCACAAAAGAATAAAAAGAAATTTAATTTTTACTTTATCTTCAAAATACCAAGGAGACCTATATTCTTCATTCTCTGTGAACCTCACAGGAGAGGTCTGACATTGGTTAATTCTTTGTATTCTCTGGTCCCTTTCAGGAACAATCAAGGAAAAACAATAAGTGATACTCAGAACCGATGTGCCACCAGAATCAGTTGCCACAATTGTATATGCTTTTGAAAATTGTCTAAACACGTTTGTTTGCTTTTTTATGGGAAAATGTAACTCGAGAGAAGTACTTTGTTGTAGATCATCCCTTACAGTTATGTAGCTTTAGGAAAGTTGAATGAACACATTTTAATTAGGAAAGTTGAATGAACACATTTTAATTAGGAAAGTTGAATGAACACATTTTAATTAGGAAAGTTGAATGAACACATTTTAATTAGGAAAGTTGAATGAACACATTTTAATTAGGAAAGTTGAATGAACACATTTTAATTAGGAAAGTTGAATGAACACATTTTAATTAGGAAAGTTGAATGAACACATTTTAATTAGGAAAGTTGAATGAACACATTTTAATTAGGAAAGTTGAATGAACACATTTTAATTAGGAAAGTTGAATGAACACATTCTAATTAGGAAAGTTGAATGAACACATTCTAATTAGGAAAGTTGAATGAACACATTCTAATTAGGAAAGTTGAATGAACACATTTTAATTAGGAAAGTTGAATGAACACATTTTAATTAGGAAAGTTGAATGAACACATTTTAATTAGGAAAGTTGAATGAACACATTTTAATTAGGAAAGTTGAATGAACACATTTTAATTAGGAAAGTTGAATGAACACATTCTAATTAGGAAAGTTGAATGAACACATTTTAATTAGGAAAGTTGAATGAACACATTTTAATTAGGAAAGTTGAATGAACACATTTTAATTAGGAAAGTTGAATGAACACATTTTAATTAGGCAGATGAACAAAAAATTATTTTGCCTACAAATAATTTAACATATCTGCTAATCAAGTGTATTTTTATATGAAACATGATGTACACATAGAAATGTAGAAATGTTTTCTTGTATGAATAACATAAGCAGCAGCTAGTGTATTATTGGATGGCGAAGAAATGCCTCCATTTTAATAGTATTCCTAGCCAGAATAGTTAGCATACATGTTTCATAGTATTTCATATAGTAAACGTATATTCCATACATATCCATCATTAAAGTGAAAGGGTAAAATCAACAATATGATTAACATGTTTATTATATTTGTTAATTATGAAAGACAAGCAACATAAATTATACAAAATAATAAGATATTGTGTTCTTATTTTACCTTTAAGATAACTAAGGATACCTAGATTCTCCATCTTATGGGAGCTCCACAAGAGAGATTGGACAACTGTGGTGTTCTTAATCTTTTTTCTTCCTTTTAGGCACAATCAAGGGGAAACAATCAGCAGTGCTCAGAATCGGTGCCCTGTGCGACATTTGTTTTTTACTCGTTGATGTGGATCAACTTTTTTTTCTTTTTTTTTTTGCAGACGAACACAATTAAACTTTACAGTTGCTATTGATTTCACTGCGTCAAATGGCAACCCAACCAACCCAACATCTCTTCATTACTACAACCCTTACCAAATGAATCAGTATGCTGCAGCGATCCATGCAGTTGGAGAAATCATCCAAGATTACGATAGGTAAAAAAAAAATGCTATTTCAAACATAAATATGACAGACCAAAAGAAATATTATTTCAAACATAAATGTGACAGATCAAAAAAAATACCATTTCAAACATAAATGTGACAGACCCCAAAAAATGCCATTTCAAACATAAATGTGACAGACAAAAAAAATGCCATTTCAAACAGTGACAGACCCAAAAAATGCCATTTCAAACATAAATATGACAGACAAAAAAAAATGCCATTTCAAACATCGATGTGACAGACCAAAAAAAAATGCCATTTCAAACATTGATGTGACAGACCAAAAAAAAATGCCATTTCAAACATAAGTATTGGATAAATTATCCGGCATTATAACAATCTTTGATTCCTTCTTGTAAGACATTCTCAGCAAGAACTCGCCTTACTACAACAATGGAAAAATTTTCCGAATGCTTAGTATCCAACAAACTTTCCATAGACAAAGTTTCTTTTCAAGGGTTTCCGACTATGGAATACATTACCTAGGAAATGCTTCCCTGTTGACTACAATTTGATCTTCTTAAAATTTTAAATCAACAAATTCTTGTCATAATGTTAAGAAAATTAATTTAAATTTTCATAATGCTTCAATTATGCAGAAATTACAAAACAAGTGTAAGTTTGTATGATTTACTTCTTAACAATTGTGTATAAAAGTATCAAACATGTCTTATGAATTCAGTTGTGCTTAGAAAGAGAAACAAAAATGATCTCGGCATATAATATATCGAAAATCTATCTTGCCCTCATTCACTCAAACTTTTTTGTTAATAAATTCAATATTTAATACAGTTGAAGAAGTGTCTCCTGATATGGTGAAAGGTCACTTCCTTTTCTATTTTTCTTTTCTCTTTTGAATTTTGATCTTTAACTCTCAGTATCTTCCTCGTTCATCTGGGCTGTTACCACTGATATAAACAGTTTTTTTTTTTTTTTTTGTATTTCGAATGAAGAAGATACACAATGTCTTGCAGCATCATATGAACTTAAGCAAAATCGATTTCACACAAATTTTTAAATTCATTAATTTTTGTTATACTATCTGATATTTGTCTCGCTTTTCTGTTCATATATATTTATATGCATTTATTTATTTATTATATTTATGTATATTTTTTTTATAATATGTTATATCTTGTAGTGATAAAATGTTTCCAACTCTTGGATTTGGTGCACGATTACCAGATGGCAGTGTTTCACATGAATTTGCATTGGTTAGTGACATCATCTTTTTTTCTTTTTAAATATTCTATATATGTATGGATACGTGCATAAACATTGTTGCAGAGGGTCGAAAGGAGGAAAGTACCAATTGCCTGTACAGCTAGTAAAATAGAGCCAAGGCAAAGTGGGATGACAAACAAAAGTGATCGGTTAAAGACGATAGATGTTATGCAAAAGGAAACGGTAAATCATATCGCAATGGAGATAGAGTATCAGGATGGATATTTTTTTTCTTACCTCTTTGAGGTAGGATGATGTGTTTTAGGTTGGTCTAAATCATACAGACAAGACAGGGCATCGATGTAGTACTGGACGTTGACGGGCACTGAAACTGGTAGCTTGACGTCAGTGGGCAGTAGAACTGGTGGCTGGAACTGTAGAAGTGAGTTGGAGCTGCTGAAGTTGTTGGAGTGAGCTGCGGTCGCTAAAGTCGCTGGAAGCTGCTGGAGTCAAAGCAGGTGCCAGAATTAAAGTGCCAGAATTGGAGTGACATGCTGAAGGTGGGGGGGGGGAGGTCCAAGGGACAGGCAATAGTAGAGAATGGAGTGTGCATTGCATTCTCATAGTTTGTGAGTTGTCCTCAATAATTACTTTCAGGTAAAAATGTTTGTGGTGTTTATTACTTGTATATATCTTAATCTTGGTCCACAAATAAAAGTTTATTGTTTTTATCTTGTGTTTATTTTTTCTTTAAAACTTGAAAAAGGTCGTTGCTATTTTAGCATGCATGGTCGTGCTGTATTTCAAGGAGTGTCAGCCTCTACCGACAGTGTATTCGAGTTTGTAAATAAAGTGGGAACAGTAATTAAACACCACAATAATACACACACACACACATACACACACACACACACACACATATATATATATATATATATATAGTTGTGGAAATTTTTTAACCTTGAAAACTATGTAAAAGATAATTTTTTTTTAATTTTAATTTTTTGTCAGTAATCCCAAATCTAATCTCAGCAATTGCTGAATCAACTTGCTTTCTCGAATAAAATGCATTTGGACATGATTAAAAAAATCCGAAAATTTTATTTCCTTTTGGTGGCTTGATTGTTGCTGTTTCTTCTGATTAGTTAAGAGCAAAAGATTCACTACAATAGTTAAGTGATTGATTTTGTATTACGAAACAGATACTGTGAAGAATTGCAAGTGTCAACTGAATTAAAGGAATAAATTGTAAGATGGTCAACATCGTGAAATTTGGAATATAGACTTTTGTAATTCATTCATTATATATATATATATATATATATATACATATATATATATATATATATATATATATATATATATATATATATATATATATATAATTATATATATATATAAATATTAAGACAGCCTATGTGAGTTAACTGGCATTTTAAGTGCATGGTATATATGTTCAGAGATGACCATTAGGATTTTCGCAGTAGAAAGTGCTTGCCTAAATTCATACTGATGGCCAAAAAGAAGTTTAGCATTAACTAGATTATGGACTAATGCTAAATTGATCAATGAAAGATTATTATATTTTGGAAAAGTGTACCAATGTTCTTGTTCTTAGTATAAGCATTGATTCATGCATAAGTATCCTCACATTTTTTATGGGTAGTATTCTAGTTGTATTATAGTTTCTATTATTTGATTTTCAGAATTGTAATGCAGTTAATCCCTACTGTAATGGCATCCAAGGTATTCTGCAGGCCTACTATGACTCACTGCAACGGGTGCAACTGTACGGACCGACAAACTTCTCCCCTGTCATCAACCACGTGGCTAAGTAAACCTTTATTTTCTTATTATCTTCTAAATATGAAGAAACATTTGATCAAATTTTGAGTACATTAGTAAGGGATTACTTAGGACCATTTTTTTTTACTTTAGAGTGTCAAATTATTATATCTTAACTTATTTTAGAATGCTAAAACCCATTTCAGTCAAAATAATACATCTAACAAAGAAAGGAATTAATCAATAAAAAATTGAAATCATCCATATTTTTTATGTAAAAAAAATTAACTTTTAAGAAATAGAAAACCTATAACGATAAGATAAATGTTGCATGAAAAATATTTATCAATTAATGTTAACCATATTTTTATTTTTAATCCTAGACCAAGTGATGAGGTCATAAAACCACTTGTAATTGGCCAAAACAATGAGTGGTTTTACGACCTTGTCACCTAGACTTGGAGTTAGTGTCAAAAGAAATTCGGTTAACATTACAAGATCATAGTGTAGTATTTGTTCTGATGCTACATTTCATCTTTTCTGTTCTCGGTCAGTAAAGGAGAAATCCTTCATGACTGAGACAATTTTTATTTTTCTCCTATCCAGAGTGCCCTTTTGGAGGGGTGCTAGATTTTCTCCACATTAAAAACCGACCTTGTGTCTAACTCTGTCCTCGTGGGGAAGAAAGTGAATCGGAATATTAATTGATTCACATATTTTTCAGTTGAAATAATTATCTCCCTTGAGCTGACAATTTGTCATCCTAAAGTAAAAAATGCCTTACTTAATATTTGTTGGAGTTTTCCCTCTTTCCTTTTTCTCTGTTAACCCTGATGCAATAGAAATTCGAATTCACACTGAGAAATATTGTCTTCATTGATTGTTCGTTAGAATCTGTAATAATGATATTTTTTTGGATCAGAAGTTAAATGGATATCCTGTATTGATGGCTTGGATAAACTTTGGATTTTTCTCTTTCAGATTTGCTTCCAGCGTTCAAGATGGCTCCCACTATTTTGTTTTACTGATTATCACAGATGGTGTCATAACGGACATGAACCAAACGATTCGTTCAATTGTTCAGGTCAGCAGGATTCTTGTTTGCCCAACACATAACTTACAAAAAAGAAGAAACAAAAAAAAAACTATTCATTTTACATTACGTAATCATTTGTAACTTACATACATAAAAACTGTCTATATTATTTTTCTCTTTGTTTGTCTGTCCGTTACACGTTTTCTCAGAAACTACTAGTTCAATTTGGCTGAAATTTTTATGGACCTTTACTAAGGTGCAGCAAACTAAGTATTATGGTATCAGTTCGATACACAGTTAGGGATTAATAAAGATTAGTCATCTTTTACATGGTGACAGTCATTCCAGATGAGAGATTAATTAATGACCAATTTTAGTTTAATATCTGCTAAAACGTAATGTTGGCTTACATTTTCTGTTTTAAATATTCCGGTATTGATAACATGAATCAAATAATTTGACTAAAACGAACTCTTTTTTTGTCTCTTTTTTCTAGGCATCATATTTACCAATGTCAATCATTATTGTCGGAGTTGGTAGTGCAGATTTTGAGGGTAAGTTATTCAAGCAACACTTTTAGTAGTAATTGACAATATTTCTTAACAAGAAAAAATATGTTTATAAAATAAAGATAAAAATTGGATTATAAAAGAAGTATTTTTTTATCAAACTCCGTCACAATATGGCAGGACTGATGTTTCCCAGGAAAATTAAGGAATCCAAACTGTTATTAATTTTAAATCTTTCTAGAAAATATTGAAATTTAAATTGTGCAAATTTATTCTTTTTAACTTTCAAAATAATGTCCCTACTATGCGTTGCTCAGAAGTCATTGATTTAATTTTTTGAAGCTAAATTATTGTTATGAAGACGTCGGCCAATTAGAAAGTAATTTATACCGTTAATTAAACCTTGAAGAAATCAGTTGTTATGGGCGGCTAACTCTGTCCTAATTCTGTTAATATGACCCCAAACAACTTTGTTTGAAAAAAAATCAATTCTCCAAAGTGTGAAAAAATATCAAGTAAAAAGTATGTGTACTGAAATCTGAATCCTTTCTATAAATGTAAAGTATGGAAGCACATACATGTAAAAATAGCAGCAATGGTTTTATGTGTTCATCATGTCTAAAGGTGATGTGTGCCGTGAATTTTAATAAAGTTAAATAATGAAAAAGAAGTAGAAGTAATAAATCATCAGTATTTGCCCTAAATGAAATAATTAGGTGTGAACCTTTTAATTATATGGAAGGACACTCTAGTGATCGTCAGTAGGAAGTGCAATCCTGAATAGACTTTGCATTCACTGAACTTGAACTAATCAGATTTTTATCTGTGGCCTTATCTTATATATCTATAAAGCTCCACACAATTCTATTGGCTGTGAAGAGCAAGCGACCTGCTACAGTTTGAAGTGTTCGATCACTAGTATTCATGCCGCATACTTTGTGATTGCTAATAACAGTTCGTCTGAAATGTCGTTCATTCTTGCTGCAATATATCGTCTCCGCAGCAAGTTTATCTCTCTTGAGATGTCTTTGCTGGTTTGGTCTCATCTTTCATCATCATCTAGATGATTTTATTCATAAAGCCATTGAGTCAGCCTCTCCTCAAGGTTGAGAAAACGGTATAGAGTTTAGCTGAAAACGTGGCTTATAACAGTGACACATGTTACCGAGCTCATCCAACATTCTCGTCTTTATGGGATTTACTACTGGAACCGTGATTTGCTAACTCATGTAGTTGTTGCTGCGATGAACCATCATGCCTGGTCAGTATTCAGGACATGACAAATTCTCTGGATGGAGCCATACCAACTGCCACAATAACAAGTAAAAGTATGTAGGTCTGGTTACTTTTAAGGTGTGTGAGCCTTTTCTAGTCTCGCACACAAAAACACGTTCACATTTCAAGCTATATTACTTGTCGCGTACATACGCGCCCACGTCCACACACGTACATATATTCACACAAGGACAACGTCACTTCCCCTTCCAAAGGAAATCCACACATGCGCAAAAGACCACCGGAAACAAGTATAAAAGGAAGAGACAAGCTGTTTCTAACCCTTTTCGGCCCAGCTTTCGAGCCGGTCGATCTACAGACCGACAGCGCGTACCTCACACCACTTTCTACTATGTGGGGCAAAAAGCTAACAGACCGTATGTACACATTCTCACTCTTTCTCTCTCTATCTACTACTGGTCCCTGAGAACACGTCAATCCTCTATCCTTTTCTTTGTCTACACGATGGACTGCTATTTCTCGTTCTATTACATTACTCACTTCTCTTCCCACACGCAAACAAATGATAGTGACCCGAACTTGAGATGAACACACATTTCCTTTTCTTTCTACAACACCAGTCTCGCAACGAACGATGGTTACATGAACACATGTTATATCTAAAACATTTGTTCTTTCAACAGTAAATAAACGACACGTTTATCTTATCCATCAATTGAGTCTTTGTTTCCATTCAATTCCATTCGTTTCATTATTTTTTCTTGTAGCGAGTTAGGGTATTTTATATCCTGGTCTGCAACAAATGCATCTAAAACCAAGCTCCTATCTTTACATCATCAACGTTCTGATCCCCATCTGGCATCAATTGAAATGGATGGCTCTCGACTAGGGGAAGCTCCATGTTTTGATAAGCTTCTGGGTTTGACCTTTACTCCTGATCTGAAATGGAACACGTACATCAAGTCTGTTGCCAAGGTCGCTGGGAAAACGTAGATTCCATGAACAAAGCTTCTTTCTTAGAAGTTCACGCCTGTGGAACTCTCTTGCATTTGCCTGTTTCCCACCAGACTACAACTTAGATTTCTTCAAGTCCAACATAAACAAATTCCTGTTAACCGCCTCCTTAAGTAAGACACTTTATCAAATCTCCATTACTAACGATTACTACGATATTATCCCATTGATTACTGTACATGCAATAACCCTTATCCCCGAGCCAGGCCTTGATAAGTGGTGACCTCCATGTAAAAACAAAAAGGGTGACGCAAAGATATTATCTGTCAAATCAACCCAAGATGGTTCCTAAACTGATTGACATTCACGATTCAAAGTTGGATAATTCAAGCATAGACTGAAGTTTATAAAAATAATTGCTGAAAGTATTGTGAATTTTGTCAACGATTCTATGGGTGGCATGTCTTTATTGCAGAGGAGGAGGTGTTATCTTATGTTTTATTATTGGGGCTAGAAGAACAGCATATTCTTTTCCTTGTTTTGATTCTCAGGTAGATATCCATTGATATCTTATATGTTTTTATGTAGAGTGATGTGATCCTCGGTTGATTAATTGTGTATAACTGCGTTAAGACAATGAAAAGAATAGTCTGTTATCATAGCATTACTTATTATTATAAACCTGTCCTAGAACAAATATTTTACCTAGTTGTCTTGTATTATATGCTATTGTATATTGGATATTTGTTTTTTATGCTGTTGTATATAAGATATTTGTTTTTTATGCTATTGTATATTAGATATTTGTTTTTTTATGCTATTGTATATTAGTTATTTGTTTTTTTATGCTATTGTATATTAGATATTTGTTATTTTTTGCTATTTTATATTAGATATTTGTTTTCTATGTTATTGTATATTAGATATTTGTTTTAATGCTATTGTCTATTAGATATTTGTTTTTTATGCTATTTTATATTAGATATTTGTTTTGTTTTTGCTATTGCATATTATATATTTGTTTTTTTTTGCTATTGTGTATTATATATTTGTTTTTTTTATGCTATTGTATATTATATATTGGTTTTTTATTTTGCTATTTTATATTGGATATTTGTTTTTTATGCTATTGCATATTAGATATTTTTTTTTTATGCTATTTTATATTGGATATTAGTTTTTTCATGCTATTGTATATTGGATATTTGTTTTTTATGCTATTGTATATTATATATTTGTTTTTATGCTATTGTATATTGGATATTTGTTTTTTATGCTATTGTATATAAGATATTTGCTTTTTATGCTATTGTATATTAGATATTGGGTTTTTTATGCTATTGTATATTAGATATTGGTTTTTTATGCTATTGTATATTAGATATTTGTTTTTTATGCTATTTTATATTAGTTATTTGTTTTTTTATGCTATTTTATATTATATATATTTTTTTATTCTATTGTCTATTAGATATGTGTTTTTAATGCTATTATATATTAGATATTTGTTTTTTATGCTATTTTATATTATATATTTTTTTTATTCTATTGTCTATTGGATATGTGTTTGTAATGCTTTTATATATTAGATATTTGTTTTTCATGCTATTTTATATTAGATATATTTGTTTATGCTATTGTATATTGGATATTTGTTTTTTATGCTATTGTATATTAGATATTTTTTATGCTATTGTATATTAGATATTTGTTTTTATGCTATTGTATATTATATATTTGTTTTTATGCTATTGTATATTATATATTTGCTTTTTATGCTATTGTATATTATATATTTGTTTTTATGCTATTGTATATTATATATTTGTTTTTTATGCTATTGTATATTATATATTTGTTTTTTATGCTATTGTATATTATATATTTGTTTTTTATTCTATTGTATATTATATATTTGTTTTTTATTCTATTGTATATTATATATTTGTTTTTTATTCTATTGTATATTAGATATTTGTTTTTTATGCTATTGTATATTAGATATTTGTTTTTATGCTATTGTATATTACATATTTGTTTTTTATGCTATTGTATATTATATATTTGTTTTTTATGCTATTGTATATTAGATATTTGTTTTTTATGCTATTTTATATTAGATATTTTTTTTATGCTATTGTATATTATATATTTGTTTTTTATGCTATTGTATATTATATATTTGTTTTTATGCTATTGTATATTAGATATTTGTTTTTATATGCTATTGTATATTAGATATTTGTTTTTTCATGCTATTGTATATTAGATATTTGTTTTTTTATGCTATTGTATATTAGATATTTGTTTTTTATTCTTTTTTATATTAGATATTTGTTTTTTATGCTATTGTATATTAGATATTTGTTTTTTATTCTATTGTATATTATATATTTGTTTTTATGTTATTGTATATTAGATATTTGTTTTTTATGCTATTGTGTATTAGATATTTGTTTTTTTATTCTATTGTATATTAGATATTTGTTTTTTATTCTATTGTATATTAGATATTTGTTTTTTTATGCTATTGTATATTAGATATTTGTTTTTTTATGCTATTGTATATTATATATTTGTTTTTTGTGCTATTGTATATTATATATTTGTTTTTATGCTATTGTATATTAGATATTTGTGTTTTTATGCTATTGTATATTATATATTTGTTTTTATGCTATTGTATATTAGATATTTGTTTTTTATGCTATTGTATATTAGATATTTGTTTTTATGCTATTGTATATTATATATTTGTTTTTTATGCTATTGTATATTGGATATTTGTTTTTTATTCTATTGTATATTAGATATTTTTTTTATGCTATTGTATATTAGATATTTGTTTTTATGCTATTGTATATTAGATATGTTTTCTATGCTATTGTATATTAGATATTTGTTTTTTATTCTATTGTATATTAGATATTTGTTTTTTATGCTATTGTATATTAGATATTTGTTTTTATTCTATTGTATATTAGATATTTGTTTTTTATGCTATTGTATATTAGATATGTTTTCTATGCTGTTGTATATTAGATATTTGTTTTTTATGCTATTGTATATTAGATATTTGTTTTTATGCTATTATATATTAGATATGTTTTCTATGCTATTGTATATTAGATATTTTTTTTTAAACAAAATATAAATAATAAACAAAATAATGAGCACATGTTATAAAATATAATTTGAAGCTTTTTACTAATCATCTATTTAATAGCCATGAATATCCTGGATTCAGATGATGGATTACTGCGTTCTGGACAACAAGTTGCCCAGAGAGATATCGTCCAAGTAAGTAAAAAAGTCAAACGATTCCATTGTTTGGTAACGATTAGAAGTATCAATTCACAACTCCAACAAATCATTCATTATAATCTGCACCGACAAGACACTAGCTGACGATGATAGATTTGAAATTTCAGAATTATTTTTATATTTTTTTATAAATGACAAAAAAGACTTATTTTATGTGTTAATTTAGATTAGAGTCTTTCTGTCTCGGTGAACAATAGACACCGTTTGTATTTGCGTCTGCAAAAGGTAGCATTTATAGGAAACCAAACGTTGCACAATCTTAGACTCACATTCTAGAGTATGGATGAAGATGAAGGCAGTATGACAAGGACCTAAAAATTTAGACAAAAATGACCGTCCTTTATTTCTAAAATTTTAACTGAAGAAAAGACTGTTTTGCATCATCATCATCATCATCATCATCATCATCATCATCATCGTCGTCGTCGTCGTCGTCATCATCATCATCATCATCAAAATAATAAGAATAATGATAATTATAATAATAATAACAACAACAATAATAAAATAATAAGAAGAAAACAGTGAGACAGATGACAAAATGAGAAAAGAAAAATGGGAAGAGAAACAACTACACGGAAGATTCATAAGAATGATAAAAGATGAGAATAACGAAAATACTTGAACATGGATGCGAAAAGGACATGTAAACTGAGAAACGGAATCCCTAATAACTGCAGCACAAGATAACTCGATAAGAACCAACCATATCAAAGCAAGGATAGATAAAACACAAGAAAACAGCAAATGCAGACTCTGTAGACAAAGAAACGAAACGATAAACCATATAGTAAGTGAATGCAGCAAACTCGAATAAAAATATATATAAAGGAATACAAAAACAGGCACGACCAAGTTGAAAGGGCAGTACACTGGAAATTATGCAAACAACTGTATTTTGAACGCACAGACAAATGGTACAAGCATAAGACCACAACAGTACTCGAAAACGAGAACCACAAAATCCTATGGGACATAGACATACAAACGGATAAACCTATCCAAACAAAGCAGAGAGCTGAAAGAGATTTGGATGATGAAGAAAATCAAAATAATACCTATAATAGTAGGAGTACTAGGAACGATTCTGAAAAACTTTGAAAAAAGATGGGAGAAATTGGAATCAGAGGAATGACTGCAAAGATACAACGACTAACAATAATGAAAACGGCTGAAATATTAAGGAAAACCCTTGAATGCAGAGACTAATACACATGAACCACATGCATGAGCCAGACAAACTGCTGCAGAAGCAAAGCATGAAGAAGTGGTACAGGAAAGGAAGAACACTGAAGCTGCATATCTACAAGTTCTACATCCCCATCACCCATCCCCTCCCATTGTCCCATCACTCAATGATACTGACATCAATGTCAGCGATGACACATGATAGTCACATTGTAGAGAGAATTCAGTTTTCCTCTTTTAATCACGACCTGGAAATGGCAAGAGAAAACGAACTCCAAAGCTGGGTTGAAAATAAAGTGTACACCCAAGTGCCTGACCAGGGCCAACCCAAAATATCCACAAGATGGGTTTACACAAATAAAAATGTCAATGGCAAAAAGGTCTATAAAGCTAGGCTTGTGGCGAGAGGCTTTCAGGAAAGGGATGCAAGCAACATAAGAAATGATTCTCCAACTTGCTCTAAAGAAAGTTTACGCATAGCTTTGGCTATAATGTCATCTAACCATTGGGTGTGTAAGTCAGTGGACATAAAAACAGCATTTTTACAGAGCAAAGAGTTAGACCGATTGATCTATTTGCATCCTCCCAAAGAAGCCAATATACTTCCAAGATATATTTGGAAACTCTCCAAATGTGTTGATATGGATTGACTGATGCATCAAGGTTCTGGTACCTGACACTCAAAGAAGAATTATTGAAATCAGGAGCAGTGGTTTCAAAATATGATCAAGCCATATTCACATGGAACTTTGGAAACAAGCTGCATGGTATTATGGCTACTCATGTTGATG
The DNA here is from genome assembly GCF_053919585.1 of Euprymna scolopes. Classification (NCBI taxonomy): domain Eukaryota; kingdom Metazoa; phylum Mollusca; class Cephalopoda; order Sepiida; family Sepiolidae; genus Euprymna; species Euprymna scolopes. The sequence continues at coordinate 61,031,570 of NC_136517.1, read as the reverse complement.
ATTTTTGCTTCACAGGCTCAGAAATTTTTCAGGGCAGAGTTATAGACCGGATTCGTCACTTGTTTAAGATCAAATCTGAGGAAGTTGCTGAGTTCCAGTATATAAGATTAAGTATAAAGAAAAACGGGAATGCTGTTTAACTTGAACAGGACGAATATGTCAAAAAGCTAAAGTGTATCCCACTAGAAGCAGGCAGAAATTTGAAAGATGCAATATCGTCAACAGAGGTTACTGAAACTAGACAATTGATCGGTCAACTTAATTGGTTAGTCATCCAAACCAGACCTGATCTTAGTTATGATGTTAGCGAGTTAAGTTCAATGCTAAAACAAGAAGATGTAGAATGCTTAAAACAGGCTAACAAGGTGGTAAAAAAGGCAAAAAAAGAGAAATGTCATATAGATATTCCAGACTTGGGGAACCTTGAACACCTAAAAATTGTTGCATACAGTGATGCTTCTTTTGGCAATTTAACAGATGGAGGTTCACAAGGAGGCTATATACTTTTTTAGTTGGAAGCAATGATAAGTATATGCCCATTGCCTGGCAGTCTAAACGTATTAGAAAAGTTGTCAAAAGTACTTAAACTGCTGAAACTTTAGCCATGGTTGACATGGCAGAAGCCTGCATTTTTTATCGAAAACTTTTGTTAGAAGGACTACAACTGAAAGATAATACCAACAACATTAAGATCTTCTGTAAAACAGACAATTCCTGCCTCTATGATTCTGTACATTCCTTAATGCAAATTTTGGATAAGAGACTTCGCATAGAGATGGCTATTTTAAGAGAAATGATTGACAGAAAAGAAATTGAAGAGATCTCTTGGATATCAACTTACAAATTGCTGACTCTTTGACAAAGAAAGGAGTTCCATCATTCAAGATTCTTGGGTTCATATCCGAACCAAAGGAATCCTCTGTATAATGTAAATACCCTGACTCCTTTTTTCTTTTGCAGATTAGATGATGCCCAACTGCAAAGAAGAGAAAAGAGGGGAACTCGTATAGCAGCCATTATTATATACATTCGGTAGTTAGTAAGGAGTCGAATAAAATATTCTCTCTGTATCTGTATCATTTATGTTTATATTTTTCTTTATACATATTAATAGTCCTGTATTTATCTACTAAAAATAATAACTAGCGGGACCTGTGAAAATTCGACAGCGGCATCTTTCATATGTAATATATTGCTGCTGGGTGTTCTGTGTGCGTTCAGCATGAATAAAGGCACAATCCCTCCTTATTAAAATAATAATTTTGATATATTGCCTGGGTTGATTATTTCATTATAAACACAGCAATCAATGAACTCACATTTCATCATTTTTCATAATTCTTGGATATCTTACTAATTTCAACAATCATTTTTCATAATTTTAACCCACATTATCGCCTCATCCTTACTAAAATAATAACTTTGATATATTGCCTTGGCTTATTATTTTATTACCAGCACATCAATCAATTCCAGGTATTCTCATAGTATATATGTTCCACCTATCTTATCCAATCCCAGGTGACACCATGTATTCTGCTAGTATATATCTTCCACCTATATCATTCGATCCCAGGCGATGCTGGGTATTCTGCTACTATATGTTTCCAACCTATCTCATTTTATCCTGGGCGACGTTGAGTATTCTGCTAGTATATATTTGCACTTATCTCATCCAATCCTGGGACTGACTTCATGTCCACCTCCCCACTGTTAAAAATATACATGTAATAAAGTAATGTTTAAATCGTAAACTGTTTCAGCCATTTCCGGGGCTGACTTCTTATCCCCTACCCCACTGTGTATATTAATACACATTAAATAAAGTAATGTCTAAAACGTAAATGGTTGCAGCCATTTCCGGGGCTGCCTTCATATCCCTCATACAATGGTTAAAAATATACATGAAATAAAGTAATGTTTAAATCATAAACAGTTTCAGCCATTTCCATCCCGGAAATGGCTGAAACTGTTTATGATTTAAACATTACCCTGGCTTCATATACCCCACCCCACTGTTAAATATATACTTGAAATAAAGTAATGTTTAAATCATAAACTGTTTCAGCAGCTTTTTGAAATTAATACATAAAAACATTAACACGGTTAGAGATTAGGCAACCGTTACTTCAACATGAATTTCTGAGTGTAGTATCAGTCTCAGCATTCCAGTGACATAAATCTCCCAGCTCCTTAAGAAAAGTTTTTGCAATTACTGCCATGAGGACATTAAGGATGAAAATATGAACTCAGAATTACTTGATATATTTACGTGATTTTTGAAATGTTACAAATAAGCCCCTAGCGTGCATTGATCCATTTACCTGATTTTTGGAATTAGCAGTACATCCATATGATTTTTGGAATATGACATCTTATGTCTTAAATATATTATATGCATCTTTTTTAACAGAGGATAATAACGTCATCACCGGAAATAAACACGTCAAACTATCATCCGCCTACTCAAAAAAAAGGAGGAGATTATGCCTGGAATCTCATTAAATACTCACCAAATTCATTAACTCACATTTAGTATAATTTATATATTAATATGATAGCGGGTGTGCTCTTAAATCTGAACCAATGAAATTTGCCAAAAAGCGTGACATATAAAAGAACACATACGCTATCATATTAATATATAATAATAATAATAATAATAATAATAATAATAATAATAATAACCTTAACCCTAAGCATTATATAGCTTTCAAACTTTTCCTTATTATTCCTCTAAGTTTTTTTCCTAATAAGCAGACCTTCCATTGTTTTTCATCAACATAAACAACTTTTTCTGTGCAGTCTATACGAAAATCCTTCGACAATATTGCTAAGACACAAATAAGAAAAACAGATCAATGATGTACTTTCACTCGAACGTTAAAGCTGTCTCTATTCTATTTTTTGTTAATTTAAAAAAAAATATTCTGCATTCATTTAATTTATGATTTTCATTAATTTTATCTTTTAATTTCTCTCCTGTTTTTTTAGTTTGTTCCATTTCGGGAGTTCATTGGTGGCCAGTACAGTAACAACATGCAAGTTAGTCAAGCATATTTGGCTAAGGAGGTTCTTGCAGAAATCCCAGAACAATTCTTGTCTTACATGAAGGCACATCGGATTGAACCAAAACCTCTGACAGAAAATTGAATTGCACGCTTTTTTTTTTTTTTTTTTGCACAGCAACAGAGCAAAATCAAAGAACAAATCATTAGAACATTTTTTTTCTTTATTCATTTTTGTTCATATCATTTTCATGTCAAATTTTATTTGACCTTCTTTCATTTTGATATTTCTTATAATTATTTCTTATGGTACTTATGTCTAGAACCTGACTCAAGTTTTTGTCATCATATTCCAGCAGGTTACAGTAAGCAGTCAGAAGATGCAGACACGATTAGCCAATCAGTTGTCAGCAGACAAGTTTTAATAGAATCAGGAAAGTCATTGCAACAATAAAAAAAAAAATTTTAATCGCAAATGAAGGCGTGCTTCGTGCAGTTAAAAAAAAAAAGCACTCTTCCATAAAGATTTAGCAACGGAAAAAACTCCCCCTAATCCCCAACAAAAAGAACTCAAAAGATTTAGCATCAACAAAAATGTTAAAACACATAACTTTCTTTGGAAAAGAAAAATTCATTGTTTATAATTATTTTCGGTTGTAAAAAGACATTTATTTGTAAGTTTTTTCTCTTAAGTAAAAAAAAAAACAACAAAAAGCAAAATGTTTACTTTTCTTGGAAAATTGTTTTTCATATAATTACATTTACATTTACAATAACTATTTTCTTGTTTTACAATTTTGCTTTGTCGTCTCTGGAAATCATGTAAGCTTTTCCAATTGCTTATATAATCATGCCAAAAGATGCCGACATGAAGTTTTGTTAGGTTCTGGATAAGTACCTTTGACAGAAAATTGAATCGCATGCTATTGCACAGCAACAGAGCAAATCATTAGAAATATTTTTCCCCTGTTCATTTTTGTTCATATCATTTTCATTTCATTTTTAATTTATATTTTTTACATGGCGGCCATTATTTAACTTTCCTCCATTTTGCTATTTCTGCTATCTTGCAGAGGGTAAAAGTAATTAACATCCTGAAGATGTGGACGAAAAATGTTTAAGACGGTTCTCAACAGAAAATTATACTAAAAACTCGAAAGTTTAGATGGGAAAGAAAAATGTAATATCTTAAAATTATTACAAATTATTACGAATTAATACGAATTTAAAAAATAATTTGTTTTTAAACAAAATATTTTACACCTGATCCAAAAAATTCACCAAAATCAGAGAATTATTGTATGTTAATGAAATTTTTAAATATTTATTAATTAATAGATGCTAACATGAAATATTTATTTTATTAAAAAAACTTTTTACAGTCGTTTAATTTAATTTACTCAAAGATAAAAATAAATATCCTGATTAAAAAAACAGCTACAAAAATCAGGGTGTAATCTCTTTGTAAAAGTGGTTACAGAGTTTCAACTATGGACATAATGAAATGTATTTGTCGGTAACTTAATTTATTACAAGAATGCAATCGCAGTATAATGGGTTTTTTTATTATTATTTGTTTCTTACTGGGGTGGAGGTTACCGCTTATCAAGGCCCAGTGAACATTGAAGGATTAAAGTTAATGAGCGTCAGGCAGTCCGCGAGACAGCACCGTGATTATCCGTAATGGTGGAACTTAGGCGGTGTTTGTTTATTAAGAGAACGGCTCAATGGGAACTTGTTTACATTAGACTTGAAAACGGCCATGTTATAGTCAGTTGGAAATAGCCCTGCAGTATTGTGTTCTCAGATGGGCATTTCTAAAAAAGACACTTTGATAATGGAATTTATGTTTAGTTTTAGGCATAGGAAATTGTTAGTTAGATGAGTACCTGCTGTGAATGTTCGAGGGGGGGGCATAGCTAAAAGCTCATTTGAGCAGCTGCCATTAAAATGATGATAGAGCAACGATATATTCGCTATAAGTCTCTTCTGTGAGAAACGGGAAGTAGGTGGAGAAGAGAACTTTGCCGACTAGATTTCAAAGCTGGTTTTGAACCTTTGTCCAGGTAGGAAAGAGAACACTTAGAAGCTTCTCCCCAGATGTGGGAACAGTACTCCATCTTGGAACGTATTTGACTCTTATACAGGTAAGAGATTGCATTGGTAATGAGATATTTTCTGCGGTGTTAAAATGATTCAACCGTCAAGGTGTAGATTTCCAGCCAAACTAATAAGTTTTAACAAAATTTAATTTATTTTCCAGACTATCTTAGTTGAAACGTCTAGGACCCTGATACTCAATGATTTCTCTGAAACATTGGATAAGCCATTTGTTGGAATGAGCTCTGAGAGACTATTTGGATATTGCAGCACATCTCTGTAGGTGCCATTAGGTATCATCTGTGACAACACTATTAACTATTTATGATGTCATCTTCCAACATGTTGTGATGAAGAAAATAAAAATAGTTTAGTTGATAAAACAATGGAAAGCAAACCAGAATTATGGAGTTTTAGTATAGAACCTAGCAGTGTTGCCCAGTGGAAGCATGCCCCCACCCCACACAAAAATGCAAGTACGGCTGCTGCTGTTGTTGTTGTTGTTGTTGTTGTTGTTGTTGCCCAACTCTCAAGCTCCTCATGTTAAGAATGGCTTTCGGAATGGATGCCGCAAACCTCCCTATGTTAAGAATGGCTTTCAGAATAGACACCTCATTTTGTGAGTTTGGGCGAAGTTGTAAAAAAAATTACCTGAAATGTAACCTTAAAAGTCACTGTCAGGATTCCCATGTGCAAATACTCCAACTCAACAAAAGTTTGATGGTTTCAGTGTCGGTCGGCCCATGCGTATTAATCTGGTGGCCAGTTATTAAAAGGGCGTAATACAGGGCATTTTATCTCGGAAAGTATTTGTATCCGCCACGTGAATGTGTGTGTACGTGCGCACGTATGTTTGCGTGCGCATATGTGTATGACAAGAAAAATGGCTTGAGATGTGAACGCATGTTTTTGTGCGAGACTAGAAAGGGCTCGTACAAGGGTATGTTTATTTTTGGTGGGAGTGGGGGAGTAACTGCATGAAGACGGCATTATATGTTGTAAAGTACTTGTATCCACCAAATATAATTAAGATTTTCTGAATCAGCATGGAAGGAAACCATATAAAATTCGTCATTAATAATGAAAGTTTGAAGTTAGAGTTAAGGTACAAAATTATCTTTTCTTCAAAGAAAAAAAAAGTACAACTCATGTAAAAGCAAACATACAAAGGAGGGTTAAAGTTCGTAGAATAAGTAAGTATATAGCATATATGCAGCAAATATGGGGTACAGGGTATGGTCTTTGTTGTTTTTCTAGGGGAGAGATAGACGTAAAATTGTTTGGTGTTACCAAAAAAAACTTATAATTAAAAATGTAACAGCCCGTTATTAAGCAAAGTCGAAAGACAGCATTGTCACTCGGAAATCATAAAAGGTAAACAAAGAACAGTTTGCGTTTCTAGAATAAGTAAGTATATAGCGTGCATGCAGAAAATAAAATTTTGGTTTTATTTTTGGTGGCGGATGTGTAGAACTGTTTAGTGTTATGTAAAAAAACTGTTTAGTGTTATGTAAAAAAACTGTTTAGTGTTATATAAAAAAACTGTTTAGTGTTATATAAAAAAACTGTTTAGTGTTATGTAAAAAACTGTTTAGTGTTATGTAAAAAAAAACTGTTTAGTGTTATGTAAAAAAAACAAAAAAATAAAAATATGTAAAAAAATAAAAATGGAACAGCCTGTAATAAAACACAGTAGAAGGAAAACATTGCAGCTTGGAAAGCGTATACGGTAAACACGGTTAAATGTAAATGCAATGTATTTTGTTTTCGGGGTAATTTTTGTGGGGGTGTGTATGTTTTGAATAGTTAATGTGTGCATATGTAAGCACTAAAATTTCTGATAACGAGAGTTTAATATGGTTGTATTTGAATTAATTTATTTTTTAATGGTTGTATCATGTAGAGGGAGTAGCCATATTAAATATCAAGTGTGTTCGTATATGTAATAAGAGTGTAATCCGGAATAATCATTTTGTAAGGTCCCACCCAATGGGAAATGAAGGAATTATTGAAGGGAGAAATTGTTATTTTTGCTATGGGAAATGGAAAAGTAATAGTATGTATATGAGGTTTTGATCCAATTACGAAGGGTGCAAGGTCAATATAGTAATAATGTGTGTACTTCTTCCTGGTGATGACAGGGTGCAGTGGGAGAACTTAATTAGAGGGAAAAATACAAACTACTTCTTTTAAAGATATTGGCGATCGTGGTGATGTTTCTCCTGGGATGTAATGTAGGATTTTATTATAACAAATAAATGTGTCTAAAACGACATTCTAAAGTTACATAAGATGGTGGATAATAGTTTGGACATAATAAATTTGTAGGTAGCATCTGTTATTGCAAATCTACGGTAATTTGGTCCAGAGGAGAATTTCTGCAATCATTTTACATATATATATATATATATATATATATATATATATATATATATATATAATTCTAAAACTCTGTAGACCTTGCTTGCTTGCATCTTGTCTTTGACTATTGGGTGGTTCCATCTTTTAAAAAAAAAGCTCTCTTCAGTCTTGATATGGGCATCTAAAACGGCCCCTAATTATCAGTTTTGAAACCGACAGTATCGATGACTTATCTCACCTAAACTGTAAATAAAACAAATAATATCCCATTAAGATTTTTCCTAGTGCCAAAAACTTTTGAGATTGTAAGTACGTAATTGAGGAGTGAAAATCTACTACTAGTGTAATCATTTTTTTAGTTTGGCTTTGATAATTTTAGTTTTTCGTGATTTTTACGAAAACTTGCACGACACTACTTTTCAGACATGAAAAAAAAACCTATTTTATTAAGAGCTATGCTCATGTATGTATTCAAAAGAAGTTTGTTTGGCATGGAAGAAGCGATAAAATGGCCTCAGCATCAGAAGGATCGCCATGGATTTGAAGCTGTCAAAATCAACGATTGAATACATACTGAGGACAAACTCCATGCGGAAAAAGAAGAGAGGACTAAAAGATAAATTGGCAAGAGGACTGACAGGAGAATGAAGAGGACTGTGACACGGCTTTTGACATCTGGAGAAAAAGTTGCAGCAAGAAAAGTGAAGGAGAAATGTGAATTGGATGTAAACGTCCGAACATTACAAAGAACAGGATTGGTTTGAAGTATGCAAAAATTACAATGTAAAAGCTAAGAAAAAAATTACACTAACAAAGAAACACAAAGGAGCAAGACTGGAGAGTGCTAAAAGATGGTTAACAAAGCATGTTGACTTTAAGAAGGTTATATTTACTGATGAGAAGCGTTTCAAGTTTGATGGGCCCGATGGATGGTGTACTTGGTCGAGAAGGGGTGAGCCTGTTGTACTGAACAAACGACAAATGGGAGGAAGAGGATTTATGGTTTGAGGTATGATCTTTGCTAATGGAAATATATGGTTGGAGTGACTGAAAGGATGACAGGACAGTGAAAGCTACAAACTGTTGCTGGGTGAGAAAGCCCTACCAAGGATAAGAAGAGAGATGGGGAATGATTTCGTTCTACAGCAAGACAATTGCAGCATCCATGTGTCAAAACTAAAGTGAATATGACTACTTTGGAATGGCCTTCAAAAAACCCAGATCTAAATTTAATGGAAAATGTTTGGGAAATGTTTGCGCAACTTGTCTATGATGGACCTGAAATAACAAAAAAGGTTTAACTATAAGAACGAATACTAGATGCTAAAAAACAACTAATAGAAACAGGAGATGTTATTGAGCATATATTTGATCATTATGAAGAGAGATTGATAAAAGTTATTGAGAAGAAAAGTGATATTACAGACTTTTAACAGTTTTTCAATGATGTCTGAAAAATAATGTTGTGTGTGTTTTGTAAAAAATTATGAAAATTAAATATTTTTCCTTATCTAATCGATTTTGTTCCATTTTTTATTACAGGTATTGTCTTTATATGTTTATGCTATTCTATTGAAGGAATTTTGCCACTCTATGGTACTCGGAAAGTCGAATACTAAAGTGTCCGAAAAATATTGTTGGGCTCCTGTAATAGAGCACTCTGCTGGAATCCTTCATATATATATATTATATATATATATATATATATATATATATATATATATATATATATATATATATATATACATACATACATACATACATATATATATACAAGGTGAAGATATGTATGTTTTGGTTTCAATTCTAGCTGATGACACCCAAGTCATATATATATTTTTAGTTTTGATCTCATTACTATATATTAGGTTTAATATAATAATCGATAGAGAATTGTCTCTATAAATACATAATTTGCATGAATTAAAATATCATATATATGTGATATATATATGATATATATATATATATATATATATATATACATATGATATGATATATATATATGATAAAATATCTATCTATCTATCTATCTATCTCTCTCTCTCTCTCTCTCTCTATATATATATATATATATATATATATATAAAGTACCAGTAAATAAATTATGCACTTACATTTTTTACCTTATTTTCATTATATTCATCTGATTATCAGGGATCCTTGATCCTGGTACTTCATTCATATGAGATATTGAACCACTGAAAGGACGATGAAAACTTGATTAATGATAATTTTGTAGGGAAATCCTCACCATTAAATAAAGACGCGTTACACAAAACCGTTTGAAATTACTTCATAAACACAATCAAAACGTCTAACTGATCAAAAAATGCACATGGATCAAATAAAAACGGCACATAACTGTCACCATCAGAGTTATCTCCCTTTGATCTTTAAGTATGCTCATAAAATATTAGGTAAAAAAAAAAATCTTTCAAAAAATAAATGATAAATAGGATTTTAAATATCCAAAAATAAATATTAGCATCGGCTGAAGAGTGCACGAAAAATATTTTAAAAAGTTTTAAATTCTCTGGATTTATGATTATCAAAAGCAGCAACTCACAAGCTAAAATGATGAGCCGTCATTGGTGAAAAGTATTTTTGGTTCAAGTTAAGATGCATTATTTGGTGCTTGTTCAGATTAGTGATGTTTTAAACGAACGTATTTCAGGTGAAAATATTGTTACGTATTTACGTGTTATGTCGAAATTAGTATTAATTCAAAAAATTAAGAAAAAATAATCCAGTCGCACTTGATGTATTTTTAACAAAAAATCAACCACAATTATGTTCTGACATTTTGTGTTTAAAAATGGCGGACTCTTGATTAAAATCAAGAAAAATAAGTTAGTTTGTCATACAGAAGTAGCCGCACAACTCTTTCTTATGATAAAACTCGATAATTTGATAAATTATATTTTTACTTGTAATTATTTTTCTACTGGAATTTATATTAATTTCAACATGACACATAAATACGTAATAATGTTTTCACCTGAAATGTGTTGATTTAAAACATCACTAATCTGCACAAATACCCAATATTTACTAAATAAAAAATAATTTATACACTTATCAATCAAACTGCTGATCATTTCAATTTGAATTATTTTTGTATTTTACTTTTTTTTTGTTTTGTTTTTATTGTTTTTTTTTTCATCATATTTTGCTACTGTTGACTGTCAAAAACCATCCCATGATTTTTTCTTTCATTTCATTTCTTAAAAATAATTTTGCTCATGTGGGAAGCCATTACTTATTTTTTCATCGTACTGAGAACAAGAAAATTGTTATTATTGGAAATTGATGCAAAAACCATGCAAGAAAGTTTTATTAAAGATAACTTTTAGGAAAAATCCTTTAAAAAATCTTTAAAAAAAAAAACATAAAAATATGATGAATAGGAAATTCTAATTTACTGATTAAAAAAAGAAAAACATCTTTATAATTATGAAATTTAAATATGTAACTATGTAAGTTTTTATGATTTCCAACTAGAATAATCACAAATGGACGAATTAGGAAAATACTGACATGGACGAATTCATTCAGAACCTTTATTTAGTTATGTTCTCTCATAGTATTATTTAGACATCATTGGAAATTATTTAAAAGTTATTTTAACCGTCGTCGTCGTCGTCGCCGTCATCATCATCATCATCATCATCATCATCATCATCATCATCATCATTTTAACACCCTTTTTACATGCTAGCATTTGTTGGATGGCTTTTAGGAATAGATTTCAAAACTAACCTATCTCTGGCCAAGTTTTTATTAATCCCTCTTTCTCTCTATTCTTATTATTTCCTATCATGTTTTCTTTCGACTTCCCCTAACAAATAAACCTTCTACCGCAGCTGCACTACATTTACTAAGAAATCTCTTCCATTCTTTATATTCCCCAAATGTAACAATCCTCTGAGATCATCAAATCGAATCCTGTCGTTAAGACTCACATTGCACATCCATCGTATAACTCCTATGTTCTCAACCCTCACTGGCCAGGTTTCACTTCCATACATGATCACATTGCATACGCACGTCTGACAGATTCTTTCCTTGGTCGACAATGGTAATGCTCTGCTGGTTAGTGATAGTGTAACGTACTGCAGGTGTGCATATGCAAATGCATGCAAAATGATGTCACAAGTAGGAAAAAATAATGACTTTAAAAAGGAGATCACGTTAGAGACAAGGGTATCATTTGAGATCACGTTTGAGACATGAGTAAAGTCACAACTATAAGAATGAAGAAATAAATGTTATTGATATAAAGAAAAAAGCTAATTGAAGTTCTTTTTTTATTCTTAGTCTCCTTTGCGACTGAGATTACAACATGTTGGTTCATGGACAACATTACAATAGCAGAAGTTTCCTGAACTTATTTCATCTATTACTAACTCTTACAATTACACCTACTCCACCCTGTGCTCCAATGGTATCAGCAAAGTAACAAAGCGTCTCAACAACCTCAATAGCTTCGCCATCCAGATATACTTTCTCCACATCTAAGTTCTCATCCATTTCCATTGTCTTATAATTCTTGCACATGATTGATCATCCTCTCTCAGCCTATCACTGCATTTCTTGTGTACCCAATGTATGCAAGTAGCACAAAATAATTAAGTTAAACCCACAAATTTAATAAGGGAACTTTCTTCTTCTATGAAGCTTTCCAACCATTGATCATTATTTTGGTTTTGGTAACATTCACTTTCAAACTTTTACTTTCCATGGCATTCCTTCAAGTCATCAGCAGATGAGAGTAGTAATTCACAGAATACAATTAATCTCAAAAATTCTCAAACAAATTTATATTCATGAGTTTTACGTTTTTAGCAGTTATTACATTCGGGCAAATATAGTTGAAATTGTCTTTAATTTATGTTTGCAATATTTCATTATTTTTAAGAAATTTGGATATAAAAACACTGTACATTTGTTTTTTTTTTAATTAAAATTTTGTTATTTTCAAATACAAAGATTCAAAACAAAACAATATTTTGGGACTGATTAATGTCAAAACACAACCTTAATATCTGTTCTCTCAATCTTCATTATGAGAATTTATCTTATTGAAATATTTTCCTGATTCGTCTTGTGATTTAACTTATTTATCATCATGTTGTTTATTTGTCCCCTCCACCTTTAATCTACTTATGAATTTCTTTGCAATGGTTGCCACGTAGTTGGTGTCAGGCGGCAGCAATGTTTTTTTTGTTTTGTTTTTTTTTTGTATTTTTTAAACTAATTGCTGCAAACTTTCCAATTAAGTGAAAAAAATGATTATTTGATATTTTTATATTCATGCAAAAAAGACTTCATTCTACGAGAGGATGACATTATTATATTTATATTTACTAGCGGGACCCATGGAAATTCCACGGTTGTATTCTTAATCTGTTGTATATTGCTGCCATGCTTAAAAGGAGTTTGTGACATATTTGCATTTATGTACACCCCACGATATTGATGTGGAATTTGTGATCCAACTGAAACATGCTTATCTAAGTATTCTGGTTAATGGAATTTCAGAATATGTTGTTTTTTTTTTGGGGGGGGGGGGGTCTACCTTCAAAACCTATGAGGAGTTTGTGAAATACTTTCACATTTACGAGCACAGACCTCACCATATTATTGTATCATCTTTGGACAGAACAGTTACTAAATTTTGATCATATCCCTCATCTGTTGTACATTGGTGCTGTGCTTAACAACATTTCCATTCTATGAATATCCAGGGCAAACGCAGACCCCACAATATTTATTGCATTACTTTTGTTCAAACTGAAACATCTAAATACTCTCATGAATATAGTTTCAGAACATATCTCCATATATGGGGCTCTGTATCCAAAACCCTTGCAAGATTTTCCAACATATTTCCACTGTATGTCTGTTCAGACTCTACAATATTATTACATCATCTTTAGAAAGAACAGATGTTACACGTTGATTTTAATTCAAAGGCTAAGAAAGTTTTAGTTTAAATTTTATACTCGACATAACAGGTGAAATGTAAAAAATATTTTTTTCCGCTTTTCATCTTCAGTGATTGGACGATCCCATCTTTTAAAAAGGGGGGGTAGGGTGATAACATACATACGAATGTGAAATTGCTTTAACATGTTATTACATAGATCTCTGAGAATTCCAGAAAACCTATTTGAATGGTGTCCTCATTATCTAACGAATACTTTCAAGAACCCATTTTATTCAAGTAATGTGACAACTGATATAATCACAAGAAAATAATCACAGAAAAAAAAAATCTCAATTTTAACTAAGAAAAAATGGTAAATTTATACAAACACCGTGACAGCGAATTAACCCTAACCCTAACCCTAACCCTAAACCCTAACCCTAACCCTAACCCTAACCCTAAACCCTAACCCTAACCCTAACCCTAACCCTAACGCTGTCACGGTGTTTGTATAATAATACCGAAAAAATTACAGTTTTGGTTAAGAGAGAGATTGTTTGCCATAACCAATTAATTTAATAAAACACAATATTCTCAGTAGACAATCAAATAAAAAAAAATATTTAAATCCGGCCGGTTAATACTTTAATTAACCTTCCAAAAAAGTAAAAATTCGACATTGTATTAAAGAAAAATGCAAAACCATTGCTAAGATAGTTTGATTCGCCTTTTTCGTGTTTTTTTCTTATGAGTTTTTTTTTTCCTGTAAAATTTCTATCTGGATTTTTAAATAATGCATTGATTCTAATAAGAAGGTTCTATTAATGAATTATTTGGATGATAGCATAGCGTTCTATACTTACAGGTCATTTCATTTTTGTTGCTGTAACGGATGAATCAAACAAAATAAAGAAGAAATTAAGATTCTGCTAAAAATATGAACTACATCTGTGTTCTCATTTATTCATTTTCTAACACACTTTTTTATTATTTTCAAATAAAGTGAACTTAATTTACTGCAATAGTCTTTGAAAATCAAACATTTATCAATAGATCTACTGTAGTATTTCTCAGCTACACCATGAAATGACCTGTAGTATAAAACGACATTAATGATACCCAATTTATGGACATTTTTAGCGCTTTAATTATAGTTTTTAAGAAATGTAAGAGATATCTTGATTCGATTTTTTAACAATTTTAAGAAGGCTTTATCGTAATAATTGGAAGAAGTTTTTATTAAATTGATGAAATCTTTGTCAACATTTTAAGAAGGCCTTTTTTTAATGATCATTTTTATTTTAATAATTATTAAAATAATATTTTAATGATCATTTTAATGATTATTTTAATGATATTTTAATAAGATTTAATGATTATTTTAATGATATTTTAATGATCATTTTAAATAATATTTTAATGATCATTAAAAATATTTTAATGATTATTATAATGATTGCTTAATAATATTTTTATGATCATTTAATGATTATTTTAATATTTTAATGATCATTATAATGATTATTTAAATGACTGTTAAAATAATATTTTAATGATTATTTAATGATTATTATTTTAATGATAATTTTAATGATTACTGATATAATATTTTGATTATAATTTAATGATTATTTTAATAATATTATTTTAAGGATTACTTTTATGATTTTTTGTGGAAGATTGTTTTATTTTAATAATGACTAATTCGTTTCTGTTACAAGTTTACAAAAAAATATTAGTATAAGAATCTAAATAACACTGTTTAACTGATGCCCTGAATTCTTTGATGTGTCAATTTTTAGAAAGGCTTTATTCACATGATGCACTGATTGTTCATGCATTTTCTTTAAGATAGCTTTGTTCAAATGATGCCCTGAGTCTATCTGAACTTTTCCACCAATCAAAGTCATTACTTATAAAGGACAAAAGCTATGCGAGAATAAGGGTTAATAAGATGGGGGTGTCTGTTGAATGATGAAAAATAATATGAGAGCATTGAAAATGATGACTAAAATGAACAACATTTGTTTATGAGGACGGTTTAACAAATTAATTCAAAGAAGAATGCCACAAAACTAGGAGCATTGGATACGAATAATGTACCCCAGAGCTTTAATAATAAAGTTCAAAATTTAATAATAAAGTTCAAAATTTAATGGTAGTTTCTGAAGAAGGTCAAAAAGCAAAACGGTTGAAATGTAATAAAAACCAACATCGGGAATCAGTCTGAAGATTAAAAAAACCCACAAAAATGACTCATCCCAAAAATACAGGTGTTATTTATCATTTATGTTGTATTAAAATGTTGCTCTGATTGATAAGGTTATAATTTTGATAATGTAGAAATATATTCTTGCATTTTTACCTGATAATTTTATATTCTTATCTGCTTATGGTATATTTTATTCCGTCTTTCTTTATTTCCTTTATTGCCATTTTTACCATCGGTTCCCACTCCATTAACTTTTTTTTCTTCTAAAGGAAAGTTTACATAAAAAATGGCAATATTTTTAAATTATTCACAAACTTCTGAAACGTTTCCTTTATTAGATTCTTTCTGGATTCATTTTACTTCAGTCGAAGTTCTCAGAAATCAAAGACCACATTTCCTGGGACTAACACTTGATCCCTATATGAGACGCATAGATATGAGACGCATAGATATTCGAATATTCCATTTAAAGTTCTCCTTTACCTCTCAAATACTGAGTTAGTAAAAAAGTTGAGCCCATAATCTTTTTCATCTCCCCAAGTTAAATATGTTATCGTATACCTTTCTTGTGGTCTCTTGATTCCAGGACAAGAATTCCTCTTCTCTGGTGGAGTATCCAGCTTTGTGTGGTTAATTAAGGTAAAATCACTAGCAGAAAGTGCACCATTCCTTGTAAAAGCCATTGTGGGTTAGCCATTCCGAGGAGATCTTATTTGGGCCACGAATACTATGTGATTTTGAATATTTAGTCAGGGTTTATTTGTAGCAAAAAGTATACTCATGCCAGGTTGTCCTAACAAACCCCTGTACAGAGAGACATTAGACACTGGAGGAGAGTATCTAGAAAACATTCATGTTCTGTCCGGTAGACAGCCCTGATTGGAAAAGAACATGTCTGCTGATGAGTTAAATGAAAAAAAAATAGAAATATGCAAATATGGGGCAATGAATAAATGAAGTTTATATGCAAGATGTGATTAAAAAAAACGGAATTTCCTTTTTCTTCGAATTTATTTTAATACTTTTTACGTTTCATCACTATTTACTTTATTTCAAATTTAATAATTAATTCAACTTTATTATTATACTGAATGACATTATTATTCTTTCTTTTTAAATCTTAATTCTCCAAATCTATTTTAAAGGTAGTATTGATGTTCCTCGCTGGTCCCAGGACCGAAGACTCAACTTTTTGCTGGGTATTATACATACATACATACATACATACGTACATACATACATACATACATACATACACATATAAAAAAAAAAAATTTAATACTTTCTGTTGATCTGAAAATCTTCACTCATTGTAATTTTTATTTCTTAATTTTACTCCTATAATTTTACTCCTATAATTTTACTCCTATAATTTTACTCCTATGATGTTACTCCTATGTTGTTACTGTCATAATGTTACTTCTTTAATTTTACCTTTATAGTTTTACTCCTGCATTATAACTCTTATTCAGGCTTCAAATCAATTGTCGAGCACTTTGAGAGATATATGAAAATTTCTAATTAAGCAATGCTGCAAAATTTCTCCCCTTTTGTAGCTTCTCTGAGACTTGCTATGTTTGTAAATTGCTATAAAGTTTATTTCTCTCATATTTAAGATGGTAGTCATGGTGGCCGAATGGTTAAGGATGTTGTATTGGAGTTACTCGGGCCAAAGGTTCGTTTGACAGGTAGTACAGCAGTTATGTATAGCCACACTGATGATTGTTAGTGAATATGAAACATATATCTGAGAAGAAAGATATATAATACTTTGAAAAAGAGTTAATAACATATTTAATTTGAAAAGGAAACACTAACTGAGTGGATAGTCCTTAATCTGAGGAGTTTCAAAGAAATACTTTCCTTCTCATCAGAGGGTATGTATCTATATATATATATATATATATATAGATATATATATATATATATATATATATATATATATATATATATATATATATATATATATATATATATATATATATATATATATATACTCTTTCTTCTCAACAACAGTAGTAGCTTGGAATTTTCAAATATATATGAAACGTTTTGGAATTTCTAAATATATAATTATATATATATGTCAGATGCTGATTCAATGCATCGCAAACTGTCAATACAAACATAAAAATTATATATAATATATATAAAATATGTGTACTGTATTGAGGTTTTAATGAATAATATGGTACACCTTTGCAAACAAATGTTTACTTAGTGAGGCGGGGTCGTATTATACACACGGATTTGATTGATTGTTATTCGTTAGCATCAAAAACAAAAGAATATTAAGCCATATCATCCACAAGGAAATATGGTATACATTTTCTTTGCTTGTTTTCAAATGTAAAAATTTTAAATATTAAAACTACTTTCTTATGCATGTTATTTTTCTTGTGCTATTTTAATCGTCATTACTTTTTGTTTAATGGCCATCATTTTGTTGTTTAATGGCCATCATTTTTTATTTAATGGTAATCACTTCTCTATTTAATGGTAATTACTTTTTTTAATGGCCATCACTTTTTTATTTAATGGTCATCATTTTTATTTAATGGTCATCACTTTTCCGTTTAATGACCATCACTTTTTTTTAAATCAAGTATTTGTCATTTCAAAACCTCTTTTGCCTAAAGATCGTTATTTACAGAGAAGGTAACTCTCTCACAAAGTTCAAATGCCAAGATATATTTCATTTACTTCTATTTTTCACATATATATATATATAATCCAAACAAAGTTATTAGACTATATATATATATATATATATATATATATATATATATATATATATATATATATATATATATATATAATCCAAACAAAGGGAATCTATAATTGGTTTCCTTTATAAAACTCTACAATAACAAATGGAAATTATCGAGTCACAATCAAAGTTAGATAATGTCAGCTTAATTGCTATTCGTGTCTAACTTTTTGTATATAATTAAATTATGCAAATCTGTGGTGGTAACATTTCTTGCACTGACAGTGAGATTCAAACACTCTTTCAACTTCATGCAACCGAAATAGTCTACTTTTTTATATATACTAGTTATGCATATTGCATAACTAGTATATATAAAAAAATATATGTGATTAACAAATTTGCATACTGATTTGCAAAAGGACTTTAATTAACTTTTTTTTTTTGATGACTTTTTGGATTCTAATGTGACACATATTTCTGTTTAGTAATAGTTTCATTTTGTGGATAAATACATTGAACATCTGAATATTTGATCAAAAATTAATTTCAGCCCCTTTGTTGTATTGCAGTTGTGATTCAATTTCTTTTAGAAAATTGGAACTATCAGTTGATCCCCACCCGCCATAAAAAAATATATTCATACAATATAATTTGATAATTACATGTTCAAATTTTATTAATTCCTGGTCAAAAGATTCCCTGTCAACAGGCAACACCGGTTAGGGAGACCTAGTATATATATATATATATATATATATATATATATATATATATATGTGTGTGTGTGTGTGTGTGTGTGTGTGTGTGTGTGTGTGGTGTGTGTGTGTGAGAGAGCAAACAGTTAATAAAATATGTTAAAAATGTCCGTAGGTAACATATGTTACGTTTGAAATAATATTCCTTGAAGCAATTAATAAAAAAATACTCTTTTTGAAAATATTCTTTTTTTAAGATGGGACAAAAAAATGTGCCAAAATAATAACAATCGAAATTATTAAATTTACAATTCTGGTATTAGTGGATATTTTCTTTTGTCTTATAATAATCGAATAATATCCCACGACATTCAACATCAGCTTTTGAAAACTCATTAACAAAATTAGAAAATTTCATAAAACGGTTCCTGAATTTTTTTTTTACTGACATCATCATCATCATCATCATCATCATCATCATTTAATCGGTTTGACGTATTTTTTACATGCTGGCATATATTGGATGCTTTTAGAAACTGACTTCCAAATTAACCCATTTCTGATCAATTTTTTATTTACCTCTTCTTTCTATCAAAACCATCCTCATCACTTCTTCACATGTTTTCCTTTGCTAACCTCAAATGTTCTACATCTACCCATTCATGCATATTTTCATCATGAAATTTGGCTTAACATCTGTTTTACATGCTGGCATGTGTTGGATGGCTTTAGAAACTGATTTCCAAACTAAGCTATCTCTGCCCGGGTCTTTATTTCAAATCCATCCTCATCACTTCCTCCCATGTCTTCCTTTGCCTTCCCTTGACAACCGACCCTACTACCTCAACAGTTATGCAATCTATTAACCCAAGCACTCTCACTCATGCCTTCTATGTGACCAAACCAACAAAGTCTCCTGCTCTGCACACCCCCGTTTATATTGTGAAGATGTTATCTTTCTCTGAGATCACCAGATCTGAGCGTTTCTTTAAGACTCATATGACATATTTATCATATTCTCCCCATGCAACGTATATCCTCAACCCTTACTGGCCACGTTGAATCTGCCTGTTCTGTTTTCAAAGTCTAACATATGATGTTTAATTTGAATCCAGTTTTTTTTTAAATTCTTGTTTTCTTTGATGAGATCAAGTTTACCAAAAATTCCAACATTCCAATAAATCTGTAAGCAAATACGCAGATTAATCACGTTCACACACGGGTTCTAGTTAGATCACTGAAGTTATACTGGGAATACTGGGCGCTGTATGTTGGAGGACCTCAGCAATTCCGGTAGCTCCTGCATTCCACCTGGCCTCTAGCTATCTCAACCCTGTCCTGCCACTTGATCAGACTGGTTGAGACAAGAGAGTAAGGCTGGCTCTGTGCAAATCAGTTTCGCTTTAAAAAAACTCTTAGCACATGTCATCCATCATCCGTCGTAGAATGATCAGCCGGTCTTTGTCGTTCTGACGACGAACGAATATTCTAATCGAATGAAACACACGGTAGTAAATTTTGGATTGATATATTCACAGCTTCCAGAATAGTTCTAATAAACACACACACACACACACACACACACACACACACACACACACACACACACACACACACACACACACACACACACACACACACAACATAAATTATTAATGGATGTTTGACGCAAAAGAAGCATGGTATTCTTTCTTCACAAAATCTGTGATTTTTGCTTTTAAGTTTGGAACTGTAACGTGCACCTACCTGGCATAAGTCCTTGAGGTTTTAAATTTTTATTTCTTTACTTATTTTGAAATTTAATGTAGATAACTCCTATAATATTCTTCAATCTAATGAGTTATCTCCCTTGTTGATTTTTATTTTTAGGCGTTTATTAAAAAGGTCTCATATTAGCAATCATAAGTAATTTTTACAAATAATTTGTAACTAATTACAAAGTAAGTGTATTGCTCATAACTCAGTACAATAACAGATAAAAATTAGCTAGTCAGAAGCAAAGTTTGATTTATTAGCTTAAATGCTATTTAGGTCTGACTGCGAAATTCTAACGAGTTAACTTTATATGTTAGATTCGTTCCAAAATATACTATTAAAAAAATTGTTTGATAGAGTGCTGGAACACCTTAATAGAAAAATCGTTATGGTGCTTATGTGTTGTCTAAAACTCGAAAGTTAGGCTGGCATATCAATTCTAATGCATTTAATCCTCACTGGGTGCCTCTAATTACTGGTCTGGTTTGGTTTGGTTAATTTGTTTTACGGCATATCAACACTTTCCTAGTTATTTAATATCAAATTCAGTCATTTTGGTAGAAGCTTTTATGCTTCAAATTCTTTATATCTTTAAATATTTATTTGTAGTGTTTGGTTTGATTTGGTTGTTTCATGGAGAAAAATTATTGTCTTTGTTTTTGACTTTCCAGAATATGACTGAGTTTTGCAAAGGTAAAGGAAAAAAAAAACATTGCATCGATGCTAGGATGTCAATATCTTCAGACCGCCTGATTTGGTAGCACCAGGCACTGGTCTTGTGTCATGTCTTAGATAGCAAATATACCAAAAGTACTGGAAACAATGTTCAAATATTTAAAGACTAGATCCATCAACTAATTAATTATAAGTGCATTGTTCATGAAAAGAAAGAACAGCCAAAGCCTTCAATAGCTAAAGCGTTTAGCATTTACTATTATATAGTTTAGCATTTACTGTTATATAGTTTAGCATTTACTGTTATATAGTTTAGCATTTACTATTATATAGTTTAGCATTTAATATTATATAGTTTAGCATTTACTGTTATATAGTTTAGCATTTACTATTATATAGTTTAGCATTTACTATTATATAGTTTAGCATTTAATATTATATAGCTTAGCAGCTTATACAGAAATAACACTATGTATGCTTAAGCGTTTTGATAGGAATACAACTGGAAAGTTTCATATGAATCCAGAATTAAAGTTACAATTTAAAAAAACACAGAAATATCTTTATGATGTACATATCTGTTTTCAATCGAAAAGCTCATATTCTGAAAATCATGGAAAATTGATCAAATAGTTTGTTTTTATATAGAAAATCATTTTTTACGATTTTTAGTGATTAATATTAAATCGTAGTCATTACAAGGTTGATTTTGATCTTGGTAGTTCGAATTGAATTGTCTCTCTTTATTTATTAAAGACTGAGACACATCATCATCGCTTCCTCAAAAAAATGTATTTTCTTAGTAAAAAAACTACTTGATCAATTTACGTGATTTTCGAAATATCACACTGAATAATGATAAATAGCTCAGAAAATACTGACTAATGCTCAAAATTTATTTATAGCGATGGATCTAATTTATGGCGATCGATCTAATTTTGTTTAATTGCTTATAAACAGAAATTATTTTTTATAAGGAGTTTACTTTTAACATTATCCTATGTTTGTTATGATAATCCAAGTGATATATTACTTGAACCAGCATGCTTTAAATGTGAACAGTTATATTTTTTTATTATTTGAATCCCTTTGCATTCAATATAATCATTAAAATGGCACACCATTTGACCCACCTACATCAAATTATAATGTAATGCAGTTGTGCACCTCATTTGAGCTCCCCTGCATCACACGTGATTATCCATCTTGCATTGCATGAAACATGATTACTTATATGACCCATTATTTGAACCACCCTGCAGTACACATGATTATTCTCCTGATACATCATTTGAACGATTTTACATTAAATGTGATTGTTAAGTTTGTACATCATTAAACACCATGCATTACAAATGATCAATCAAATGATCTTTAAACATGATCATTCAAGTTGCACATCATACACTATATACATATAATCAAGTGATGTATTGTTTGAACCACTCTTTATCAAACATGATCACTCAAGATCTTCATATTTTGAACCATCATGAATTAATTATGTTCAATGCATAAATTACATCACTATGATTGTTTAAGTGTTCTATAATTTGAACAACCCTCTTTTCGATTTGATCATTCAGGTGATGAACAAGCCTCATGACATATGATCAATCAAGTAATATATAATTTGGACCATCCTGTGTTTAATATGATCATCAAAGTGGTATATTTAAAAAAAAAGCTTCACCAAATATGATGGTTCAAATGGTATATTATTTGAATCACCCTGCATTTAATATAATGAATTTGAACCACTGTGAATTACATGTGATCATTTAAGTAGAATATCATTTGAATCATATTGCTTTAAATCTGATGATTTATAGAAATACGAGGTGTCCTTGATTAATAAACAGTCGTCTTACTTAGCTGGCTGGGTGTCACTGTCAATGCCAGAAATGGTGATAAGAGAAACTATCTAACTATACCAGAAGATTAGCAGAAACCATTTCTCCATAACTTTGCCAGGTCTTCATGACAAAGCATGAAAAATTTATTTTTAAAAAATTTATAAAAAAAAAAGAAAAATGTTACCATACATAAACACAGAAAACAAAGATAAACGACATTTTGCCGGTAGAGGTGGCGCACTGAGCTAAAAAAAAAAAAAAAATAAATAAAGGGACCTTTTTCTAATAAAGAAATCTAAAAGAAAAGGGATCTTTTTCTAACAAAATCTTAGAAATCTTTTTCTTCCAAAGATTTCTTATTTCCCCAGAGTTCCAGTTTGAATTTTACATTTAAAATCTCGGTTCTTCTTCATTAATGTAGTGAAATTCAAATATTGAAATATTGAATTTAAAATGAAATCAATATTATTAAACTGAATTGTAATATCGCAGTAATGTTATCCAAAAATTACGAAAACGATAAGGTAGAACATTAATTATTAGTGAATTATTAGTGAAAATTGAGTTTTTTTACAAAAAAAGAAACCAGAAAGTTTTTATGAAAACTTAAAATCTTTGGCCAATTTAGCAAAACTTAATTTTCACTAATTGTCTTCAAAAACTGTTTTCATTAATAAATAATTTTCTACGTTATCGTTTTTCATAATTTTTGGATATTTTCAATACTGTGACATACCAATTCAGTAGATACCATTTGTTTCACTCGAAATTCAATATTTCAATTTTCAAATTTCGCTACAATAATGAAGAAGAACCAAAAAATCTGTTGCCTCCATTTTTTTTTTATGAACTCATCTTTCTCTTTCTGCACAAACGAATTCACATCTTTTTTCTCCACATGTTTTGATGAATTAAAAACGTTTTTTTCTTGATTTTTTTTTGTTTCTTTTACCAAATGATTAAAATGTAAATAAATAATTCCACTAAAGTTTCAATGTATATTTTTTGAGTGTATTTTCTTCCACAAGTCTCGTCTTTCAGATTTACTAAGTGGTGCGATTGGTGTTCAAATGTCGACCATTACATTTTTGCCATGTAAGAAAAAAATTTTAAAAATAAATTTAAGATAAAAAAAAAAACAAGAAAAAACTATTGAAATAAAATTTTATCGTATCTGAAATATTATTTCTCTTCTTTTTCATTTTCAGTTTTCCATTTTTTTTTTTTTTTTGCTAGATTATTTTAATCTTTTTTTATAATTTGAATTAAAAATTAAAAGATTAATAGTAAAGGTGAGAATACTGTTCTATTAATAATGGCTCATCGCTTATCAAGGTTCGAAAGCCACTCAAGAAAAACGAGGTGCCTTAAATAAGTTTCCAGACTTTTTTGTACAGGCATTTAAAATTGTCATAGACACTTGAAAATTTAATATGTTATTTCTGTATATCTTATGAGATGACTGACCAATTCTTATGATTTCAGGGTCAAATGAACAGCTACAGCAAGAATTGGAATACATCCTACCAAAGTCTGATTGTCACAGCTGGTGAATTTCAAAAATGCAATCTGGACTTTAGAAGAACGATATGCAATAAAATTCTGTTTTAAACTTATCAAAAATGCCACAGAAACATATGGAATGCTTCAGACTGCTTTTGGACCATCTTGGTGCATGAATTGAGCATCAGTTTTTGAGTGGCATAAGAGATTCAAGGAAAGCAAGGAATCTGTGAGGGATGATGAGAGGTGTGGGAGGAGTAAGGAAGTCAGAACAGCCAAATAAAGAATTTCATGGATAAAGACCGTCATGTGTATACAGATACAATAAGTGCACAGTGGAAACGGCACACTTCAAACCAACTATAGCTGTTCTGTAGCCATAAAAAAAAGAGTTGTGCATGCTTTGGAAATCTGTTTACAATCGGATAGTCAGTAAGTCAGACTCAAAGATGCCCCTTCAACAATGCGGCAATGCACATTAGATCGTACGTGGTCTATAAGATCGGATACAACATTGGTGGTAGCTGTTACAGTGAAAGCATAGTTCAAAATCTCCAGTAATCTGCAGTGATCTGTCCAGTGATCTGCAGTGATCTATCCATTCATCTGCAGTGATCTGCAGTGATCTGTCCATTCATCTGCAGTCATCTGTCCAGTGATCTGCAGTGATCTGTCCATTCATCTGCAGTGATCTGCAGTGATCTGTCCATTCATCTGCAGTCATCTGTCCAGTGATCTGCAGTGATCTGTCCATTCATTGCTTTGCTTGAACAGTATTTTACTCATGAAAGCAATTTAGTCCCATGTGGAGAAAAATTGTCCTACAGTTGGAACAAGGTCTCCCACATCCAAGACAGATGTAGTAAATAAGGGAATTCCAAACGATCATCAACACAAATAACTCTCCGTCTTTTCCGTATTCAGTATTTTTCAAACATAACTAAGCAAACATCATCTTTTAGGCATAATTTATTGGCGTACTTTGATAATGATTTCAACATTTTTCTAACAGTTTTATGCCATTTTTGTAGATCGATTTGTCTTTGGCCTAAAATATGCATCCGTTTCCGATATTACCTACTAGCAAGTTATCGCTTATTAAGTCCTAAAGACTTTCTATTCTTTTTTTCTTTTTATCTCTATCAGCCCTAATGAGTTTGTTTGGAAAATTAGTAACAATGGTTGGGACAGAGCAGAGTTTGATTATTTCGGAGGATGGCTTAACAAAAATTTTGGACTTAAAAACAACCATATTGTAGTCAACTGAGAAGCAGTCCTATGGTATTTTGTTCCACAGAAGAGCAGTCTTGGAAAGAAACTGTGTTCACGGAAGTTCTGTTTATTTTTAAATACATCGAAATAAAAATAAAAATTATTTACCGTGGTGTAGCTAGATGAGATTTTGCTGTGAATGTTTTATGGGTTTTTGGCTATTGTCAGTTGGTGATAAAAAAAAACTTGTGAGAATTGGAAACGATCGGTGAAAAGATCAGAATTTGATTATCTAAATAGACAACTCAACAAGAATTTGTTAACATTGGACTTGAAAATGGCCATGTTGTAGTGAACTGGGAAGCAACACCATGGTATTATATTCATTGAAACCAAATCTCTTTCCCTGGAGCATTCTTTTGTGGTTCGTATACAACCAGCAATCGCCATGGCCAGATCTGGATAATAGGATGAATGCAAAAACAATGCAAAAACAATGCAAAGCTCAATTCATGTAGTTTTACCATTGTTTCGATCAACTTGTGACATCAGGGTATTATCTTTGTGAAATAGCACTTTTTTCTTCTTCATTTGTGGTCTTTTTTCTTTTTTTTCTTTTATTTTTGCAATTTCTTCAAATGCACTGATAATTATATATTATTTTCTATTAATGGTTCTTCTTTTCTCAAGCTAATTAATTATACCTTTCGCATCCCAAAAATAGGAGGCCAAAACCTTGCTTGCTGATGTTTGCATCTTTGGTTACTTTGGATGACTTTCATCTGCTGCTGTCTACTCAGCTGACTGTCAATTTAACTTCGGACTAAAATGATGCTGTATAACAGTTGTTTCACTTAGGGATGTTAGTAACCTTCACGTGATCCCTCATGATTAGTACTCGATATCTTTCTAGAAAAAACTCTTAATAGAAGGATAGAGGTATAGATTGTATACCTTAGCAGCAGTTTTGAGTCAGCAGAAAGAGACATAAAATGTTCACGAAGATAAGGCCTAGGATGTACTTGATGGACTGTGCATATCATCTGGAAATTCTTCCTCTTTGACAATCTTAGAAGGAACTGTGGAATCTGTCCTGCACTATGACTCGACATTAACAAAACAGCAACAAACATCTCTTGACGAAGCATACACAACTTTTTTTATTTCTATAATTTACAGTTTTCAAGTTATAAATAAATAAAAATTAAAAAGCAAAACGTTGCCTTTACTGATTATGAATGCCCAGCACGAATGCAGACCTTACAATATTGTTTTGAAAAACCTGAATACAAAATTACTGTCACCATTGGATTCCTCCCAAAATTTTACGTAAGAAAATTTCCTTGATCTTGGTACATCAATTGGTGTAAACGTTCGTTGTCTATATTTTCCCCTGCAATCGCAAATACATGTCAACAACGTGAAACAGTCTCCGTATCTGTTTTACAAGTTTATTCCTTGTATACATCTTTGACTAGAGAATCCGTTTACCATATTTTGCTAATTAAGTATTCCCAATTTTTTTTTAAGTTGGCTTTCAGGAGTGGAGGAGACTCAGACGAGCCTTTGAAAAATGTCTGCATGAAACTGCATCTGTCAAACCAAAACCATTATCTGTCATCTGTTTATATTCTGATCCTAACTTTATTCTTTATTACTTTTTGTTTTATTTTACTTCAGTCGAAGTTCTCAGAAATCAAGGGGCCCACAACCTGGGGCTAACACTTGAAGTCTATTTGATATTCGAATGTTCCATTTAAGTTCTTTATCTTTCAAACATTGAGTTAATAAAGAAATTGACAACATAATTTTCCTCTCCCCAATTAACCATTTTCATATGTTGTAGTAAATATTTCTTTTTTGTCTCTTGGTCTTACTGGATTCCAAGACAATAATTTATCTAGTCTGGTGGAGTATCCAGCTTCGTGCTATTACTTGAGGTAATATCACTTGGAGAAGGTACACCATTCCTCGTAAAAGCTAATGCAAGTTAGCGATAGTGAGGAGATCTTATTTGGGCAGCGAATACAAAATGTGATTTTGAATATTTGGTCAGGGTTTACTTCTAGGGAAAAAGTATCCTCCTGCTAAGTTGTTCTGACAAACCCATGTACAGAGAGACCTCTGTATATGAGTGCCTCCCCTGACTGTGCGATATGGCACATACTGACTAATCAGAGGCATAGCGCAGGAATCATCCTTACCCCCTTAAGGAACTATAACTGCTTCCGTCCCGGACAAGAAAAACTCTTCCTTTTCCCAGCGAGACGTCAAGGAGAGCGGACCTGTTTCCTCTCTCTCTCTCTCTCTCTCTCTCTCTCTCTCTCTCTCTCTCTCTTTCTCTCTCTCTCTCTCTCTCTCTCTCTCTGCCTACATTGGTATCGACGGTCCCCACTTGGGAATAACTACCGGACAAAGGCAGACGAGTTCTATCCCAGCTATATCTAAATGGCATCTTTTCCTTGCTAGTTTTACGAAGTCGTTTGTTCGTTTATTCAATAGCTTGTGTTGAAATATTTATTTTATTAGGGAGTGCCCGAAAAGCATTAACTCAACTCCCTAAAGACTGCTAGTGCTACACGTTGCGAAAATAACACTCAAGACGAGAACGATAATCCAAATAATCCAACTAATACATAATATAAATTATTTGAATTAATAAAAATAATCTGCTAATGTAATTTTAACATTAATGACTTTTTTTCTTTTTTCTTTTTCAAACCTAACAATATATGTACGATCTAATTCAATATTGACGTAAGCAACTAAAAATAAAATTCTTTTCGTCACTGAAAGAATTAAACATGATTGTCTTCAAAAATGAAAAAAAAAAATATATTCAGAAGCTTGAAAGATGGGCAAAACATAAAATGACCGCCAAGAATTTTTGTTATTTTGACTCCAAATTGCTTTTCTTTGTTACAATCGTTTAAATTGGCAGCCGCTTTAGCTTTCGTTTTTTCGTTTTTGTTTTGTTTTGTTTTGTTATGTTTCATATAACAATGAAAGGTTTACATCACTTGATACAAATACAATACATACATACATACATATATATATATATATATATATATATATATATATATATATATATATATATATAGAGAGAGAGAGAGAGAGAGAGAGAGAGAGAGAGATGTATAAAAATGTGTACGGTTGGTGCAATGTGCATTGCCTTGTGACTCAAAGTTACAGAAGAAAATAATAATAATAATAATAATAATAATAATAATAATAATAATAATAATAAAGGAAGCAATGATATCAGCTGACGAAGAAAGTTTTTCAGTGAAAGATTGACTTTGTTATTCCTACTTTAAATTTTGACTATTGGTTACTCCATTTTTATAGTTTCACGACGATGCAGTGATGCGCATAATAGACACTTTCTCCACTGGGCGACGCCATCTTAGCAAAGTATTTCTTGGATAACAGGAAAGACGATAATGATAAAAGAAAAAAAAAATGTCGTGATGATGTGAAGGCAACTTCATTTACACAAATAAACATACATTTATTGTCGAACTCAAATGCATGAGGAATATGATACACAAAGGGTTAGTGCTACTAGTGTTAAGAATCTAAATCAGAATTGGAAATTGGAAAAATCAGAATTTGTGGGGTATCAGAATCGATATCAGAAAAATTGTGCCTAATTTCCGATGCCAAAAACGATTCTTTTATTTATTCTTTATTTTTTCTTGTTTCAAACTTAACTTATTAAAGTTGGTACTAATGAAGAAAAAGGATAAAAATTTATTAATTTTAAACTACCAATTAAAATCTATAAATTAATTCCCACAAGGGTTTGCGAAAATATATGCACATAATTACATGGGTTTTTACGGTAATCCAAAAAAAAAAAAAATTTTTTTTAAAAACCAACATAACTAAATATCTGGAAATTTTAAAAGAATCGAAATTGGTAATTGTATCGGAATCGGGAATTTAAAACAGAATTTGTAATTGTATCAGAACCAGGGGAAATACTGGAATCGTCCCATTACTAATAATTACTTAGACAAAAGTCTATGCTAACAGTCTCTAATCACAATCGAGAATAGACATGAATTGTCAGGGCGAACACAGAGAATCTCGTGCAAATAATATACGACTTTATTGTATAGAAAATGTGTTATATTGAAATGGCTGTCTGGAGGTCCCATTTGAATGCTCAGAATCATTTTTCAGCTAAATGATGGAAAATTAAGTGGAACGATGTTTTGCTGACCTTATAGTGTGTAATTATGTAAAAAAAAATGCATCTGGTAAATTTCCAATATCATACAATGTAATTATGAGTCGTTTTAGCACTTCAGAAATCGAAAATTCATTTCTCACTATGGTCAATATAATTCAGAGGTGATAACTTAGAATTGATTCAGGGGATGTAACTCTGAATTTATTGAGCCAACACCATCAACATTAAACTGGTTTAATCAAGCCTCATACATGTAATAACCATTGTCTCTTACTCATTTGTTTAAATTGGGTACCACAAACAGGAAGTTCAGTCACACATAACCTGATAATCTCCTGTGAGGAGGGAAATGATCCCTACAGCCCCTTTCATACAAAAGGGATTTTGCTAGTCTTCCTCTACTCGTATCGTTATTTCCATGGAATGTGCCTTACTGAACTCCAATCTCTGGTTACTCCTGGAAAGACATTTACAGCAAGAACTCGTCTTTCTACACCACTGCAAAAAATTTTTTTTTCTTTTATTTCTCTGTATTCCTAAGACCAAAAGGAATTTATATGAACAGAGTTTATTTGCAAAAACTTCTCATCTCTGGCACATATTACCACATAAGTGCTTACCTGCAGACTTCAAAATGATCATCTTCAAATCCAATGTCAACAAATACTTCTCGTTCCTAAGTAATCAAATTTTATCCACCCATCATTTTCAATCCCCTCATAGTATTGAAAATCTCATTAACCTTTATTTTCGAATGGCTTCTGGCCTTGATAAGTAGTGACTCGTTTTGTATTAAACAAATGTTTGTAATAAAAATATTGTTTTTTTTCTGTTTCTATTTGAGATCCGTTTTTGTTTATTGAATTTTGATCTCTTATATGGTGTGTTTGTCGAGACACTGTCGGAAATCCAATCATTGATTGCCTGAATCGATCCGTAGGTAAATACATATGAAAGATACAAACCAGTCGGCCCAGCATCGATCAATTCAACTCAAGTGACAGCTCGGAGATCCTGAGAAATGGATCACTCAAAACCACTTGGAACTATCGTTTATTTAAACCAAAACGGAAAAGAAAAACCCTTGAAAAGAACGCGGATCAAGTTTTAATGCAATTAGTTTGTGAAACCAATACAATCATGTAGTATATCGATTGGAGATTATGGCAAACAATTGAAGGAAAAACCTACCAATTAATTCAAACATTGTAAATTGATAAAGATCACACATATAAAACAAAAAATAACTTTAAGATATGGGTTAGGGTTAAGGTTAGGGTTATAGTTTAGCTAGGCTAGCTAAATGATTTGTAATGAGATTTGATTTCGATTGTTTAGTTAACTGATCAGTTCTTTTTTACGTTTGGATCATCAGTTATTAAAGCTAAAACCATTCATGGATTAAGGTTAATGAAATGGAATTATGACGAATATTATAAATGATGAATAGAATTAATGAAATTTGATAACTTTATGAGGCCCATACAGAATCAATCCCCTCATAACGTTATCCAAATATGGAAAGTATTGGAAAGAAACTTTGTTCATGGAAATTATGTTTTACATAATAAGGAAATTTATTTGTAGATAGATACTACCTTGCTGTGAATGTTTTACAAGGAAGAACCAGAGGTTAGACATCAGCCAAAGTCATTAATATTAAAGAGTAATATGCAAACAAGATCATCATCATCATCATCGTCATCATCTCTCTCTCTCTCTCTCTCTCTATATATATATATATATATATATATATAGTCATACAGACTGCTTCACTGTATCACAGCTCTTCAGTGTGGTTAGACAAGCAACTGCCTCAAGCTGGGATTGAAAATCGACCACCAAGACCACAGTCAGCATTTCTAACCACTTGGTCATCATTTGGCGGTTTCTGAGAGTCAGCAAGAACTCAAATGATAAACATTGTCAAATACCAAAAGCTTCATTTATTTTTGACAAAAAACATTGTGTTATACACAGTTGGCAATTTCACTCATCAGAAAGCTCAACGCAAGCATGGTTAGGCAAGCAACTGTCCCAAGCCTGGATAACATATTTTAATAATTCATTTCTAGAGTATACACATATTAATATTTAACATCTATGTACAAATGATATACCAGAGTGATTTCGAATAAATATCCATTTCCTGAAAATAAGTTTGTATAAAGAGACTAGCGAGGGGTACCCGGCGTTGCCCGGGTGTTTGTAGGTGTGTGTGTGAAAAAAAACAGGCGCGGGAAAAAAAACAAAGCCTTGACGATGCGCAGTTGGAAAATAGTAAAGTGTGAAAAAAAAAACAGGTGCTCGTTTTTGATTGACGTGACAGCGATAGGTATTCAGCAGTCAGCATTTTGTGCGGGACAGTTTTTAATGAGGTCAATAAATCGGTTTGTTTGTTTTTAAAAACCCACTCCCCCGTCTGATATGACGAAGTCGACAAACATTCACTGGCTCTGGGCTTGTTATTAGAGTCGAGTTTCACTTTTTGTTTATACCGAAAACCGAATGTAACGCATGCCGATGCGGGAAATGTGGAATAATTAACGTTTGAAAGTCAATAAAATTAAATAGACAGGCGAGCTTCATGGTTAAGTGTGAGATATTACAATTTATAGATGATATAAAAAGTTTTAAGAAGTTGTGAACCGAGCGAGCGCTTCTCTGAAAGAAGCCTTTTGTGGACATCGAGGAAAAGCGTACATACATACATACATACATACATACATACATACATTTTCGCTTTTATATATATAGATTAAGATTACAATGTAAGAATAAATTTGTTGAAAAAATTGACGATAAAATAATTTTGAAAATGATGTATTAAAATAACCCTAACCCTAAAGATCTTGATCATTGCTTCACACACCTGCACGAACAAACTTGTAAGCCCTAGAAAGATGAATCAGATGGAGGGCCAGTTGGGTTACAAACCCTGAATTGCTTTGTAACAAATTCATCAGTCATCGCAAATTATGTGGGGATCAGCTACACACCGCTTTGTAACAAAGTCAGTAGCTATCACAAATCATATGGATATCAACTAAGAATATGAATCTGTGTATGAACCTTGTATAAGAATAATATGAATAAGTAAGACTATGAATCTTGAAACTATGAATCTTGAAACTATGAATCTTGACGCACCACTTTGTAATATGATCACAGTCGGTCAAAACATCAGCTGGGGTATCGACTGAGACACAAACATTTAATAGCTTTTAACAAAATCACCAGCTTTTAATAGATCAGATAGAGACACACTTGTTACACCAGCAAGGTTTTAGTTTGGGCTTCATTATTTGGATGAACCTCGGTAAGGCTTTATCAAATGTATGAGCCTCAGCAAAATCTCAGCTTGTGCTTCATCATTTGCATTGCCTTTGATAAGGTCTTAGCTTGGACTTCATTGCTTGCATGCTCCTTAGCAAAGTCTTTACTTGGGCTCTGCCATTTTAGTGGGTCTGGACTTTATCATTTGCATAGGCAAACCAAAGTTATAGCTGAGGATTCATTATTCGTATGGATCTGCAAAGTCTTGATTTGGGGTTCGTCATTTAAAATGGACCTCAGAAAGGTATCAGATTGGGCTTTGTCATTTAACTTGGGTTCTATCGTCTGTGTGGCCATAGAATATTCTTAGCTTGGGGTTTGTCGTTTGCATGAGAATTGGCAAAGTCTTAAATTAGCCTTCATCATTTGTATGAGATTTTACGGAGTCTTCGTTTAGTTTTCTTCGCTTTACCTGTCATAATTAAATACACTTTAGAGAATGCAAGATGTTTTAGTGACAGTTGAATGTTAGAATATGCTGAATGATTTGTTTTGGAAACAGAACCGATTGGATTAAACAAATATGACCAGCAAAATTTAAACATGATGGTGACCATTTTCCCCGTACTCTTAAAGCAGCCATGTGCTACTGTCTGCGTAATCTTATTGAACAAACATCAACACTGTCATTCCTTCTTCTTTCTTTCGCATACTTCAGACATATATATCAATCAAACGCTCTCTCATGAGTTGCCATGATTTCAACTGTTTGCATTGTGTATCATTCATTGTTTTCATAAAATGGTTTTATAAAGTCTATGATGAGTAGAAATATAATTGCCGCATTGAAATCATCATAAAAACTTCTGTGGCCCTAAAAGTGCAGTAAGAATATGACCTCCAACAATTCTTGCTGTTTTAATGAAGTCGACGAAATACATAAATTCAGTGTGGCTGACAAAACATGGCGTTACTGCACTCCTGTCATCATCGCCCTGGGGACTGTTGGAAATGGGGTATCCTTGCTGGTTCTGCAGCGATCTAAAATGAAGACCAACATTCTGGCCAAACAACTGACCATGCTGGCTGCATCCAACTTGCTTGTACTCTACTTCACTTTATTTATCAAGTATTTGCTCTATGTCCAGAACGTATCGATACTGGACAGCCTGGTCACTTGCAAATTGATCCACTGGCTCTCGGAGCCAATTGGACTCTTCAATTCCTGGTTGATGGTTGCCATTACAGCTGAACGTTTCAGAGCCGTCATGAGACCGTTGCACATGAGATCAACCAGCCGGGAGATAAGCGCCAACAAGCAGATCTTTTTTATCGCTGTATTCTTTTTATTTATCAATTTACATGCCATTTATGGCCGTGGTCATGAATACGGGAATAACACCGAAAGAAACACAACCGTCCTTATCTATAAATGCGGTTTTGTCAGCTCAATGTAC
Organism: Euprymna scolopes; assembly: GCF_053919585.1. Taxonomy (NCBI): domain Eukaryota; kingdom Metazoa; phylum Mollusca; class Cephalopoda; order Sepiida; family Sepiolidae; genus Euprymna; species Euprymna scolopes. The sequence continues at coordinate 60,996,614 of NC_136517.1, read as the reverse complement.
AAGACATTTTACAGCTATTGGATTATTGTGGAGATTGTCTTGCTCTTCTATTTGCCCATCACGCTTTTATTCACCGGAAATATCGCTATCGTCTTTAAGCTGAAACAACGGTACTCCAACATTGCTGCCATCTTTAAAGATGGCCAGACTTTATCATCGAATCAACTCGGGTTAAGAGCCATCCAGACCTTAGCTCTGATTTTGCTGCTAAATACAGGCTTCATCCTATGCACTGCTCCAATCAGCATCGTATTTTTTGTTTATGAACCTTGGAATACTCAGAACGGTTCCATCCTAACACGTTCATATACGGTCATATATGCCATAACAAATATGATCATGTATGTGAAATATTCTATAGGTTTCTTGTTCTTTACGGTTATTTCTGACTTCAGAAACGAAATTTATCGGCTATTTGGACTAGGAAAACGCATGAAATTATTTAATCCAAGGATGTCTGTTTACAGTGTTGGACAAGTCTCATTCAACTCGAATGATGGTTCTATCAAATTTCAAGGTGAATATTTTCTTTTTTGTTTGGAGATTTTTATTTCCATTTTAGTTTTAGTTTTTTTTTATAACACAAGAATCATTTTGGAGAGCCACTCTCTACTTGTTATCTATATCATATTTCTATTAGTCTGTCTGTTTGCCTGCCTGTCTGTCCATTCCACTTTTTTTCAGAAATTACTGGCCCAATCTGGCCGTATTTTGTATAAGGTGCAGCGAACTAAATATTATGGTATCTATTTGATATACAGTTGGGGATTAATAGAGATTAGTTACTACCATGCTACATTTACTTTACTTTTTCTCAGAAACCACTGGGCCGATTTGATTGAAATTTTGTATGAACCTTTGATATGATAAAGTGTAGCAAACTAAATATTATGGCATTCATTCGATGTACAATTAGAGATTAATAAGGATTAGTCATCATAATACTACATTTACTTTAGAAGTTTTCTCGGAAACTACTGGGCCGACTTGTTGAAATTTTGTATGTATATTTGCTATGATAAGGTGCAGAGAACTAAACATAATGGAATCATTTCTTAATAGAAATCATTAGAGATTAATATTTAATGCAAAAATGAGCACAAATGTAACCGTATACATATTATCAATCGAGTTATACCAGAGACTCAAAATTTGTACTTAATGCTTACCTCAACATTATAAGATGAGATATTTATTTTCAATTTAGCTTAAAATTAAAATCTTATGTATAGAATCCTCATTTTAAATTTAATTTAAAATTAAAATCTTATGTATTGAATCCTTATTTTCAATTTAATTTAAAATTAAAACTTTATGTATAGAATCCTTATTTTCAATTTAGCGTCAAAAACTTATGTATAAAATCATGATTTTCAATTTAATTTCAAATTAAAACTTTATGTATAGAATCCTAATTTTCAATTTGATTTTAAATTAAAACTTTATGTATAGAATCATAATTTTCAATTTAATTTCAAATTAAAATCTTATGTATAGAATCCTTATTTTCAATTTAGCTTCAAATTAATATCCTATGTATAAAATTCTTTATTTTCAATTTAATTTCAAATTGGAACTTTATGTATAGAATCATAATTTTCAATTTAATTTAAAATAAAAACCTTATGTATAGAATTCTTCTTTTCAATTTAGCGTCAAATAAAAAAAACTTATGTATAGAATCCTTATTTTCAATTAAATTTCAAATAAACCTTATGTATTGAATCCTTACTTTCAATTTAATTTCAAATTAAAACCTTATGTATAGAATCCTTTATTTCGATTTAATTTCGATTTAATTTAAAATTAAAACCATATGTATAGAATCCTAATTTTCAATTTAATTTTAAATCAAAATCTTATGTATCGAATTTTTTATTTTCAATTTAATTGAAAATTAACACCTTATGTATAGAATCCTTATTTTAAATTTAGCTTACAATTAAAATCTTATGTATAGAATCCTAATTTTCAATTAAGCTTAAATTATAATCTAACACATAAAATTCTTTATTTTCAATTTAAATTCAATTTAAACCCTTATGTATAGAATCCTTATTTTTAATTAAATTACAAATCCAAACCTTATGTATAGAATCCCAATTTTCAATTAAATTTCAAATGATAACCATATGTATAGAATCCTTATTTTCAATTTAATTTCAAATTAAAACCTTATGTATAGAATCCTTATTTTCAATTTAATTTCAAATGATAACCATATGTATAGAGTCCCTATTTTCAATTTAATTTCAAATTAAAACTTTATGTATAGAATCCTTATTTTCAATTTAAATTCAATTTTAAACTTTATGTATAGAATCCTTATTTTCAATTTAATTTAAAATTAAAATCTTATGTATAGAATCCTTATTTTCAATCTAGCTTTAATTTAAAACCTTATGTATAGAATCCTAATTTACAATTTAATTACAAATTCAAACCGTATGTATAGAATCCTTATTTTCAATGTAATTTGACATGATAACCATATGTATACAATCCTTATTTTCAATTTAAATTCAAATAAAAATCTTATGTATTGAATCCTTATTTTCAATTTAATTTCAAATTAAAACTTTATGTATAGAATGCTTATTCTCAATTTAATTTAAAATTAAATCTTGATGTATAGAATCCTTTTTTCAATTTGATTCAAAATTAAAACCTCATGCATAGAATCCTTACTTTCAATTTAGCTTCAAATAAAAACTTATGTATAAAATCATGATTTTCAATTTAATTTCAAATTAAAATCTTACGCATAAAATTCTTTATTTTCAATTTAATTTCAAATTAAATCTTTATGTATAGAATCCTGATTTTCAATTTGATTTTAAATTGAAACTTTATGTATAGAATCATAATTTTTAATTTAATTTCAAATTAAAATCTTATGTAGTGAATCCTTATTTTCAATTTAACTGCAAATTAAAACCTTATGTATAGAATCCTTATTTTCAATTTAACTTCAAATTAATATCCTATGTACAAAATTCTTTATTTTCAATTTAATATCAAATTAAAACTTTATGTATAGAATGCTTAATTTCAATTTAATTTTAAATACAAACCTTATGTATAGAATTCTTCTTTTCAATTTAGCTTCAAATATAAACCTTATTTATTAAATCCTTATTTTCAATTAAATTTCAAATAAACCTTATGTATTGAATCCTTATTTTCAATTTAATTTCAAATTAAATCCTTATGTATTGAATCCTTATTTTCAATTTAATGTCAAATTAAAACCTTGTGTATAGAATCCTTTATTTCGATTTAATTTCAAATTAAAACCATATGTATAGAATCCTAATTTTTAATTTAGCTTCAAATTAAACTCTTATATATAGAATCCTAATTTTCAATTTAATTTTAAATTAAAATCTTATGTATTGAATTTTTTTATTTTCAATTTAATTTCAAATTAAAACCTTATGTATAGCATCCTAATTTTCAATTTAGCTTCAAATTAAAATCTTATTTATAGAATCCTAATTTTCAATTTAGCTTCAAATTAAAATCTTACGCATAAAATTCTTTATTTTCAATTTAATTTCAATTTAAAACCTTATATATAGAATACTTATTTTCAATTAAAGTGTGAATAAAAACCTTATGTATAGAATCCTTATTTTAAATTTAGCTTAAAATTAAAACCTTATGTATAGAATCCTAATTTTTAATTTAGCTTCAAATTCAAACCTTATGTATAGAATCCTTATTTTCAATATAATTTCAAATGATAACCATATGTATAGAGTCCCTATTTTGCAATTTAAAAACTTATGTATTGATTCCTTATTTTCAATTCAGTTTAAAATTAAAGCTTTATGTATAGAATACTTATTTTCAATTAAAACCATATGTATAGAATCCTTATATGTAATCTAATGTCAAATTAAAACCTTATGTACAGAATTTTTATTTTCAATTTAATTTCAAATGAAACCCTATGTATTGATACCTATTTTCAATTTAATTTCAAATTAAAACCTTATGTATTAAAACCTTATTTTCAATTTAATTTCAAATTAAAACCTTATGTATTGGATCCTTATTTTCAACTAAATTTCAAATTAACACTTTATGTATTGAATCTTTATTTTCAATTTAATTTCAAATTAAAACCTCATGTATTGAATCGGTATTTTCATTTTAATTTCAGATTAAAACCTTATGTATAGAATCATAATTTTCAATTTAATTTCAAATTAGAACTTTATGTATACAATCCTTTTTTTCAATTTAATGGCAAAATAAAACCTTATGTATAGAATGTTTATTTTCAATTAAATTTCAAATAAAAACTTTATGTATAGAATCCTTATTTTCAATTTAACTTAAAATTAATACCGTATGTATAGAATCCTTATTTTCAATTTAATTTCAAATAAAGATTTTATGTATGGAATGGTTATTTTCAATTTGTTTCAAATTAAACCATATGTCTAGAATCCTTGTTCTCAATTTTATTTCAAATTAAAATCTTATGCATAGAATGGTTATTTTCAATTTGTTTCAAATTAAAATCTTATCTATAGAATCCTTATTTTCAATTTAATTTCAAACTAAAACCTTATGTATAGAATCCTTATTTTCCATTTTATTTCAAATAAAAATCTTAGGCATAAAATTCTTTATTTTTAATTTAATTTCAAATTAAAACCTTATGTATAGAATCCTTATTTTCAATTAAATTTCAAATTAAACCATTATGTATAGAATCCTTATTTTCAATTTAACTTTAAATTAAAACCATGTGTAGAGAATCCTTATTTCAATTTAACTTCAAATAAAAACCATATGTATAGAATCCTTATTTTCAATTTAACTTCAAACTAAAATCTCATGTATAGAATCCTTATTTTCAATTTAATTTCAAACTAAAACCTTATGTATAGAATCCTTATTTTAAATTTAACTTCAAACTAAAATCTCATGTATAGAATTCTTATTTTCAATTTAATTTCAAATTAAAATCTTATGTATAGAATCTTTATTTTTAATTTAGCTTCAAAGTAATACCTTCTGTATAGAATCCTTATTTCCATATTAATTTCAAATTAAAACCATATGTAAGGGATCCTTTTATTAAATTTAATTTCAAATTACAACCTTATGTATAGAATCCTTATTTTCAATGTAATTTAAAATTAAAACCTTATGTATTGATACCTTATTTTCAATTTAATTTCAAATTAAAACTTTATATATAAAATCATAATTTTCAATGTAATTTCAAATTAAAACCTTATGTATTGATACCTTATTTTCAATTTAATTTCAAATTAAAACTTTATATATAAAATCATAATTTTCAATTTAATTTCAAATTTTTATGAATTAATGTCTTTTTTACTCTGTTTGCATGAAATATATCCTCATTAGTAATCATTACGACTAGTAGGTGTGTTTGTTCTAAAATCCATAATGATCGATTAATTAGTTTAGGGTGAATTTACAAATATATCGTTATGTAAATGTCATTATGTAAATATCAGATTAGTACAAAAATTTTGTTGATTTAAAATTTCATCTTGAAAAATGAAAAAAACCCTGTGATTTTGAAAATCCTTATTCATAACAATAACGACCTTTGCTCTTTATAACTTGATTCAATGTCAATGGGCTTATAAATATTTTGCTTTAAAATTATGTTCAATCTTCTCTCGTCCTCCTCTAAGGCCATCTAAAATGGTTTTGCAATCCTCAAAATAAGTGATAATCCAAGGGAGCTAGGTCAGGAGAATATACAGAAGAGGGCTAAATTTTTTAACCAAATTCTTCTTTGGTTGTGTTAGGCTGAGCATTATCACGATGGAAGACGAATCCCTTTCTGTTGACTAAAGAAGGTGATTTCCAAGTCAATAGGAGTGAAAATATTGCAGAAAAATATGACTGAAGCTTTAATAATCTGAAAGAAAAAGTTATAAATCATGGGGATTGGGTTAAGTAATAAAAATATGCATAAAATAAAGTACACTGGTTTAAAATGACCCTTCTACAAATTAGCAAAAACTTTTGCACCGACCTGATAGAAATCAGTGGTTGATGGGCTCTAAAAATATTGGTTGTTTTTTACAAGAAAAATTATTTGTTTCTTTCTTCCATTTGTTGGAGGGAGCCTACTAACCTTCACCTTCTTCTTCTTCTTCTTCTTCTTCTTCTTCTTCTTCTTCTTATGATGATGATGATGATGATGATGATGATGATGATGATGATGATGATGATTGGCTCACATGGAGCTTTCACACAAGTCAACAAACGATCTGATTGGAAACATGTGGTGTTCTCTGGAAGCTGAGTGACAACAAGTCTCCCTAGACGTCCAGCTCTCTCCACCTCCTTTGATAGCATTTGCAAATGAATTTGTGTCATCGCAACAGCCTCTTACCATTGATTTCTCGCTGGCAGTGGCCGTTGGTTTATACTGGAATTTGAGTGGCACTAAGCCTCACCAAGGTCCCAGTTCTCTTCGCGCTTGTCCAGCCGAGGTCTGGCCAGCGCTCTCTTGGTGGTCTTTCAATCCTTCTTGACCCTTCTCGGCTCTTTGGTATCACTTTTCTTTTAGGAGGAACGGAGATGAGACAATGGGGGGGAGTGATGCATGATGGGGTTGTAGAACTTGTAGATATATAGCTTCGGTGTTCTTCATTCCTGTAGCGCTTCTTGGTTATATTGTCTTCTTTTATTATTCTCCATATTCAAGGGGTTTCCTTAATATTGCAGCCGTTTTCATTATCGTTAGTCATTGTATTTTTGCAGCTATTCCTCTGATTCCAATTTCTCCCATTCTTTTTTCGAAGTTTTTTGGAATTGTTCCTAGTGGTCCTACTATTATCGGTACTATTTATATTTTCTTCATCATCCAAATCCCATTTAACTCTTTGGCTATCTCTGTGTATTTGCTTCATTTCTCCTTTTCTTTCATACTCACCCTGTGGTCAGCTGGGGCAAGTCTACGATTTGACAGGATTTTTCTTTCTTGTTAATTATTACGACATCTGGTCTTCTTGCTTGGATGGGTTTGTCCGTTTGTATGTCCATGTCCCATAGGATTTTGTGGTTCTCTTTTTCGAGTGCTGTTGCGAGTTTATGCTTGTACCATTTGTCTGTATGCTCAAAATGCAGTCGTTTGCATAATTCCCAGTGCACCGCCTCCCCACTTGGTCATGCTTATTTTTGTATTCCTTTCGGACCAGTTTGCTGCATTCACTTACTATATGGTTTATCGTTTTGTCTCTTTGTCCACAGAGTCTGCATTTGCTGTTTTTTGTGTGTTTTATCGATCCTTGCTTTGATATGGTTGGTTCTTATCGAGTTATCTTGTGCTGCAGTTATTAGGGATTCAGTTTCTCAGTTTACATGTCCTTTTCACATTCATGTCCAGGTGTTTTCGTTATTCTCATCTTTTGTCATTCTTATGAATCTTCCGTGTAGTTGTTTCTCTTCCCATTTTTCTTTTCCCGTTTTGTCATTTGTCTCTCTGTTTTCTTCTTATTATTTTTATTGTTGTTGTTGTTATTATTAGACATTTTGCGATGATGATTTTCATCTTGGACATTTCAGAAGACATGGACAATCATGGATATGCTAACAAATTCATAAAACTGCAAAACTCCCTTGAGTTTTGGAAATTTTTTTTTTACATTTAGAATTGCTGAATCATGGAACAAACTGCCGACATCAGTTGTTGGATGCTGAGAAACTGCATCCTATAAAATCTTCAAGCTTCCTAAAATTCTTTGGTATCTTATGCAGTTCTAGAAAGACCCCTATTCCAGACCATTGCCTTACGTCTTTTGGGTGGAGTAAGTTTATTGCTTATTGCCTGAGGTGCCTCTACCGAGGAATGCAGACGGGGCTGCCCAAGCAATTTTTAATAGGCTAGAGTGTTCCTTTTCTAGGGGCGCTTGCTTAACTCTTCCTTACCTTCTGACCTTGTGTCACATCTTTCTGCGATGGAAAGGAAATAAATAACTCCTATTTTACTCTGAACGCTTTGTTTCCCTGGTTTCGGATTTGCTGAATCTCCGTCATCTAGCAATCAACTTCGTAAATTCTCAAAATTTATTAACCATCTTGCTAACAACAAGCCGGAGCACTTTTTTGATTTTCTTGTGTCTAACACACGTGGACGTGCCTACAAGGTCAGAAAACAGCATGACTTTCGAGACTTTCAGAAATGTTTCTTTCATGCTCAGGATTGACTAAAATTCAACAAAACTACACTTGATGTTTCTTTCCCTCCTTCATATATGTGCACATATGTACGTGAACTTCTGGTGTGCTGTAGAGCACCTGCTGAGCACTGTACACAATGATTGGATTTATTTTTATTTATTCACTAAAAGTTCTTCTCTTTCAATATCTTGTCAACGTAATATGGTACAATCGCGTTGACACACCGGTTCTCACCAGATCACCGAAGTTAAGCAATGTTGAGCCTGGCCAGTACCAGATGGGTGCTGTCTGTACCACGAGGTAAAATACCAGATTGAGAAACTGACGTAGTCTATCCTTCTTTCAAGGGTAGATGGGACTCTCTTAAGCCATGTTAGGCACCCCATCTAATGATGGCGTCATGATAGCCCTGGCGAAGCATCAAGTATTCAGATTTGAATTACATTGCAAACTTGTGTAGTGAGTTCAGTCTCGGCTACAGCCGCGCTGGAACTAAGAGTTTTCACACGCCATCACTAGCGATCACTCTGAAGTCTGAGTAACAAGTCTTCCTAGATCTCCAGTGGTCTCCGCCTTTTTCAATAATCATTGCAAATAACTTTGCATTATTGCAAAAGTTGCTTGCCATTGATTTCTTGCTGGTAACAGTCAGTGGGGCTTGGATGGCAAAAAACCTCTCCAAGTCCCAATCCGCACCGCAATCTTCCACTGGACGTTTTCTTCTTCTTCTTCTTCTTCTTCTTCTTCTTCTTCTTCTTCTTCTTCTTCTTATTATTATTATTATTATTATTATTATTATTATTATTCGAGGGTTGTTCCAAAAGTAATGCCTCTTATTTTTATTCCGCCTAAATGGATCAGAGGGAATTGCAAATTGCATTGTTATGATGATTTTGTCATGACCTGAAAGTTTCAGCTCTCTGTTGCAGTATTGACGGTGTAAGACTCTAAAAAAAGCAACCTTTAGCATGGACGTGTGTCAAAAGCAGAGATACATCATTGAATTCCTGGCAAAAGTACATTAAGTATGGTGGTCGCTGTGCAGAAAAAAAAATTCTAGAACACAAAAGGCTGCACGTTTTAATGGTACCACTCTCGTCATCGTATCTCTTTAACTTTTTAAGTCAAAAGAATAGGAAGCTTTACTCTTGGAACACTCTTTGTATGGCAAAGCACACTTTGGACGCCCATGCACAGCCATTGTTCATTGCTGGCAAAAGTGCATTGAGAATTGTAGTGATTATATAGAAAAAATAAATTCTGGATCACAAAACGTCACTCGTTTTAATGGTATCACTCCCATCTTCGTAATTCTTCAACTTTTTGAGTTAAAAAATAGGAGGCTTGTCTTTTGGAACGACTCTTGTACTAAATGTGAGTTGATCAATGTTTGTTTGTGTAAGGCTTATATACTTTACTTCCAACATATTTTACTAACACAAAATAAACGCTAAAACATAACTTAGGCCCTGTGTCCTCTTTACCGCCACAATTTTTACCGCCACAATTTTTTGTGCAATAAAGTTTTTAATCATGAAATCCATACGTGACAGAAGTTGCAACTGACACACGAACATAAACAAACCTCTCTCTTGTTGATCCATGCATAGACTTATACTTTGAAGACCAGTTGGGCTGACGAGCCATAAGAGTAGGAAATATTGCTTTTTAAAAGGCAACTTGAAAATACAATTTAGCGGTAAAGGGTTAAAACCGTCATGCTTTATCAAAACTACTCCTGATGCCTCCCCTTCACACACACACACACACACACACACACACACACACACACACACACACACACGTGTATATGCATTTTTGAATGAGCACTTGTTGAGCACTATAGACAATGATTGCATTATTTTTAACATTAAATCTTTTAACTTTAGACAAGCATACTGAAATTTTCCGCATGGAAATTACCAATACAAGAAATAAACCACAATGGAACACTGACCCGAAAAGACAAACAATTGTGCTCAGTCTGGAAACACATAATTTGCATAATTGCTTCCTCAACTCGACGGTCTGGCATTCTTATTTGTTCCTGTATTCGCATTATCCCCCCTCTTCCATATATGCAGGACATAAGCGGCCTTCCTAACATTATCTCAGGAAGAGACCAGATTACAGCTGTGGACGAGATGGCTAGAAAATGGCCCCTTGTTCTAGTGACATGGGAATCTCCTCTCCTGAGATTTCCCTCCCGGTTCAGAAGCATCCTGGTTCTGATGAAAAACATTCGATCTGAGTGGATCAAAAAAAAATTTGCAATGACCAGATGGTGCTACAAAACTAACCCTAACCCTAACCCATCAACAAATATTAAGGAGATGCATCACTGCCTTTTCTGCTCTTCGCTGCCCAACTGGTGCAGCTAGAAAGATCTTGCAGAATATAATGCAATAATGCAAAAGACTGCATAAAACATGTGAAACTGTTGTATGACCACAAGCTTCAAAAACAAGCAAATTTGTTGTCGATTTGTTGTGACTCTTCTTTCATGTCTTTCGGCATTTCTATTATGATCCCCATCATTCTTTCAATATCTTACTCCAGTAGAGTTTTGTTTCTGTCACATTTGGTGGTTCTGTTTTCGTTTTTCCTCCGTTCACATATTGGTAGAATTGGCTTTCATTGTTTTCAAATGTTCTGTTTTGTTTGCCCTGTTTAGATATGATTAAATATCGTCTCAGTTCCCCTTCTTTTGTTTCTATTTTTTTTGTTTCAGTTCTTCATGTTTCTTGTTTAGCCTCCCCAGCTAATCACATTTCCAATTTTCCATCTTCTCCACGCCGCTTTCTTCTTGTTTTTATCGTTTTTGGCTTCTTTTTTATGTTTGCTGATTTAGGTTTCTAGCCTTATTTCCCATCCAGGTTTTGTCGGTTCATCTTTCCCCAGCTGTTTTTTTTTTATTTGAACTTCATACTTACTATCGTGGCGTCAGCATAAATTGAATTTGTTTAAATCTGTGAGTGTATCTGTTATGATGTATGGGGGGAGCTTCTTAAACTTATCTGTTTCTCTTTTTAATTTCTTCTGCTTTTGGTTCTTTAAAGATGGAAGCTTTGTTTTTTCCTTGTTCATAAACTGTATTATTTTTCTATTTCGTCTGCTTCCATCCTCTGTTAGCTCTGTTTCATTGTTCTCGATTTCCACGTTTGTAGAGTCCAGTACTCACAGGTCCTCTGTCTGTGGGTTGGGACTTCCACTTGTGGGGTTTCTACAGGATGCTCCATGCTCAATTTCATCATTTTTATTTCACTGTATTTCCATTAGTTCCAGTTTTAAGAGCCAGCCTCTTTTGAGTATCAGTCTTGCTTGGTCTGCAATTCTTTGTTCTGTCGTATGGTAGTCACTGGACAAGTCCCATAGCTCTTTCATTCGTTTCCGATAACCTTCCATATCTATATTTATGGTGGCTTCTATAATAGCATTCCATTACGAGTGTATTCTCTTTCGTTGTCCATTTTTTTCTTGGGGTTTTCTTTTGTGATGGTTATTTTGGCTGTGCTGTGTTTGGTCGGTATCCTTTTGGTCCTTGAAATTAGAGGTTATACTTATCTGTTCAGCGTCCGTGTTATTTGCGCTTCTGAAATTAGAAAGTGGGCCAACATTCACAGGATTACAACCAAGTCCCCCATGCTGGCTACCGAGGGAGAACTTGCTGATCATGACTCCCAGATCTTTCTTCTGGGTCCCACGGTTTGTATTATTTGTATTGAACATTTTTTATATTTTAGTGTTTGTGGCAACACCAGGCCCAGAGTTGTTTTATCTGTGGTTCTGATGCAGGAATCGCATATACCACTCATGTATATGGGAGGTATTGTGCACTATCACACGTACATACAGGATATGAACAGACACAGACAGGACAAAAAAATGTAAGGGGGGCGTATTAATACCTACATAATATAAGTCTGTTGCTCTATTCCCAATTTAAGCGAATATTTGAAGATAGCTTCCTCTCCCATATTTACATGTGAATTTGCAATGTGCAATCAACATGGCACTGTTACAGTTTTAATAATTTCTTTAGAATATTCTAGAAACATTTCAATTTTAAATCCTAACGATAATTAGATTCAAATATAAAAATTATTCTTTTAACAAGAAGATTATTTACTGTTCTTAATCTTATCAAGGGCAGATAATTTGCCGGAAGTTTCACAATTCTGTTTTTTTTTTTTTTTTTTTTTTTTTTTTTTTTTTTTTTTTTTTCGTTTTATTATTATTATTATTCACTACAATTCATAACAGGACCAGACTAATTATACTCAGAAAAGAAATACAGTTCTTTTATTCATTTAGAAAATAAATAAATAAATAAATAAATAAATAGATAAATTAATTTACTTTTTCCTTTTTTGTGTGTGTTTTGTTGGGGGATTGCGAACAACACTTGTTACATAAGTTAATTCAGAGAAAAAACAATTAACGTGTGAAAAAAATTGTAAACTTTTCCTTACTTGACTATGTTGGCTGCCCACACAAAGGAACATCGTCGCCATGTTTGCTCTGACTCATAATAGTTTTAATTCTAACTACTGGCATTTTGCGTTCAGCCATAACGTATTTTAAATGCGTCATTGACGACTCCCTAAGCATTACCATATATGGTATGATGGTGAGAATTCTGCGTATTTTCAGCACAGTCGTGGTTGAACAGGCACACTAGTTTTGGGATTTTAGGAGGGGGTATTATTGAGAGTAAGCGATCTTTTCTAACACAATTTCATTAACAACGATATTAATGACAGGACATTACTAATTATACTCAGAAAAGAAATACAGTTGTTAGAAAATACATTAATAAATAAATTTTCCTTCTCCTTTTTTTTTTTTTTTTGTTGGGGTATTGCAAACAACATTTGTTACGTAGGTTAATGCAGAGAAAGAACAATTAACATGTGTGAAAATTGTACTAATGAGTCAGAGTCATTACTTGTCAAGGTCAAAAACCACTCAAGGATAAGGGCTAATGGAATGGATAGATTGTCAGTTGAATGATGAAGAATATTATGAGAGTGTTGAAAATTATGAATAGAATTAACAAAATCTGATTACTTCTGAGGATTTTTTATGCCTAGTATTTGTTGGCATTGAATTTAAAGATGACCATGCTGTAGTCTGCAGGGAAGTAATGTTATATTAGTGTTCCACACATGAAAATTCTTGGAAAGAAATTGCTCATGGAAATTCAATTTGATGTTAGGCATACGAAAAGAGAAATAAAAGTGGTTTGTAGTTGTGGTAATAAGTTCTTGCTGTGAATGTCTTACAGGTATAGGAGCTGAGTCAACTAACTTCCCTCTTCCAAAAATATATTACTCTATTGGCAAAAATGGAAATAACTTTAAAATAGTGTAAAATAAATACATAAAACACAAAAATGCTCTTGAGATTTATTTATTATATAAATTTTTTTAATTTAATTTAAATTTAATTTAAATTAAATTTTCGTTTAATTTTCACTTTTTATTCCAATCAAATGTTTGCATTAAAACCGTCAATTTTCTCAGCTTGATCAGGGTCACATCTGAATTTTAATCCATTACTTTAAATGTGCGAGATGTCTTTGCCTTGATCACGGCGTTCTTTACTGAAAATCTGTACCTGGAAAGAAAAAACACCAAAGTCAAAATTTTGCTAACAACAAATTCATGTACATGAATATGTAAGGGAGAATATTTTGATCATTGAAAAGCATCTATAAAACCTTCTCCTAACCTAATGTTTTGAAGTACTTTTATGAGAAACGATCGATTCATAAGACGAGTTTGTTTTTGACATGTGGACGTAATTGAAAACATGTCACATGATTTTTTTTATTCCGTTTTTTTCTTCTTGTTTCCAGATGATTTTAATGAAAAAATGCGTGATCATTTTTAAGGATAATTTTGATGTGCAGCTTTTGGGTTAATAAATATAAATTAATATATAAATATTTAATTCTATGCGATTAAATCTTACAATACGTCAAACTATAAAAATAGAGATTACACAACTAAAGTTCAAGAAACTTTCCGATAGTTTCGTCAACATTCTCTCTCTCTCTGTATATATATATATATATATATATATATATATATATATATATATATATATATATATATATATATATATATATATTATATATATATATATATATATTTCTTTTTGTTCATTCTCTCTCTATCTTCCTTTCTTTATCTCTCCCCCATTTATTTCTCGCTCTCTCGCTCATTCTCTCTCTCTCTCTCTCTCTCTCTCTCTCTCTCTCTCTCTCTCTCTCTCTCTCTCTCTCTCTCTCTCTCTCGTATAGATATGTCCGTGCATGAGTGTGTATTAGAATGTCTTTTATCGTTTTGCTTTTCGCTTATGAAGGCCAAATGCCACTCGAGGATAAAGGTTAATTAGATAGAATGATTGTCCGAAGAAATTGGTTTGGAAGATGGACAAGTTGTAATCTGCAGATAAGGAGTCTCGTGGCAATATGTTTCACAGATGGAAATCCCTTGAGAAGAAGATTTGTTTGTGAAAATTTTATCTGATGCTAGACACGCCGAGGTAGAATTGAGACGTATCTTTATATAGGTAGAAGACTGCATCAAGAATTAAGTAGAATAAGTGGTTCTAGCAACAGATTAGATGTAAGCCTTCTATTTTAGGTCAAGAGTGAAAGTAAGTACTAAGTTCCAAGGAAAGAGCGATTTATTTCAACCGGGACAAAACAAGAATCTAGGTATTGGTGATCGAAGGGACAGAAACTTGGTTTTAAAAGTGTTTAAAATAACGAGCCACTCCCCACCCTGACGCATTGCACCATATACTCCAGACACGTGCTCTTCATGTATTGCCATATGCAGTTGTATCATCTGCACAGATGTCAACAGGTGATCTCAGAATGTGACAAGGAAGATCGTTAATAGAGATTAAGAAAATTCTTCATTCGAATTGAAGCATTCATACTATTGACTTCTATCCATTAACAATTACTTTAAAACTATCAGAGGAAGAATTCAGTGGTTGCAAGTACACTGCAAAATATTTTATAGCAAGTAAGTTTGTGAAGCAATCCTTTGTGCCTTTGATATGTCGAGAGCTATTGCTCTAAAAACAAAGCCCGTGGTCAAGAGATTCACTGATTCTATGCGATATTATAGTTAATACATGAGCAGTTGACCTTGCAGGATGAAATCCATATTGCTTGTCACTAAGTAAATTATTTTTACACAGGTGCTTGACAATTTTTTCATTTATTAATGATTCAAAGAAACTTTACTCATAATTAATACAAGACTGGTAGGTCAGTTATGAGATGCTGAGCACTGATCATTAGTATTTTTAAATACTGAACAGATCAACAAGTTTTTCAAAAGTACAATTTTATCAGAATAAAAGCAAGTTCTGGTAGGAGTTTCTTAAACACGACAAGAAATACTGTCAAGACGTGTTGCCTTGCTGGCATCAAAGTTACAGATAAGCTTATCAACCTCTCAGACGTACTTCACTTGTCTTAAAAAGAGGAACCAGATATATGTCTATCACTAAGTTTATTAGCAGAGGAAAATTTTTTTTTTTTTTTAAATTGCAATTTCACCCCAAACAAGGCACATTGCCACTTTGCTGTGGGAGGCTACTATCAGGGACATAAGCTACAGGGGTACTATGTGGGGAGTTGGGCTGAAGGATGTCGGTTCACATTACACTTGAACTTTTGCATGTCAGTACAGTTGGGGAAGCAGGAACTCAGAAGGGAATTCCAAAGTCCAGCGGTTCTGGGAAAGAAACTACTGGAGTAGAAGGCTCTCTTACATCTAGGGATCTCAACTGTGAAGGGGTGGGATTTTGCTGCTTGTCGGGTTTGTCGGGGGTATTTGTGTCGAGGGGATAGAAGTGCTTGCAGTTTGTCGGAGCATTCACCATTGAATTACTTGTAGAACAGGCAGAGGGATGCTACATTTTGTTGATGGGACAGAGGCTGAAGCTTAGATGACAGTTCAGGACCTATTAAGTTGGCGACTCTCTTTTGAACATTGTATAGGAGTGAGAGACTAGTAGCAGATGCACCAGCCCAAATATGACAACAATACTCCATACATGGGCGAATGGTGGCCTTATAGAGGTACAGGATACTTTCGAGCGTTAGTAGCTTTTTCAGTAGAGAGAACCTACCTTTTTCACAGCGTTTCTGGCAATGCTCTCAATGTAATTTTTCCAACTCATGTTTCCTGTGAACGTTAGGCCTAGGAGTTTAAAAGATGTACTTTCAGATAAAGATTCTTTGGCCATTGCTATTGGTGGTAGAGAAGGTTTCTTGTAGTTATTGAAGGAGACAAGTTTAGTCTTAGATTCCGGTAGTTGATGGCCCTGATTACAGAGGATGGAATTTGTAGAAAAATTCTTTGCAAAAAATTTAGCTTTACCAGATGTTGATGAAATTACCTTGCGACTTTATAATGATTGTTGGAGTAAAAGTCTTACATTTGTTCAGTGCTCCATTTGGTATTTTCCAAAAATCACAGAAACTGAGCCTCTGCTCAGCAATTCAGGTCTGAACAAAATGGGCATCAGATTCTTCACCTTCATTCTAACTTATTTGCAGTAGTTTTGAAAGCATTATTCTTGTGGTATCTATTCTATTGATAAAGATTAAAAAAACATGATTTCTATGAGCAATAGTAGCAGCCGATGAGAGAGTGTATGTAGGAACTTGTATGCAAGAGATTTCAGTTAACAATGTGTATATGCTGGAGTTGTATTTAATAATTTGTGAAAGTCTTTTGTCATGTGTAAGCTGCTTGCCAACAGAATCTCAGTTCCAGAGACACTAGGCAGTGAAATGTAACATGAACACACGTGCTGTCTGTAGAAGAAAGCTTTGTGTTTGGGTTTTTATAGTATGCTCGAATTTTCGGCAGTGATTATCCTCGTTTCTCTTACTTGCTGAGAAAAGCTGATGATTGGAAAATTTGTCCAATATGTAAAAACAGCATTCACCATCGCCGCTGCCTCTAAGAAAATATTTTGACAAACTGGCGCATCTAACAAAACAAAACAAAACAAAACCACTTACATTTTATGCGTCTCCCCACTGAAGATGTTAAGAGAGCCAAGTGTCCAATCGCTGCTGAATATGAAACCAAGAATTTTTTTTGTCTTGACGTATGACACCGACACACTTTCCAATTCACCAATGTCTTTGTGTACAAGGAACAAGGAGGCAAAAGGAATGTTATGAGCCAGAAGGCGACTACGTTTTCTGAAAAAAAAAACAAAAAAAACGATGGGAATAAAATAAATAAAATAAAAAGTACTGCTGGCTTAATTGTAAGCATTATGTTTCCATGTTCAATGTTGTTTTTGGTGGAAAGGTGTTTTTAGGCAATAAATATGTAATTCTGATTTAAAATCTATATTACATTTTTCTTAGTCTGTCTCTGTTTGTTTGTCGATCTGTCCGTTTCACTTTTTCTAAGAAATTACTGCGCCGATCTGGCTGAAATTTTGCATGGACCTTTTTTATAATAAGGTGCAACAATATGAATATTATGGTAAACATTAAATACACAGTTGGGGATTAGTATTTAAGTTCTACTTTTTCTCAGAAACTACTAGCCTGATCTGTCTGAAATTTTATATGAACCTTTATTATTATAAGGTGCAGTGAACTAAGTATTATGGTATCGATTCGATGCAAAGATTAATAGGGATTAATATTTAATGCAAAAATGAGCACAAATTTAACCATATTCAACCATTAATTTGGCATAAAGCATTCGTCCTAAGTCAATGGGCTATAACTTTTGCCCGTTAAGAGCTAAAATGTTTTGTAACATTTTTCATAAATCCACAGAAGACAAATTTTTTCTGTGTGAACTGACAATTGGGTGTGCCATGTTCGATTCTTGCCAGGTCCGTAGTAGCGCTTTCATTAGTAATGGCGGCAACTTTTGCGTGGTCACTGTAGTAGACAGCTGATTTATATCAGAAAGCAATAAACCAGCAAAACAAGATCAAAATATGTTGATCCATGGTTGTTGTGTTATTACTTACCCAACGACGTTGGTGACTTGTGTTTCTCCTTTTGTCCCTTTCAATGTCACGAATATCTTACCCATAATGTTGCTGAGGCCAGTGATATTCAGTCGGTAATGATAACCTGTAGTAATAAATTCATTAAGAAGAGGTGACAACCTTATGATAGACTAGTGCAGACACAAACGGAAAAGAAAAAATATGAGATTGACGTTTAAAACAGAATTTGAACATGGAGCACACAACAAAATAACAAATAACGATCAGATGATATAGTTGACGATCATGCATGAAAAGTGTTTAATTATCCTCTCTGACCGTAAGACATACTCTACGTTCACGTCTTGCAAGATTTTATTTGTTAAACAAAAGTTTGTACATGTTATACATATGGAGTCTTTCCTACTTTTGATGATCGCTGCTTTTCCATGAGTGTACCATGATCCGCTTGTGGTTGTTGATTTTCTGTTTAACTTCAGACGAATTTACTCATGCATAAAAACACAACAGAGACTTGAATTTCAAGGTTTTATTTAGAGAAACTCGGAGAAAGACCATCTAAATTAGTTTTTACTTAATTTTCTTAACTTAGTCCTAAAGATGGGAATTGAGAGATGCAAACAGGCAGACATTCAGGTGACATTTACTTAGATTCTCTCTACATTCTTTAATGCATCTCACCTCGCTTCCTGGCTCAGACTGATTAGAAACTCTGTTCTTTCCCCTAAACATGTGATGTCATCTTTTTGTCATTTCATTTGACACCTATATTTCTAGTGCATTTTGTCTAGGGAGCTAACCTTTGACTCCCACTTCAAACATGCCACCTGTAGCTGGGTATATTTCCACTTGCTGCCAGGTTATTCTAACATGTACTAATGTAACCCTTGCCAAAATTCATACTAGTAAACATAATCTCTACTTACTCACGTAGGGTCCCAATATATAACAGTCTATGATCTTTGGTTTAGTTTGAGCGAGCCTACAAATATAATGTCACATGGTACACAAAGAACAGCAAAAACGAAATGATTCAAAGATCAAGGGAGCCGGGTGTATGCGAAAAATAGAAAGGACAAATAAATTTTCGTCGTTAATTTTTTTTCTCTCTGATTAAAGGTTGAGTGAATGTTGAAATTCATGCCTTTTGCTTCTGCTTTCGCTACAAATCAAAAAAGGTATAATTTAAAAATCCAAAAAAACAAATATCAGTTTATTGACGTAATACTGAGAACGAGCATTTAACACAATAACATTATTTAGCACACATTGCGATACTTTAGTTCAAATAAATACCTAAAAATGGCGTATATATATATATATATATATATACAGGCGGCAAAAAGAAAGCCCGCAATTTTTTCAAAAACTGCAAATTTAAGCAACTGTAACTGTTTAAACAAACTATACCTCATTTGATTGGCCTTTTATTCTTCTATAATTTTACTTCTTCATATATATATATATATATATATATATATATATATATATATATTATTATTATTATTATTATTATTATTATTATTATTATTAAATAATTATTATTCATTTATATATATCCCCAAAACCTCTGACCTTTATGGAGGGGAGACTAAAACTTGCTGCTAAGGTTTCAAATGATCTGAAAAAACAACAAGAGGAGACTTGATTCCAAATATTTCTCATATGTTATATTTCCCCTCTTTTGGAAATAGGATACAAATATGAATATCTCCAGCATCAAATAATCTTTATACATTGTGAAATTTACTTTATGTATGAAAACCAAACATATGAGAAATATTATTAGAATCAAGTCTCCCCTTGCTGTTATTTCAGATCATTTGAAACATAGCAGCAAGTTTTAGTCTCCTCTTCATCAAGATCAGAGGTTTTGGAGAAATATCAGATATTTTGTAATTCATATACAAAACTAGGAAAACAAATGATTACGATCGAAATATTGGTAAAGGTGCAGTATTTTTCCACCCTCAAAAAATTCTTTAAAATTATTACTATTAAAAATTTTAGGTTTTTGAAGGTGCTGAAAACGAAAATAACGTTTAAAATTCCTGGAAACGAGTAGCTTCAAAGATATGAAGAAATAAATAATAATTTCAAAATTGATCAAAATAAGCATCAGAATGAACACACTTTTGCCAACGCAAAACAATTTATGCCAGTAAAAATCTTGCGTTCAGATGGTGATAAAGTCAAGTGAAGTTGTCGAGGTGCCTGAAAAAGTTGTAGTCGGTAGGTGAGAGGTCTGGAGAGTATGGCGGATGAACAAAGTTTCATAGCTCAATTCGTTCAATTTCTGCAAGTTCGGTTTAACAACATGTGACCGGGCATTGTCATGGAGGAGAATTGAGCCTTTTCTGTTGAATAATGCTGGGTGTTGTTGTCAAAGTTTCTGATGAATTTCATTCATTTGTTGATAGTACTTCCCCGTCGTAATAGTTTCGCCTGTATTATAAAAAAACTTTAATGATGGGACCAGTTGCAGACCAAAACAGTCAGCATAATCTTCCTTTGGTGCAACCCTGGCTTCGGGAAGTGTTGTGGAGCTTCATCAGTGTCTAACCACTGAGCTGAGCATCACCAGTTGTCATAAAGAACTCACTTTTCATCGCAAGTCACAACCCGGTCGATAAACGGGTCGTTATTGTTACATAAAAGAAGGGAAGATGACACTTCATAAAGGCGTTTCTTTTGGCTGTTGTCCAATTCGTGAGGCACCCATTTATCAAGCTGTTTTTGTCTTTCCAATCTTTCTCAAGTGGTTGGAAATCGTCGTATACATTACGTCTAATTCAGAAGCAAGTTCTTGAACAGTTGTATGTGGATCGGCTTCGACTATGCTCATCATCTTCAAGACTCTTGTAGCCACTACGGTATTTTTTAACCACCATTGTGCTGTGCATTCAGTAGCAGTTCCTGGGCCAAATGCTTCATTGATATCGTGAGCTGTTTCAGCAGCTTTTTGGCTTAGCTTGAATTGAAATAAAAAAATTTGCGAATTAGCTTTTTTCCATCTTGTATTCAACGTTCTGAAAAGAAGACATAATTGTTTTAAAACGAAAGCAATTTAAACGATTTGTTAGAGCGAAAAACGCTCTTTAAAATGATATATAAAGTAAAGGGATTATAACGAAATATATATATATATATATATATATATATATATATATATATATATATATATATATATATATATAGTAAGTTATACAATGTATATGGCGATTAAGCTACACTGAATATTCCGTGTTTCATCCACTCTAGAACTCTTCAGGCTTATGCGTATAAGCCTGAGGAGTCCTAGAGTGGATGAAACACAGAATATTCAGTGTAGCTTAATCGACATATACATTTTATAAATTACTAACTAGCTCTACCTACGTATTGAGCACTTTTGAAGTAAATACTTAAAGTTTACACATAAATTTATACTTTTGTATATTTATTTTATGTGAGTAAATGAAATAGTTTATATATATATATATATATATATATATATATATATATATATATATATATATATACACGTTTTCAAATTTTACCATAATCAGACTGACTGACACATTCTAGTTTGTCCTGTTAAAAGCGACTCCATATTTTTTCCTGACAACATTTTAAGCAAGAAAATTAAAGCGAAATAGGGATCAAATCACTGCTAAAAACTCCCTCAACCATAACTCATTTCTGTCTTAACTTCCTGATCTGGTCCAGTTTACAAAGGGTCAAAATACAACATCCATCTTTGTGTGTGGAGACTTACCGCAATAAGGAGCATCTGCAAACGTCTTGAGCATGTGGACACCACGGCCTGAGGCCTTATCTGAATGGAAACCTAACCTGCCCATATCATGTCGAGCCAAACAGTTGGCCTTTTCTAACTGTGAATAATTCTGACATGGGTAGGTATGGAATGGACAGCCAGAGTTGACAGATTCGATAAAAAACACTTGGGCCCGCCTATGGCTGCAGAGAAACGTATGTTTCATCTCTGAAATACGAAAATAATTTCACCTTTATTGAAAATAGAAATAAAAGCAAAAGAGTTTACTTGGATAAGTATATTTCATTTTGATTGAAGGGAGTACAAGAATAATGTGGGAAGTCTATGTTTACGTTAGACAACTTTATTTTATTGTATATAAAACTTGAAAATTGAGATTGTTCCTCATATCTGTATATATTCTTATTTATACTAATAAGTCACCACATCGATGTCAAAAGCTATTCGAGGGTAAGTGTTAATAAAATTGTCCATTGGATGATGAACAATGGCTATGAGAGAATTGGAAACAATGGATGCAAAGGACAAAATTTGATTACATAAGAAAACAACACAAGTATTTATTGATATTAGAACTGAAGACAACCATATTGTAGTTAGCTGGCAAGCAGTCTGATGGTAATGTGTTTCACAGGTGAGCACTTCTGGAAAAGAAACTTCATGTATGAAAATTCTATTTGGCTATATCTGTTCCAGGAGAAGTGAAGTACATGATTATTGTACTAATAACATAGTCCAACAATTACACATGAAAATTGATTAGTCAGAATCAAAGTTTGATGTGTCAGCCTAAATACTATTCAGGTCCAACTTTCAAAATCTCACAATATAACTTTATATGTTAGATACTTATATTATCACATAACGTAAAATATTATATATATACAATAATACATATATATAATCATGTTGTGGTAGCATCTGTCTTTTTTTTTTACAAAGAGGTCACCACATATCAAGGCCCGGAGGCCACCTGAGGATAAGGGTTAATGTGTGTATTGTAGTCATTGGGACAGTTGCATAATAATCGTTTGTAGAAGTAATTTGGTATTATTAGACCATTTATGAGGACAGCTCCACAAGAACTTGTTTATGTTAGACTTGAAAATAATGATATTGTAATCAGCTGAAAAACAGACCATAGATTGGAGCTCAGTCGAACACTTGCCATGAAAATAGCGATAGAGCTGGGATAGGCTTGCAATGCCTCTTCTGTGGGAAAGCGGTTGCAGAGAAGAGAAAAGGGCATTTTTTCAGCAACCCTGGTTATGCTCCATCTCAGATCGGGAGTGAAGGTCAGATCCAGAAGTTTGTCTAAACATGGGGCGTCCTCAAGGTAAGAGCCGTTCATTTCAATATTAGCCAGATGTGGGTCAGAGCGTTGATGATGGAAAAGTTGGAAGCTTGGTTTTAGATGTAGTAAAATTAACAAGTCACATTTTTCCCCATTGCACCACGTGCTCAAGATCAGAGGAGAGAGAATCAGAGAGATTGTGGCCGTTTCTCATCTTAGAAGTGTTGCCATAGATGGTGGTGTTGTCTGTATAAATGTCTATGAATGATCTAAGAATGTGATTTGGAAGATTATTGATTTTTGGCCCGGAATGGGATGCTGGCATTAATATTGTGAGCTTCTGATTTCTGCGCATCAACCACTACTCTTCAGAAGACAATAAAGTTCTGCATGTCAGATTATCCTGTTGCCGAATTGCAGAGTATGCTGTAACTGTGCAAGCCTATCCTGGATCGAGCGATTCTGTTGCAGATTCTGTTTTAGAATTATGATCATGCCAAACTCTGTATGTGAGCGTGAAGCGACGATTCACTGCAATGCTTCTTCATGAGGTGCTGTCATTTCTACATGATCAGTGAAGAACGTCTCACTTCCGCATTTTGGTCAACTCAAAGACAGGCACAGTTGAAGAGGCTTCTGGTATGGAAGCACATTCCATCCTCCAACTTATTGACGGCATAGAACAACAGCAGAGAGAAGAAAATGCCATAGAATATCACAGAGAGTATGCACCTCTGCTTCACCCTTCTAAATTGGGAAAGAGTCAAAGGGAGAGCTATCGTATTGTATGGTGCTTTGCATATCCTCAGGAAAAGGTGATAATTATTAAGAGTTTGGAGGTGGGGACATCAAATCTTTTGCAGCAGAGTAAAAAGTCCCTTTCTGATACAAGCTCAAAGGCTTTGGTCAGGTCCATGAAGGTAATATACCATGGTTGTCTCTGTTCATGGTATTTTTTCTGGAACTGTCAAAGGAAAAGATTATGCCGACAGTTGATCTTCCTGCTCTAAACCCACATAATAATATGATATACTATAATATAATAATAAACATATATATATAATTGTAATATTTATATAAAATTAGGTATGTGTATATTTGTATGTAGCAAAATAATTAACTGGTCATTTTTCAATTCATTTTGAAACGCAGCTGCTAGGTTTAAGGAATTGTATACTTAATTTATTTTATTTAATATAGGAATTCATTTTTTTCTAAGCACTGTTAATATATGGAATACAAAATTCAAACTTTAGCGGTTTTAAGACTAAAACTAATGCAGACATTATTTTTATATATATATATATATATATATATATATATATATATATATATATATATATATATATATATATATATACAACGATACCAAGACCAACTCAAAATCACCCTGAAAAATATTGGGTTTGATATTCACATCTGGAAACAACACCCTGGGTTCAGCACTCATGGCGCCGATTCATCATATCCTAGCACCAAACAACAAACAATATGAAACAGAAAGGATAAGACTGGTGAAAATTAAGAAATAGGCAAGAAAAAAAAAAAACAGATTAATCTGAAAAGCCATCTGAAAGCTAAACACTAAAAGAAGAGGAAATTGAAATTTTTAGATATGAGAAATCGTCCGACATTAATAATAAGAGGTGTTAACTTTGTGATGTAAATTTATCATATAACGATCAAGCGTTTAATAAACAGTGCAAATACTTTGCAATCCTTGCTTAGAATTAAGTAGATGGTGGCGAAACAGTCACCGAAGGGTTGGAAATCTTTGTCATTTTATCATTAATGATTATTTTTTTTCTTTATTTCAGATATTTTACAGATAATATTTTGGAAATTAACTATGTATAAGTATAGCATTGAACAACGTACGCAAATTGTGAATTGTTTTACCAAAATCAGGGGTCAATTTGATATATCTTCAAAGACGAATATAGAATTACTTCAATTGGGAGATAAAAATATAAACATCAGAAAAAAAATTATTTATGTTACATTTTCATTATAAATACATTGCGGTTCTGTCCTCAACCGCAGTCGCAGCGAAGGGCCCGAGACAACCGGTTCTTCGTATCTAGCTATCAGGAAAAAGGGGAAAATAAACAGACCGGCGTGTTTATACCGTACCATGGCAACACAAGGCTTTGCAACAATTCCTCAACCTTTGACTCCAAATCCACCACCGCTTTCACCTGAAAGTGACAAAACTGATATCGTTTCAAATCGTGAATCAACTGGAACAATTATTCTTCCATACAACGAACACTAGATGACGATATTAACCTGCAACATAAACAATGCGACAAATACGAGGAATTGAAGTATCGAGATGCCAAACTATTCAACGAGCTCAAGGTGAGTGATGCACTTTCTTGGAACTAATTATTGTGGTGCTTTTACCAATGATTTTACTAAGAAACCTTTAAATGCATTCGATTCATGTAGTAAAACGCATGTCTTAGACTATGGTACTGATATACATACTGTAGAAGCAGATTATAAATGTATTGATTGTTTACATAGCATTGACACACCTAGTAGTCTTATACTCGGTAGCATATTCAGAGGTAAAATATTATTAGACAGTATATCTAATACGTACAGTGATCAAATGTTACGATCTGGTAAACGTTTGCGTGAGGCAGACGAACAAATGGAAGTTGATAAATATCTGCATACTGACGCTACAATGATAGAGGAGGGTGAGAGATGAAAAATAGGTGACAGTAATCCAATAGTACATAAATGTTTTAATAGATTATTTGTCTATTATATAGATCATGAGGGAGGAGGACACCATCAACTTACAGTAAAACGTGACGGTAATAATGTATTATTAGACATTAGATTTCGAATGATGGATATACCATACAATTATCTGAATGCTAGCATGACAAACGTAGAACTGGGAACGTATCCTTTTAGAGTAAAGAACTGTGGATTTCAAATTATAAATATTGCTCCTATAACAGACGAACTTGGACAAGTACAAAATACAACTGTTATTAACACAGCATTTAATACTCGTCCGTGGATGTAGACTCCAAATACGGAATATTTCAGCAAAGAGATTTTTACAATGAATTCATTACCTAACAAGAATTTTACAAAAAATATTCCGTCTACTCGAACTGAGGGTGGATTACATAATTGTGTCGCATATAGGAAAATTTCGTATACATGTTGGAAGCATCAAACAGGTGTAGAAATAGCAGACAAACAAACTACATCCGATGTAGACTTACAAAGTATAATGAGCATATATATATATATATATATATATATATATATATATATATAATACAGATGCATGGAAAATGGTAGCAACTGGTGATACATTCGGTTATAATTGGATGAACACAAACATGGTTTAATTTGTGTGCCTGTAACTCATTTTATAACATTTATAATTCTGGTCCGTCTTTACGACCTATGCATCCTATACCGGTAGAAATGAACTCTAAAACAGCTGTAGATACAGATGAAACGCCTTGGATGCCTGAAAAGGGTGGTAAATGGCAAAAAAAAAAAAAAATGCAAATCCTAATGTAACTGGTGATAACTGGAATGTTACGGGTAAAAGTTGTCTAACTCAGATGCCAATAAATCCTTCAAATCCACCCCTTGTATGTACATTAGATCCAATTCTTATATTAGATAACGCAATCCTGCAAAAATAGCATTCTATCTTGTAGGAAATTACTTTTCTGAAGTCGACTTTGAATACATCTCAGGATATCCTCAGATGATCGGTTTCATATATCCAAATACTGATAGAGCTTTCGTGAATGCATGAAAAAAGGCTAATGTCTGTATGTTTCCTTCTGGTTTACGTCATCACACTGGTACACCTAATAGTGACACAGCGACATTCATTCCTGGAACTAAACGTTAACACATGTATATCTGTATTTAATTACGTATTAACCACTTTTTTATTCTCATCAGCAGATTGCCGATGAGAGGATATACATGGCAGTATATCAGTTCATTTCGGATGAGTTTGTATTGCCTAAACGATATCTTCATAAATACGTGCGAACGATTGGAAAGCCAATATGATTGTAAAGATATACACGATGCACACAAACATATGATAGCAGAGGCGGGTTCTAAATTTTTCAATTTTATTAAGTGACGCAAAGGTCATATACCATCCTGCTGAGAGAAAGGAATTATGCAAAGGGAAGCCGTGGAACACGTATAATCATTTTCATGCCATATGGAAGTCAAGTTGTGAACCACGAAAAGATTCATCATGGTACAATGTAATAAAAACGTATCACAAGGCTACATTTTACCGTAGAAGTATTCCGAAAATATTGCACATGAAATTTCCGAGTAGTGATTGTAATTATTATTGTAGGGAACCTCGACAAATCCTTATCATGTCTGATACTCCAATAAGCAGTTGGTGTATGATGAAACGCCTTGAAAAACCAACTATTAATAAACCAGTAGTTACATCGACTAAAAGAGACATTGATAACGAACCAACATTTACAAACGTCAGTGGGGGATCACTAGACCTATTTAATTATCTTAATTGGGTGTGGGCGAGCAAAAGTTATAGGTCTTAGGGAGAGATGAAAGCTGACTGGATAGCCAAAAACACGAACACTAATAACAATTTCATGAGAGCCATATCGCATCCACAGTATGGCACTACTATTAAAAAGGTTATAGACTGTAATAGGATCAAACTAGTCAACCAAACTTTTATGGGTAAATATAACAAAAAGGATTGGGGGTTTATCTAAATAATACTACATATCTGGATGTCTCGTTGCGGTTATTTCGATTAATAATGAACAGACAAAACATTCAGATAGACAAATTTCTAAACGATATATGGTGCATACTCAACCAAAATTACACACAAAAAAAACCTATTCATTATACAAGGTGTTCCCGATAGCGGGGAATCCACCATTACAAGATCAATAGTAGAACTATTTCAACACTCAGCAACTGTCCAGGGTACAACTAGTTTCTCGTTCATGAGTCTTGTAAATGTAGAAATAGGATTAATAGAGGAGACGAATATGACTAGGGAGACGCTACAAGCATTCAAAAAATTAGTGAGGGCGTGGATACGGAGGTGAATATTAAATATGGACCCGACCAAACGATTAAAAAGGACACCAATAATAATTACAAATAATAACGATTTCGACCAACACGCTGAATATACCGAGAAGCAAGCACTCAAATCTCGATATATTAAATATGTTTACTAACCAATCCGATCTTGTAGCTAAGGCAAAGAAACCTCTGAATCCTGCCATATGGAATTCTTTATTTGAGGAATATATCCTTTCAGAGGATACTTCAAGTGACTCTGATAGTGCTCTCTCTTCGTTTTAGATGTATATGAAAAAGATCTTTCATCTAGAACACCAGAGGATCAATCTACTACATCAGCTCAACCATCAACACTTCGAAAACTAATTATTAACATGTTACATGCATCGAATGCATTTAAAGGTTTCTTAGTAAAATCATTGGCAAAAGCACCACAATAATTAGTTCCAAGAAAGTGCATCACTCACCTTGAGCTCGTTGAGTAGTTTGGCATCTCGATACTTCAATTCCTCGTATTCGTCGCATTGTTTATGTTGCGGGTTAATATCGTCATCTAGTGTTCGTTGTATAGAAGATTAATTGTTCCAGTTGATTCACGATTTGAAACGATATCAGTTTTGTTACTTTCAGGTGAAGACGGTGGTGGATTTGGAGTCAAAGGTTGAGGAATTGTTTCACAGCCTTGTGTTGCCATAGTACGGTATAAACACGCCAGTCTGTTTATTTTCCTCTTTTTCTTGATAGCTAGCTACGGTACGGTTGTCTCGGGCCCTCCGCTGCGACTGCCGTTGAGGACAGAACCACAATGTATTTACCATGAAAATGTAACATAAATCATTTTCTTATCTGATGTTAATAATTTTATCTCCCAATTGAAGTAATTCTATATTCGTCTTTGAAGATATATCAAATTGAACCCTGATTTTGACTGATATGAACTCTTCCTTTATGCTTTGCTTTATGCCTCCATCGATAAAAACAATTACCCTGCCTATGTCTTATATCATCATACACGTATACATGTACACAAAGAGCTTATCGACGGCATTTTCATGTAAGAGATAGCCCAAGTCACAACATAATTCGAAACATTGTGCGCCGATTTGAAGACCAAGGAACTGTACTTAATCTTCCGTGAGCTGGCAGACCTCGAGACGTCATCATAAATGAAAATAGGGAAAGAGTGCAAGAGAGCATGGAGAAGCATCCTGAAACATCGAGTCGACGTTCCACACAACTAGGGACATGTCGAAGCTCACTACACAATAAAATTATTTCCTTATAAAGTGCAGCTTGTTTAAAACTTGAGGCCTGAAGATTTTCAAACAAGGGTTCAATATGCAGTTCGAATACAAGAACTTGTCCAAAATGACCCCAATTTTCTGCAAAAGTTGATCATGTCAAATCAAGCCCATTTTCATTTGAATGGATTCGTTAACAAACAAAATTTCCGATGTCTTAGTCAGATCGTCTTCAGATTACAGAAAAATATCATCAAAAATAAAGAATCTGTTTAAGTTCAAAACCCTTCAGTGACTTTTTGGACATCCTGTATAAAAATAGAAAGGAAGAAGTGTATGGTACATGTAAGAATGACAAAACTTCCAAAAAGTTAATTACTACACAAGTGGATGAGGAGGGGCGGCCATATTTTTTAAGTTTCAGATGAGGATGGGTATATTTACAAAGTATATGTGAACGTGGGCAATGGGTGGATATTTATTTCCAAGAAATAGTTGATTTTGCATAATTTTTAGAGCTTTTAGAACTAATTTTTCATTTTTTTTCAAAATTTATGTCGTAATTTTTAAAATGTAAAAAAATGTTATGTAAGGTGAATATTTGGAAGAAATTTTTTGTTTTGATAATTTGGATAAATTTCAAATTTCAATTTTTTTTCAGAATTTAATTTCCAAATTTATTTTCATTATTTTTTCCAAATTTATTTTGAATTTTTTTTAATGTTATGTAGATGACACCATGGGGTAGATAATTTCAAGAAATTTCCGGATTTTATAATTTTCTAAATTTCAAATTTGCAAATTTTTTCAAAATATATTTTCAGAATTTAAAAAACGTTGATACGTTGTATAGGATGTGTATTCCCAAAAATCAAAATCTAGTCACCTTTTCCAAGATGATCCAACAAGTGAGAAATTCCTTTGATAATCGATCCAGGAATCTTCGAAATTGGACAACCTGGTTGATACTGTCCACCATTTGCATAGACGTCAAGATGACCGATTGGTTGTTGGATCCCAATGGCAAAATCCAATAAACCTCCGGTGTCAGTGTGAATGACATCAACAAATAGGGCATCAGCTCGATCCAACCTGACTACCGAGTCAGTCTTTTCAAAATATGGTCCTGCGGGATCCAAACCTGACAGAGACAGACATACAACGTCAAGTTAAAAAAATTAACATATTGTTGAGGACAGGTCGTTATCAAAATGAAAGAATGTTAAGGTCAATCCATACAAAATTAATTTTATTTAACAAATTGTTAAGAAAATGAAAGTTCAAGAATATTCAAAGATTATTCATTTTGTTTGTATCTTTCGGATTATTCTTTTCATTTTAAGTGCCATTTTTTAACAATGTTGTAGTTGATGTATCTTGTTGAACTCGGGAATCATTTTAGGGCTTCTACCTAGTCATGGCTGACAGAACAAGAGCATGCTACCTATGGAGTAAATGAAGAGTTTCATTCAAAATTCAGTGCAGATTCCAGAGATCAACAAGATACACCTGGAGAAGGTCAGAGGTCAAATCGACCGAAATGTTGTCAAAAAAACACGTAAAGTGAGAACAGTAGTTCGCATGATATGAATAATCACTGATGTCACGTTTTCGAGCAGAGAGAAAACTAAGGCGTTCGGTCAGTCTCTCTGTGGAAGCCGTGCGAATAAGACATCACCAATTATATAGAAATTTATAATCTAAGATGGATGTTACTTGTCTGTTTGTGTGCATCATGTATTCCAGTTAAGTTAGAAAGTTAAGAAGTAGATAATGAAATAAGATAACAATACTCTCTCTCTCTCTCTCTCTCTCTCTCTCTCTCTCTCTCTCTCTCTCTCTCTCTCTCTCTCTCTCTCTCTCCTGACACACACATGAAAACGTGTGTTTGTGTGTATTAGGGTGCCTGCTTTCATAGTCAGAGAGCGAATATACTCACATGCATGCATGTACGCATGCACGGAAGTTTGCCTAATAGTGTGTATAAACTGACTGTTTAGTAGTCTGCGAAAGCATCATGTTAATATAGAGGAGAAAGAGACGAAGAGGCTTACTGGAAAAACATTTATTTTAGAAATATGGTTCCATTTCAAATCTGAAACATATTGTAAGAACAATGTTTTGTGTAGTCATTCTTTTCCGAACTGTTATCCTTATCTTATATATATATATATATATATATATATATATATATATATATATATATATATATATATATATATATATATGTATATATATATATATATATATATATAATTTCTATTAAAATTTAATGTGAATTCCTGTTATGGACCATCCCAAAATTAATCAATCATATCATTGATCTATGTAAGTACTCCCATAGTGTTCTATATATTTTAGCTGGCATTCATTCAAGTTTCATTAATCTTAAGTTTTGAGCCTTGGGCTTTGGGTGGCTTTAAGCCTTGATAAACAATGACCTCAAAAATGAAAAAAAAATGTCCTAATTAGACAAACTTTAATATTAACATCCCCACAGTAACTTTTTTATGTTCAAACCGATTATTAAATTATCATCATATGAAAAATCCCTATAGACATCAGGTCATGTTTTGGGAAATAGATAGAGATCGTTTGTACCTGTGATTCTGCCCAACTTGTTCAGCCTTTTTCCTGCATAGCCAGACACATGTGCTCCCAAACTGTGTCCAATCAGGTGCATCTTTTGAGACATAGCACCCATCAGGTCTATCATGAGATTTATTAGAAGAGACACCTCTGCTCCCACTACGCGAGTGTTTGATGCTGCTTTCGGGTAGAGGCTACGGGCCCCTGGACTCCAGTCGACCACAATCACATTATAATCACCCTTAAATAAAAAAGAGAATAAATTGAATAATATTAAAAAATTAGTTCTTTTTTAGTAATTTTTTCTTAAGACGATCTTTCAGTTGTTCATCAGAGAATTAATAGAGTTAGCTAAGAATAATCAGGAGTTGTTTCCCTTGAATGTTATTCAAGTTATTTTTCCTGAATATATACTATCCCATGAAAAGATGAACACTTTGCTTTCAGAAACCAAAAATATATCTTAATTCACTTACGTTCAAATTTACAACCTGATATTCTGCCTCTTTCTGATTCTGGGATTTAAACGAGTCGACTGGCACATGGCTTTCACAAGTAAGGTGCCTTGCTTTTTGTTGCAATTTAATGGGAGTTTTAGACAGCTAGCAATTTTTTCTATTAGTCACAATTATTTCAGGAATTTGGACAAAATTTACTTCACAGGAGGAGCATGTTCTCGTTCCATCAGCCATGACTAGATAAAGATCCTAAGTAATTTGCAGTTGTATTTTTCAGTCGTCCACACTGAGAAATCCTCGCGCTACCCCCATGAAGTAAAGAAAGGGTTTCGTTTGAAATTCTGTCCAAATTCCAGAGTTTGACAGAAACATTCCCAAGTTCGGCAAGTTACACCAGGTCAGAAGTTACATCGACCAAAACGTTGTGAAAGTAACACTCAAAATAAGAACAGTAGTCCGAAGAATCCAAATAATACAAATAACTAATCCTCATTTCAAAAATTCAGAAACGTAAAAAATCTTCTTTTTTACAAAAATCATTTTTTTCATTATAAATATATTTAATGAAATTGATTTAAATAAAAATATTTAATGAAATTGATTTAAATAAATATATTTAATGAAATTGATTTTAATAAATATATTTAATGAAATTGATTTAAATAAAAATATTTAATGAAATTGATTTAAATAAAAATATTTAATGAAATTGATTTAAATAAATATATTTAATGAAAATGATTTAAATAAATACAATTTATGAAATTGATTTAAATAAAAAATATTTTATTATTTCGGAAATATAAGATTTTTTAAACATTTGTTTTTACAAAAATAATTGCTCATTGGTTTAATATTGTGAAAAGTTTTCTTTTTTTAAAATCATTAATGAAATTGTGAATTATACAAATATATTACGCAATTTAATTTATTTCAGAAATATAATGCGTTTTTTATTATAGAATAAAAAATGAAATAATTTCTTTAACAATTATAATACTCGTGTATCACACAATAATTTTGTTTTACTTTTCGGCACCAAAGAAATTCCAGCAAGTAACTATTGAAATTACTTATAAAGTTTGATTATTATATTTCCGAATTAAAATAAATTTCATTAAATATTTTTATTAAAATCATTTTTATTAAATATTTTCGTAATTAAAATAAAAACATTTTAAGAAAATATATTAAAAAACATATATTACAAAACATTTTTTTTTCTGAAATAAAAAAAAAAAACTCATATTTATATGTGCATATTTATTTGTAATAAAAATATTTTACTTTTAACCAAAACCGGAAGTACCAATGAAGTGTTTTATACTATTTTAACCTAACACCGTTTTCTGCTTACTTCGAGTCGAAAATTATTCCATTATGCTTAAAGAAGTTTTGGGGTCAACCAAAAGACTCTCTGGCACCTCCGTGTCCAGGCAGCTAGTTGATACTATTCCTAGAACTAAAAAAAGAAATTAATAACAAAACTGGTGGAGGCATTGTTCGTTGTGTACATCTGGTAATAACCAATTTATTGCGACGTTCAACTTACATGCTTCAGTAGTTCGCTTGTTAACTGCTTTGTCCATGTTTTCTGACCGGAACTTCTGTAGCCATGGATGATGAATTTCGTGTCCTTGGATGCGACAAAATTGCTCTTTTTGAGAAACTCTTTGTCGTTGAACTTTAAAATCTGCGGCTCTAAACGGTTTGATCTGATTTAAAAGAAAATTCAAAAAACGATTTAAAAACAACTCCAAAATGGTAAAAGAAAACAATGCGGCTAATCATTTCCAAAAATTTAATTTGTCGACTTATACAAGATATCCACCATATAGAGAAATGAAACTTCGAGTTAGTATGTCTCTCGAGTAGATAACCAGGACTTATAAACGCCTAAACTCTATTGAAATCCTCAAAGACAATTCAGGACTGATATAGAATATGGTACAATTTTTAAAAAACTAAACAATGAATCTCGCACAATGTCTGCTATTGAAAAATTATCAGGTCGGATAGAATGTATAATCGATGAAATCGATTAGAATTTAATATGTTTTAACAGAGACTGAAAGTTTTTTTTATATTTTAATGAGTAGTCAGGTGAATTACTGATTAAATCTAACTTGAAAAATCCGACTGATTTAATATATTAGATAAAGGATGAATTGATGGATTTATTTCAAAGAAAAATACCACATCAGCTTTGGGCTTGTTATGAACTCTAAATGACTAGTGCTTCGTCACTTTTGAAAGCAAGGCTACAAAGTGGAAGCAAGGTTCAACTCATAATTTATAAGAATTAAGTTTATCTAAGTTACAATTTACATATAATACGAACGTGTCTTTTAAGTACACAAGTAATAACTAATTGGGCATTAAAACGACAAATCTCATAAAGTCCTGGACTTTATTGAAATTATCAAAGACAGTTAAGGATTGGTTTACAAGTAAGACATAATACACTAATATATATATATATATGTGTGTGTGTGTGTGTGTGTGTGTGTGTGTGTGTGTGTGTGTGTGTGTGTGTGTGTGTGTGTGTAATAAGGGAAGTAGTATTTTCACTGGAGAGCCATGAACTTAACAGCTGTCCTGTTTTTACATCTCAGAAACCGCTACATAGTAAACAGTCAATAATCCTCGTTTTCTATTCAATAATTAAAATTTAGGTTTCTTGCTTGTTCTTCACTGTTAGTTGAATTCCTTTTGAAATCGTGAATTTTCTAGCGCTGATTCAAGTGCTAAATCTGTGATATGTTGAACTTAGTTAATATCCATAGGAATTTAAACTGCATGTTAAATTTTATTTTTTATTATCTTTTATATAAAATACTCAAGCTTCTTTAGACATTCTCTCTCTCTCTCTCTCTCTCTCTCTCTCTATATATATATATATATATATATATATATATATATATATATATATATATATATATATATATAATCTTAGATTGAATATATTGGTGCATAAAATAACAAACAACCACTAGCATATAATGCAATATGCGCTTTATGTAAACAAATGGAGCTTAAGGCATTTGATCATTGTAATTTCACCTTCCTACTTAGCAACAGCCAAAATAGCGCAACAGAAGTGTCCGTGTGGTAAAGTTTCAATCCTGGCTTGAGGTAGTTGCTAGTCTAACCGCACTGAAAAGCTGCGATACAGTGAAACAGTCTATCTGTGTATTACTATATATATGTGTAATGCAATGAAGACGCAAGCAATAAAACTGTAGCAGCCGACACCCACTACATCACAGGCAGGAGCTACTTCTCTCGACGAGATTTGAAACCCATTTCCTCCCTGGCTATCATGTGACAGAGTATGTAAAAGGCGAAATCTGAAACCATTAACTCTTTCAACCTGACCCTGCCTGGGAGCAGACTTCGCCTGTAGTTTGCTGGTACTACGAGTTAGCTATGGCTCTCTTCTAACTAGCATTTATTTCTCCGTGCTGCACCTAAACGAACATTCTTTGTCATGCTAAAGAACATACAACTTACATTCATGCACGCCAACACGTCAACACACTGATTTACGGTTCTTTTTTGAAAGTCGCATTCCAGAGAGGTTTAACGACTGGGAAAAGAACGCTACAGGTCTCTCAGCTTATAAGAGAGTGTTTCCGATGGCTTTTCTGAGGCATTGGCTTCAATAACAAAAGGCATTTCACCATCGATAACCTTTACAGAAGATTCAGCAATGTCTTCCTTGGGCTCTTCGAAGGAGTTTACAACCATGAAAGGCATCAGGAATTTATTTTGGATGAGTAATCATGTTTGAAAATTGATTTCAGTGAAATTTTAAAGTTGTGTTCTGTCCCGCCTACAATCTTTTGAGTCAGCTTCAGTAATCTTGATAATACTCGGTCGTTTCTTTTTTTCCTTTCTTTTATCCATCTTGCATAAACTAATTTGCATAAACTAATTTGCATAAAGCTCGTGTTACTCACACGTGATCATCAAACACAAAACGTCGCCATTTTAGTTTTTTGTTTCTCTTTTATTTTTTTCTTAAGCGAATGAACACGACACCTACGCTAGTAAGGTAAGCTACAATTTTTCCTACACTCCCCTCTGATCTCATGATCACAAACAGGGCAGGGAGATAGTGTCCGTCTTTTCCAGGTACTTTCGTCACTTGATAACTGATCGAAGGTCTATAATGTGCTCAGTCACCCTATCAACTTTCACAGACTGCGGGCTGAGCACTTCAGTAACACGACCCCTATTATATTTTGTTGTGCACCAGCTGCACAGATTTTTTTTACCCAAACGATATCTCCTTTTCCATACTTCCTTTCAGTCACTTTTGGGCAGTGGGTTAGCTTCAACACCTTTGATTCGAACATGATATCTATGTAGCATGTCAGCTGGTGCGGTGAAACGTCATTCTTTGAGGTGACGTTGTGCCAGTAGATCGTCTCCAATATTGAGCAATTCTTTCTGCCTGCAATGGTCTTAATGACCCTATGATTTCATTCTACAATCCCGTTTTCTCTTGGTGAGTAGGCACATCGAAACCGCAGATGTACGTCCCCATGTGTTGCAAATTCTCCAAACCCTTTACTGGTGAAAGCAATGCCATTGTCAGTCAGAATTTCCATCGGCAGACCTCGCTCAAGGAAAATATTCTCTAACTGTTGGATAATGGTGGTTGCATTGGCCGCCATATTGCAAATCTAGAGGGGCCACAGTCATTGCGGTGAGTTATGTCCATCGTTAATCTGCCCCAGCTGTTCTTCATGCTGAGTTTTCCTCATCAAACAAGTGCCAGATCGACATGTTTCACAGGCTTTCATAATGGATTTAGCAGTCTCTTTGAACACTTGCGGATCAACTGACCTGGCAAAATATAAAGTTCTTTTCACAGCTGGTTGGTCTTTTTGATGATGGATGTCACCATCTGGTCCTCATCCAGTCGCCCCACTGTTGCGCAACTCCCGAGCACTGGCTCTCTTCCTTCCTTGATTAAATCCATCCACCTGAATGATACTCTGGTGAGAGCATCTGCATCGTTTTGACAGGACATCACGAGTTTTACATCGATGGTCAATCCATATTCGTTCGCCAGCGATTGCAGGGTTCCTAGCCGTCGCCTGATGAGCATCTCACCAGCTGCTCTCATGTTCACACATGCTTTTCTAGAAATCCATCAGTGCACGCATGCCGAATCAGTGACCAAGTGTAACACTGTAACTTCCCATTGAAGGGCCAAATTGACTCCTTTTAGTGCCGTGTCGAGTTCAGCTAGATTGATATGCTGAGCATCGTTAGTTGGACATAGTCAACACACATTCTCAATGACCATTCCATTCGTTTCCTTTGGGTATGCAACTCGCATCCACCTAGACTGCAATTTCTTTGTCATCCATACAAGTCTCCTCCAACAGGTTCCGCTTCTCGTATTTTGCTCAAAGTTTCTGCCACTATTTAAAAGAGACGTGTTTTTGATTCTGTCATCCCAGCTCTTTGTTACTACAATTGCTTGATAAATGCAACTGCCACCTGGAGTCATCTACATATGGGGAAGTGACCAACGAGTTTCCCACAGAGAGAAAATATGTGCTGACGGGTCAATTCATCAGGGATTTCTAGCATTGGACTTCTGCATTTCCATCAAAAAGTGCTATCTTTTTCGCAGCCTTTTTTTTTTTACATGGTAGTCATCACTTATCAATCCCGGAAGCCACTCGTGGATAAGGGTTATTGCGTGTACAGTAATCAATGTGATAATATCGTAGTAATTGTTAGTAATGGAGATTTGATAAAATGTCTTACTTAAGGAGGCAGTTTATCAGGAATTTGTTTATGTTGGACTTGATGACATCCAAGTTGTAGTCAGGTGGGAAACAGGCAAATGGAACAGAGTTCCACAGGCGTGCGCTTCTAAGAAAGAAGCTTTGTTCATGAAATCTACGTTTGGATTTAGGCACAGATAAAGAGTGGGGAAAATTATTGACAGCGGTTTCAGCTAGACGGGTGTTTTTCGTGAAATATTGGCATGAGGGACCAGAGATTGGAGGACGAACACTTGCCATGGAAATAACGATAAAAAAAGACAGGCTCGCAACGTTTCTTTTTCCATGTGGGAGAGAGGCTGCAGGGAACAGAAATGGGTATCCCCTACTAAGCCACGAAGTCTATTTTTTTACTCTGTCAAGGAAGGATAGTCTGTTTTTAGCAGTTCCTGCCCAGATGTGGCAGCAGTACTCCATCCTTGGACGTACTTGGCTTTTATATAGATAGAAAATTGCATCAGCAGTGAGATATCTTCTGGAGCATAGAAGGATCCTACCATTTTTCCAGCAACCTTGGCAACAGACTTGATGTACGTGTTCCATTTCAAATCAGGAGTAGAGGTCACTTCCAGAAGCTTGTCAAAATATGGAGCTTCCCCAAGACGAGAGCCATCCATTTCAATTGATGCCAGATGGGG
The DNA here is from genome assembly GCF_053919585.1 of Euprymna scolopes. Classification (NCBI taxonomy): domain Eukaryota; kingdom Metazoa; phylum Mollusca; class Cephalopoda; order Sepiida; family Sepiolidae; genus Euprymna; species Euprymna scolopes. The sequence goes on along the minus strand of NC_136517.1, from coordinate 60,957,505 downwards.
ATCAGAGCGTTGATGATGTAAAGATAGGAGTTTGGTTTTAGATGCATTAAAAGTAATCAGCCACCTCTTCCCCCACTGTACCACGTGCTCAAGATCAGAGGAGAGAGAATCAGAGAGAACTTTGTCATTTATGGCCTTTAATGTGTTGCCATAGATGGTTGTGTCATCAGCATAGATGTCAACGAATGATTTAAGTATGTGTTTTGGGAGATCATTGATGTAGATCAGGAAGAAAGTTGGACCCAGGATGGACCCCTGAGGGACTCCAGCTTTAATACTGTGTTTTGCAAGCCAAGGATTCTGGCTCCATCTCTCAGTCACACTGGGTCCTTGGAAACCAAACCATAGTCTAAAAAATGCTGTTGCACACGTAACACAGGAACTACACTTTCATTAATGAAAATATCAACATATGCTGATGATCGCTTGGTCTTGAGAGACGATAGCATCTATAACAGACTTCATTCTGTAGGGCGTTCGTTGTCAGTCATGACAGTTCTCATTCAGGGTCAACAGTTGTTCCACACTCATCATTTCCATCCTGGATGAAGCACGTAATATATGTCTGACATGTTGCAGTAGCCCAGAAACGAATGCGCATGTTAACCAACATTCAGACAATGGTCCCCCAACCAGCCGGGTCAGGCATCGCAGCTCAACAAAACCTTGTTCACCGTCTCATCAGGGCGAAGTTGTCGAGTGACAAACTGGTCATATGCATTAAATGCATCTATAGTTATATCTGCTTGATCTATTCTGTATCTGCTTTCTGCTCTGTACTAAGTTGCTTGTACATGGCCAGAGTCCCACCTTACAATTGCAATGGCAGAACGTGCTCAACGCTTTTCATAGTGCAAAGCTCACACACAAGTTCCATATTTTCAATCCATTTGATAATGGGCATATCAGCTGCACTAAATTCCGGAATCAACTGGACTTAAAAAAAAATCTTGCCCTCCATTGCTGAAAGGTAATATAAAGCTGAAAAAGCTTCTCGTTTGAAAATTGATTTCAGTGGAATTTTAAAGTTGTGTTCTGTCTTGCCTACAATCTTTTGAGTCAGCTTCAATAATCTTGATAATACACACGTCCATTCACATATATGTACGGCACAATCATGTCGACAGATCACTGAAGTTAAGCAATTTTGAGCCTGGCCAGTACCAGATGGGTGACCATTTGGGAAGGCCCTGTATGTCTCTTCTGGGAAGGTTGGGCGTGAGGCCAGCACCCTCACCCCATAAAAAGAACTCAGTCGCTACAAAATCATATACAAAGTTGTAGATGGCCTATGCCCCTTAGGGGCTCAAAGGCTATGGATGGATGGATGGATTCACATAATATACTATCTCTCAACTCCCTGATTGTTCCTTTTTCCCCCTTCTTTTATGCATCTTGCATAAAATAACTTGCATAAAGTTCGTGTTACTGACATGTCAAATACAAAATAGACGTCGCCATTTTATGTTTTTTTTTTCTTCCTTAAGCGAATGAAGACGACACCTTTTTAACGGAGGGAGAGGCATGAAGAGTTCCATAAAAAATCCAAGTACATTAATAGAACAAAGTTGACTTTTCCCAGTTTATTTTGAGGTTGTATGTAGAGGCAGTCTTTAAGAAACGCTCCAAATTTATGTTGTGTTTATCCTCTTGAGTCCAAATTTATGTCGTGCTCCTCTTGAGTCCAAATTTATGTCGTGCTCCTCTTGAGTCCAAATTTATGTCGTGCTCCTCTTGAGTCCAAATTTATGTCGTGCTCCTCTTGAGTCCAACTGCAAATAAGAAAAGGTTCCAGATAATCTCTTATCAGAAATAAAAGAATTCATGAAACGTTAAAATGCAGAAACCTAATTTGTGACAATCATGGGTATTCATTTAAATTGATATAGACGATTTCCATCTTGAAAGGCTATATAGGGGCGACCTGAGGGGCAAATTTCAATCTGATAGTTATACTGAAGATACAATACTGGGCTATTTGATTTATAAGATCTTCAATTTGTGGCAAGCAAAGTGAAACGATTAATAGTCTAGAAAAATCGACTACCAATCGTTTCTTTTCATCAGATGAAGAAGTTACAATTTGGGCATGCCATGGAAAATAACTTGGTTCAATTATATCATTCTCAAGTAATTTAAAAGTTTCTATTTCAATGAAACGAGCATCCTCAGCATCCTCCTCAGCATCCTTAGCATGGTAATAGCGGGACTTAGTAGCAATGGGTTTACAATTAGTAGACAAGTTTCTGAATAATTTAACGAGAGCACAATTGATTTAATAACAGTACAGATTTTTAGATTATCTTATGGCCCGCCAAAAGAAATAGTAATACTCCGGTGGATTTTTTAAAAGTGTATTCCGAGTATAATATCCGTGCATGAATTAGGGAGTATCATGAAGTCAATGTCTTTATACTCGGACAGATTCATCCCTGGTGTTGTCGCACGTAGTAATGTGGGAAAAATTCTTTAAAGTTATTTTAGGCGTATGATCGCTATAATGCAATGGAAATTGGCAAAAATCTCTTAGAAGCATCTTTAATAAAATTATAAATTTTAAACAATCCGTTTTGTAAACATGTTAAGATGCAAATATTTCATTAAAAAAATCATTCATCATTTTAATTTGAAATACTGGAATAGTGTGCTATCGTTTAAGAGACAATATCAAGATTATTCAAATACTGTCTCCTTATCAGCAGAAAAGGGAGGGAAGGGCTGTAACAACTTTAACGATCAATTAGTTGCAGCAAGAGCATTATGGTTCTACATCGAATCGATGGGTAACTGAAAAAATGATTAGCCATTAATTATTTTTTATTTAGCTTATTAAGTGCATATAAAAATGAATAAATAAATAAATCCTAATAGGACAATAAAATAAATAAAAATAAAAAAATTCATTGTTAAAACCCATTGTTAAAGATTTATATGACCCTAGAAAGGTTTAAGTAGGGGTGTTATAATATCATTGTAAAAGTAAAAATGGACGGATTCTCAAACGCGTATATTATTATCTATATATTAATACGATAGCGTGTGTGTTCTTTTGTGTGTCACGCTTTCCGGCAAATTTCATTGGTTGAGATTTAAGAACACGCATGCTATCGTATTAATATATAGATTATGCTAAATGTGAGTAAATGGATTCGGTGAGTGTTTAATGAGATCCCAGGTATAATCTCCTCCTTCTTTTCGAGTAGGGAGGGGATGATAGTCTGGCGTGTTTACTTCCGGTGATGACATCATTATCTTCTGTTGAAAAAGATGCATATAATATATTTATGATGTACTATATATTTACACAAGATGTCATATTCCAAAAATCACATGGATGTACTGCTGATTCAAAAAATCAGGTAAATGGATCAGTGCACGCTAGGGGCTTATTTGTAACATTCCAAAAATCACGTAAACATATCAAGTGATCCTGAGTTCATATTTTTGTCCTTAATGTCCTCATGGCAGTAATTACAAAAACTCTTCTTAAGGAGGAGGGGAATTAAAGTAACTGGAATGCTCATACTGATACCACACTCAGAAATTCATGTTGAAGTAATGGTTGCCTAATCCCTAACCGTGTTAATGTTTTTATGTATTAATTTCGAAAAGCTGCTGAAACAGTTTATGATTTAAACATTAATTTATTTCATGTATATTTTTAACAGTGGGGTAAGAGATAAGAAGTCAGTCCCGGAAATGGCTAAAACAATTTACGATTTAGACATTACTTTATTTCATGTATACTTTAAACAGTTGGGTGGGGGGTATGAAGTCAGTCCCGGAAATGACTAAAGCAGTTTACGATTTGGACATTACATTATTTCATGTATATTTTCAATAGCGGGTTTGAGATATAAAGTCAGTCCCGAAAATGACTTAAACAGTTTACGATTTAAACATTACTTTATTTCATGTATATATTTAACTTTAATGAAGTCAGTCACAGGATTTTATTAGATAAGTGCAAATATAAACTAACAGAACACCAAGCGTCGCCCAGAATTGAGTGAGATAAGTACAAAACATATAGTAGCAGAATACACAGCGTCGCCTGGGATTGAATGAGATAGGTGAAAGATATATACTAGCAGAATATGTGCGTAACCTGGGTTTGGATAAGATAGGTGGAACATATATACTATGAGAATACCCGGAATTGACTGATGTGTTTGTAATGGAATAATCAGCCCAGGCAATATATCAAAGTTACAATTTTAGTAAGGGGGCAGAAATGTGGGTTAAAATTATGAAAAATGATTGTCGAAATTCGTATCATATCCAAGAATTATGAAAAATAGTGAAATGTGAGTTATTTGATTGGTGTGTTTGTAATGAAATAATCAGCCCAAACAATATATCAAACTTATGATTGTAGTAAGGGGTGTGTGTGATAATGTGGGTACAAATTATGAAAAATGATTGTCGAAATTAGTAACATATCAAAGAATTATGAAAAATAATGAAATGTGAGTTAATTGTTTGGTGTTGTGTAATGAAATAATCAGCCCAGACAATATATCAAATTATTATTTTAGTAAGGGGGGTCGATACAGGTTTAACAAAAGGGCTAGAATAATATGATGGTATCTTCATTCATACTGAATGCCTACAAAATGCTCAGCAGCAATATATTACATGTGAAAGATGTGGTTGTGGAGTTTTCACAGGTCCCACTAGTTATTATTATTATTATTATTATTATTATTATTATCATTATAACGTTATTATTATAACGCTATTATAACGATGTTAACAACCATATTAATGGTTATATGAATACTATTAATAATAAAAGTTACATAGACATTAATCATAATATGAAGATACTGCTGTTAATGTAAAAGATATTAAATATAATTAAAGATGCTAAAATATAAAACTAATAGTAGTAGTAGTAGTAGTAGTAGTAGTAGTAGTAGTAGTAGTAGTAGTAGTGGTATAATATTACAAAACTGAGCATATGGAAGCAAGAAAGTGACAAACGAAAAGGTTGAGTTTAAACTTTTTATTTAAAGTTAAAATTTAAAGTTAAAACGATCGTGAAATGAACTACTTGGTGTGTCAGGGTATTTCACCGTCACTGCTCCTGCTGGTTTCTGGTTTATTCATAGTTATAATGCTAATTAAAATCGAATTATAATGATAATGATTTCTTTAGTAATAAAACATACAGAAAAGTACATTCATAATAACAAAAAGATAATTAAAAGATTAATGCATATCAAAATACATATTTAAAAATATCTTACTGCAAATTCAACTAAACTTATTGTAAGTCTTAATTTGAATAATATAAAGACAATTAAATATATTAACTAAGGCGTATTATTTTCAATATTATGATAAGAAAATTTAAGTTGGATTAGACCATTTTATTTATGAACACCGATCCCATGAGCTGATGGGTAGAACTACCGATTATCAATACGATGGGTGCAACTTTAATTCCCGGCTAGTCTAGCTGCACTGATGAGTTGTCGTACAACGAAACAGTACTGTATGTGGATGACTACTTATTTGGCTATAAAAGTGAGGCTCGCTTTTTGTTTGTTTGTTTGTTTGTAAATAAAGCAGCTCAAGCACTGTAAAAGCGGTGGGCGAGTGTTTATTTAAATAGGCATTTATTGAGGTCATTTGTAAGCATACATATATATATATATATATATATATATATATATATACACAGACACACAGACACACAGACACACACACATATATATATATATATATATATATATATATATATATTTATCTTATCTTATCTCATATATATATATATATATATATATATATATATATATATATATATATATCATTTATCTTCCACTAGACTATCCATTCATGTGTAATCACCTTTTTCTTCACCATATTCCCTCTGCTTCACTGTTTTGGTTATCAAGTAAAATCTTTGACTTACTTGTTGTTTCATCAAATACTTTTGCATGCAATTTTACTAATTCCTACCCTCTGATGAGAAGGAAAGTATTTCTTCAAAACTCCGCGGATTAAGGACTATCCATTTATCTAGTGTTTCCTTTTCAGATTAAATATGTTTTTAACTCTTTTCAAACTGTTTTTTAACATGTTTTATTAACTGTTTGCTCGTATATATATATATATATATATATATATATATATATATATATATATATATATATATATATATATATATATGATACACCAGCCCCTTTAAGAACTCGTTTTTTATAGTTGAGCATTCTAAGTTGAAATGTAAAAAGTCAATAACTTAAGCTCACATGCGCAGATCATGATGTAATAATAATCAGATAACTCTCGTCAGTCTTGACATTTACACTTTATATAAATGTTAATTTCAACTGTACTTCTCAATGTTAACGTTGGCCGTGTGGTTTGTTCCTTGCTAATGGAGTCAAAAATGGCTTCATGGCCGGGTTCGAATCTATCGACCGGCTGTAATCGTAACACTCCCTGCACTGAGATTCGCCCGAAAGAATGAAACACTTGTTTGTGTAGGTATTAAAATAATTATATTAAAATAATTATATTAAAATAATTATTATAATAAAATAATTATAATAAAATAATTATATTAAAATAATTATATTAAAATAATTATATTAAAATAATTATATTAAAATAATTATTATATTAAACAACTTATATTAAAATAAGTATATTAAAATAATTATTATATTAAACAACTTATATTAAAATAATTATATTAAAATAATTATTATAATATAATAATTATATTAAAATAATTACATTAAAATAATTATTATAATAAAAAAATATTTTATAAAAATTATATTTAAATAATTATTATATTAAAATAATTATATAAAAATGAATATAATATTAAAAGATTTAAATGAAATTATTGTGCTAAACATTATTATATTCAAATAATTCTTATATTAAAAAATATATTAATATAATTATATAAAAATAATTATTATATAAAAAAAATTTTATTAAAAGAACTATTATATTAAAAAATAATATTACAAAAATTATATTAACAAACCTAATATATTAAAATAATTATTATATTGAAATAATCATATTAACATAATTATTATATTAAAAAATTATATTAACACAATTAGATTTAAATAATTACATTAAATTAATAATTATATTAAAATATTATATTAAGAGAATTATTATATTAAAATAAACATTATAATTTTTTTTATTATATTAAATTAATTATATTATTTTAATTATATTAAAATATTAATATTAAAACAATTATATTAAAATAATTATTATATCAAATAATTATGTCAAAATGATTATATTAAAATAATTAATATATAAAACTTATTATGTTAAAATGATTATATTAAAATAATTATTATATTAACATAATTATAGTAAAATAATTATATTAAACCAATTAACATATTAAACTTATTATATTAAAATGATTATATAAAAATAATTATTATATTAAAATAATAATTATATGAAAATAATTATTATATTAACAAAAATTATATTAAAATAATTATTATACTAAAATAATTGTATTAAAATAATTGTTATATTAAATAATTATTATATTAAAAAAATAATTATATTGAAGAAATTAGTATATTAAAATAATTACATTAAATAAGTATTAAAAATTATTATTGCATTAAAATAATTGTTAAAAAATAATTATATTATCATAATTATCATATAAAAATAATTATATTAAAATTATTATTATATTAAAATAGTTATTATACTAAAATCATAATTATATTAAAATAATTATATCAAAATGATTATATTGAAATGATTATATTAAAAGTATTATTATATAAAAATAAGTGTGTTAAAATAATTATTATATTTACATAATATAATAATAATTATTATATTAAAATAATTGTATTAAAATAATCATTATATTAACATAATCATTATATTAAAATAGTTTTTATATTAAAATAAGTATTATTATTATTAATTTTATTTTAAAAAATTATATATATATATTTTATTCAAAAATTATATTAAAATAATTATATTAAAATAATTATGTTATAAAAATAATTATATTCAAATAATTATTGTATTAAAATAATTATTATATGAGAATTATTATATTTAAAAAATAATACAAAAATAATTACATTAAAATTATTATTATCAAACAATTAGGTCAAAATTATTATATTAAAAAACTTATTGCACTAAAATAATTATTATATTTAAATAATTATGTTAAAATAATTATCATATTAAAATAATTTTCATAAAAAATAATTTGTATATTAAAATAATTATATTAAAATAATTATATAAAAATAATTATATGATAATATTGTTATCTTAAAATTATTATTATATTAAAATTTTTATAATAAATAATTATATTAAAATAATTATTATATAAAACAATCATTGTATTAAAATAACTATTATATAAAAATAATTATACAGAAACAATTATTTTATTAGAATTATTAACATTATTTACTTTATCATGATTATTATATTAAACAATTATAATAAAATAAATATTTTATTAAAATAATTGTTTTATTGAATAATTATTATATTTAAATAATTATATTAACAAAATTATTATATAAGAAATTATTGTATTTAAATAATTATTATATTTAATAATTATTATATTAAAATAATTTTTATATTAAAATAATTATTATATTGAAATAATTATTTTATTAATATAATTATCATATTACAATAATTATATTAAATTATTATTACGTTATAATTTTTATTTAATTTAAATAATTATTTTATTTAAACAATTATATTAAAATTAATATTATAATCAAATAATTTTTATATTATGATAATTATTATATTAAAATAATTATTATATTGAAATAATTATTTTAACATATTATTATATCAAAATAATTATATTAAAATAATTATTATTTTTAAATAATTATATTAAAATAATTATCATATTAAAGTAATTATTATATAAAAATGATTATATTAAAATAAGTATTATATTAAAATATTATCATTAAAATAATTATTATATTAAAATAATTATATTAAAATAATTATTATATTAAATAATTATTTTAAATTATTTATAATGTTAAAGTAATTATATTAAAATAATTATATTAAAATAATTTATATATTTAAATAATCATGTAAAATAATTATATTAAAATAATTATTATATTAAAATAATTATATTAAAATAAGTATTGTATTAAAATAATTATATATAAATTGAGAAAACATTATTTTTATTAATAAAATTAAGCGATAAAATATTTACATATGCACTAAAAAATATCTTTTAGGATGCTAACACATATACACCTTAGAGTGTTTACATAATTTTATTTATTTTAATACATTTATATATATATATATATATAATATATATATATATGTATATATATATATATATATATATATATATATATATATATATATATATATATATATAATTTTCAGAGCATGAGAGATGATAAAATTATTTACACGGCCAAGCAGTGAAAGTCCAAGATTCCAGTTTCGCTCTCCTTGGTCTCATCAGTTAGACACATCTGAACTCGCATGCGAGGCGAGTACTCTGGCACTTGAGCAAACGCACCACACACAAGATCCAGCAAACCACAGTGAATCTCAACAATGAAATGTACCAACAAGGGGCGTGATCATCCAACCAACAAGAATGCAAGCCGATATTTCGATACTTGATTGCATATCGTTCTTCGTGTTCTCACGTTCAAACACATTTTTAAAATTCACCAGCTTTGACAATCAGGCTTTGGTGGGGTGTATTCCAATTCTGAAAACTGTAGCTTTTCATTTGAATTTGAAATCATAAAAATTGGTCAGTCATCTCATAAGCAATAACAATAAATTGTCAAGAGTCTACCACAATTTTAAATGCATGTACAAAAAAGTTTGGAAACTTATTTAAGGCACCTCGTATGTAAATATAGTTCAAGCAAAAATTATGCTTAAACCAGGCGCAAACTCAAAGAAAACCAACCTGCCTCCTCCCTTGAGGCTTGCATTTACAAATATCCATGGACTTAGAACTAATTTAGATGATGTTGGATCATTTCTACTAGTAAACACCCCGAATATCTTAACACTAAGTGAAACTAACCTACACTCCTCCATTCTCTCTAACCACTTTAACGTGCCTGGTTATCTCCCACTCTGCTGTAAGGACTCAGATAGACATATGCACAGACTTGGAGTCTATATTCGAAACACAAAGAAAAAACAAAACTAGAATCAGACGACCAGGCCTTTATATCCTTCAGACTTAACATGCAACATTATATTAGCTACTTATATTTTCTCTACTCCTCTCTCTCCCTCGACCCAGGACTGTACCCTAATAAACAAAGTTTCTGACAGCATAGATACAGCACTCTTCCTCGATACTAGCACACAAGTACATATATTTGGTTACTTCAATGTCCACCACAGAACTGGCTTGGGTTCTCTACTTACACCGACGCAGCTCGTAGCGCAACACATAGCTTCTCTATATCTCATTCCCTATCACAGACGGTTACATTTCTGACACGTTGCCCAGACCAGCAAGATCAACATGCCTCACTTCTAAATCTATTTTTGACCACAGTTCCCAATGATTGTGCAACAAATGCCCACAACCCACTCAGGAATGCTGATCACACTGTGATAATGGTAGAAATCGCCCTAAATTCTCTACCCAAAACTGAAGAGCCATTGCTCAAACAACCAGGTATTATAAAAAGGCTGACTGGGAAGCCATTAGGGATCTCATCAGAGATGCTTCATAGGGAAATACCGTTTCTCTTCCAGCTGAACAGTGCGCAAATGAGACCACTGAATGGTTCAAAACTGCAATTGATGCACATTTTCCCACATGGAAATTCTATAGCAAGGTCCACTATCTCCAATGGTTTCCTTCTATTTGTGCAGCTGCCATTGCTCAAAGGCAGCATGCATATCACAGATTTAACCAGCATAAGTCCAGTTCAAACAGATAGAAGTTTATTGAAGCTAAAAGTAATTGTAAGAGAGAAATAGCAACAGCTAAGAGTGAATATACTGAAACCACCAGAAAACGCACCAAAGCACAGAAATTAGGAACCCGTGATTTTTGGAAAATCTACAACAGTGTAGTAAATAATGGGCAGTAAACAATTCCTCCACTATCAAACAATCATGAGGTTGTTTGCACGGCGACCGACAAGGCTAACCTGCTTGCCAGTTGGTTTGCCTCTAACTCCATATTGGACCCAGCAAACTACTTCCTCCTTGATTTTCTTTTGCAGACAGACACCACACTAGACGATATGAAAATCACCCCTTCTCAGATGCATGGTATCATAAAAACCTAGACACCTTGAAAGCATGTGGATCCGATCTCATCCCGGCAGTGTTATTAAAAAATGCTCCGCTGAGGTTGCTCCAGTTCTCTCCTAACTTTATAAATGGCTTAACGAATCTTGCTTTTCTGACAGCTGAAAACTTCTTCTGTGGTACCAGTTTTCAAAAATTCTGGCAAAAGAACTGACCCATTAAATTATCGCCCGATTAGCCTCCTCCCGCTTTTCAAAAATTTCAAAATATTTGAGTCCATAATTAATCAAGCTCTAGTTCCTATTTACAATGCCTCCCCATGGGACAGAGTTAGACACCAGGGTCGTTTTTTAATGTGGAGAAAAGAAACAAAAATTAAAATTGTATCAGTCGTGAAGGATTTCTCCTCCACTGACAGAGAACAAGAAATTGAAGTGCAGCATCTGAAGACCAGATACTACACTTTGATCTTGTCCCGAAGGCCAACGTTCATCACCTTACAGCTGCTAAACTTCTGACTGCCCATCAATATGGATTTAGGCAAGCCCGTTCCACAGCAGATATCCTAACGGTAATCTCTGAACATATATACCGTTCACTAGACAAAGCAGAGGAGGGAAGAGCGCTAGCCCTCGATATATCTAAGGTTTTTGACAGGTTATGGCACGGTCGTCTTCTAAAGAAAATCAGATCATATAGTATCACTGAAAGAATACATAATGTAATTAAATCCTTCTTAAGTAAGAGAAGAATCCAGGTTGTCCTCGACAGGCGTACCTCTAAAAATATTACATAAATGCAGGAGTACCTCAGGGGTCTATCCTAGGACCTTTATTATTCCTGATATTCATAAATGACCTCCCTGATAAAATTGTCTGTGAGATGGATATATAAGCTGATGACACCACGCTCTATAACAGGCACGACAGGAAAACAAATGAACATATATCCAAGGAAATGGCAGAAACACTAGAGAAAGATCTCCAAACTGTAGTGGAATGGGGTCAAAAATGGATGGTCACATTCAATGCTGCCAAGACTAAGCTTATTTCCTTCAATAGTTACAAAAAACCTTCTCTCCCACAAATAGCAATGGCCCAAAACACATTACCTGAAAGTATTTCTTTTAAACTCCTGAGCCTAATGTTTTCAGGAAACATGAATTAGAATAGATACATTGAGAGCATTGCCAAGGCTGCTGCAAATAAGGTGGCCCCTCTCTATCGTGCTAGAAAGCTACTTATGCCTAAAAGTATCCTGTACCTCTACAAGGCCACCATTCGCCTATGTATGGAGTACTGTTGTCACATTTGAGCTGGTGCATCTGCTACTTGTCTCTCACTCCTGAACAGAGTTCAAAAGCCACCCTGATAGGTCCTGAACTGTCATCTAAGCTTCAGCCCCTGTCCCATCGACGAAATTTTGCATCCCTCTGCCTTTTCTACAAGTATTTTAATGGTGAATGCTCTGACGAACTACAAGCACTTGTGCCCCCTCGACGTAACTAACCCCGAAAAACCCAACAAGCAGCCAAATTCCATCCCTACACAGTAGAGATCCCTAAATGTAAGAAAGCCTTTTACTCCAATAGTTCCTTCCCCTGAACTGCTAGACTTTGGAACTTCCGGGATTCTGCTTTCCCAACAGTACTGACATGCAGAAGTTCAAGTGTAATGTGAACAGACATCTTACTGCTCCCTTCATAATGTCCCTGCGTGCAACTTACTTCCCTGATGGTAGCCCCCTACTTCAAAGTGGTACTGTGCCTTGTTTGGGGTGAAAATTGGATTTAATATATATATATATATATATATATATATATATATATATATATATATATATATATATATATATATATATATATTAGTCTTACTATACAATTTGTAGTCACTAAAAGAAAAATACAGAAACACATATCTCATCTAATATGGAAACTAAAAATTAATTTTTTTTTTAATGTTTGTGGCTTCCATTTTTATATTTGAGCAGAAAACTGCAAATCTTTGAATAAAATTGACACCAAAAAAGAAAAGAATATTAAATATTTTTCGTTTTTTTTTTTTCAGGATGAATTCTTCATTTCCAGTTGGATCCCCAAAAGAAAATGTCAACAAACTTGAAAAATGGAAAAAGTGGACAAACTATATATCATATTATAATGAAGATTATGTGTCTGTTTGAAACAAAAAAAAAATCTGTCACTACCTGCGTTGTGTTTACTTTAATGTTTTTTAAAACTCTTATTCCTGATTATATTTAAATATTTTAATCGTCTTTATTTATACCATTCACTTATCTACTTATTCGAATCATAAAACTAAAACATATTGTGGTTCACTAAATAAATACCACATCAGGGTTCCATTATTTATTGACTTTGCTCTGTAAGCACCTGCACATCATCATTTCTTGAGGGGACGTTTCGAGCCTGATCTCAGCCTGTCAATCCAACAAAATATCCAATCAAACTTCCAGATGTTTCAAATATATCCACAAAGACTTTATAAATTGGTAGTTGAAGAACTAGTAATGCAAATCAGCTATCAGAAAATTACAAAAATAAACTTTATATAAGAATCCTGCAAATCGCTTGCACGTGCTGTGTAATTGGATAAAGAACTATTTCTTTTTAGTAATTAGCAGTTTTAGAATGAATGAAACCTCACGGTCTAAAGGGGTCTATGATTGTAAAAGTGAACAAATCTCTGGCTTCCTATATGTCTGTGTTAGGAAAAAATCTCTGGCCAGAAAATGGCAAAAATTATTGATAGCTAAAAAAAGAAATTTATATTTTCTGAAAACACAATAATTAGCCTAAATGTTTGCAAAAAATATTTTCCATATATTGTAGGTAGTCAATAAAATAAGGTAAATATTTAATTAGATAAGACAGGGCGGCAACAGAATAAAAGTTTTATATATATAACAGCAAATATATATATAAGAGCAAATAGTTAATAAAACATGTTAAAAAACACTTTGAAAAAGAGTTAAAAACATATTTAATCTGAAAAGGAAACACTTAATAAGTGGGTAGTCCTTAATCCGCGGGGTTTCGAAAAAATACGTTCCTTCTCATTAGAGGGTAGGAATTAGCAAAATGCGGGATCGGATTTTGCATACAAAAGTATTTGATGAAACTGCAAGTAAGTAAAAGATCTTACTTGATAACAAAAAGTGAAGCAGAGGGAAGGTAGTGAAGAAAAAGGTGATTTCACGTGAATGGATAGTCAGGTGAAAGGTAAGGTATCCAATGACGGTAAAACTTTTATTTTATATATATATATATATATATATATATATATATATATATATATATATATATATATATATGCGTGTTTTTAAAATATAATTATCCACTGACACGTGTTTCATCGTCTACGACTATATATATAGTCATCCGCATACAGTACTTTCACAGCTCAACAGTGCGGCTAGACAAACAACTACCTCAAGCCAAAACCCGATCGCCCAAACGACAGTCGGAGCTTCTAACCGGCGTTGCGCTATACGGCTGCTGCTATGCGGGCAGTGAATTAACAATGTTTTGATATTGTCCGAATACCTAAGCTCAATTTGTTTACACAAATATCATATATATATATATATATATATATATATATATATATATATATATATATATATATGACTGTAAAATATGCTTAAATATGATATTTTTATTAATGCATATTTTGTACTTATCATTATAGATCCAATTCTCTATCGATTATTATATTGAACCTAAAATATAGTAGTGATTTCAAAATTAAAGCAAAAAATTACTAATGTGCCATCAGCTAGAATCGAAACCGAAATATATGACTCTTCAGCGCATTACCTACATCCATACGTACACAAACACTGCTAAAAATCATTGTTTAACCGATAGCTTTTAATTAACGCATATATATATATATATATATATATATATATATATATATATATGTATATATATATATATATATATATATGTATATATATATATATATACATATATATATATATATATATATATATATATATATATATACATATATATATATATATATATATATATATATATATATATATATATATATATATATATATATTAAAAAAAAAAGTATAATCGACTTATACTAGGCCAAGGTCAATTAAATCTTTTCCAATTTTGAATCCCTATCATCTATTTTATCGGTTTAAAAAAAAATTCAAGGTTCAAATATCATATATATCATATTTCCGTATACCCTAATATATTCATCTTAAATTCTACATAATGAAGTCGATTTTAATATCAATTTCAAAGCGAGGAAAAACTCAACTTTATAAGTTTATAGATATAATCTGTGGTAGTAAGTTGAGATCTGTGGTGATAAGTCGTGAGATTGTATGTCAAAAAACAAAAATAGGTTTAAGGCTTCCAAAATTTATACTAGAATTGTCTGCAAGGACCCGTAGAGTAAAATTCAGTTGTAAGTGACAATCTTCTGAGGGTTGAAGGTTCAATCCTTAGTGCAGGTGGTGTGAAAAATAGAGACTTAAAACTTCTACCTGGTCATGAGGAACAGACCGAGAGCATACTACCCCCGTGGATTAAATAAAGAGCTCTGTTTGAAATTACATGCAGATTAAAAAGTTCGGCAGAAAGTTTCTCAAGTTCGACAGAATGCACCCGCAGAAGGTCGAGGGATACATTGGCTGAAACGTTGTGTAAATAACACTCAAGATGAGAGCAGTAGCCAGAATAATCATGATCTCAAAAATGAAAAAACATAGAATTAATGTTTACATTAACTTTTTAATGTGGACATTAAAGTTAAACTTTTAATAACGAATGATTAGTTTTCTGTAAATCAAATTTGTACATAAAAAACATGATCAATAAAAGCTATCATTTAAGGAGAAATTAACCTAATCAAATGAAATTAACCTAATCAAATTCGTGTACAGAGAATGCAAAAAATAGAAATTTACAGGTGTGGAGAAGGGAAGATAAACAAGTGATTTTCTATATCATTTTTTTTCTCTTCAATGGTATATCTTACTTGATAAGTAAAAATTTCTACACATCCGTGTAACCGTGTTCCATAATATATTTTGAGGAAAGCCTTCTTTATTAAATGGTGTCTCGAATTCTTAGAAATCCGTGTAAACCTGTAATGTGTGTGTGTGGGGGGGGGTAAATATGAGTTTAAATATTAAATGTGTTACTACTTATATATATATATATATATATATATATATATATATATATATATATATATATATATATAATATCTTTTTTTTTTCTAAATAACCGGTAATTTTGTTGTTGTTTTTTGTACCACGATATGAGTAAATGAAGTGTGTCGTAAATAAAAACAAACATAAAATAAGCGTGTTGTTGCCACAAACACCAAACTATGAATAACATTCATAAATCCAAATCAAAGCTGTGGGGCTCAGCAGAAAGATCTGAGTGTCATGATCTGCAGATGCTCCCCTTGTCCACCAATATGGAGGATCTGCTCGATTTTCTGCAAATGTTAGCTATTTTAAATGCAGGAACAAGATCACAAAACAAAACAGGTACCCTCTCTAATTCTAGGTACAACAATAATACAAACCAAACATAAGAAATCATTTCTCTCCATGCAACACATGCCCTCAATCCTCACTGACCAAGATTCACTTCCATGCATCAGCACACTATGTACACATGTCTGAGAGACTCTTGGTTAACAGTGGTAACGCTTTGCTGGTTAGTAATAGTTCCTTGAGCTTAATTCACCATCGACTCATAACTCCTGCAATTACACTAACACCTGCCTTACTCTGTGCTCCAGTGGTTTCATTAAGTTAACAAAACTTTTGAAACTACCTCAGTAGTTTTGCCATCCAAATACACTTTTTCTTCACATCTAAGTTCTCATCCATTTCAATTGTCTTACACTTCCTGTACACAAACCAGTTATCATTTCACAGAAATGTTTGTGTTTCATTCCCAAAATTAACTCGACCAATCTGGGAATGAAAAGTTTTGAATAAAACCAGAATATCTATGTATTTCTACTTTCAAATATTGATAGCATCATTATTGCTAGTATCACTAAATATTATAATATTATTTCTTTGAGGTCATCTATATATATAAAAGGCAAAATGTGTGTGACCATTTCGTGTATGTCTGGCAAAGGCTTTTCTTGCACACGGTCCCGGGTTCGTTACCATTGCTTACACCTGTTTATATACCCCCTAGTCCAAAGTCCAGATAGAGAAAAAAAAAACGTCTTAAACTGGAAAGTTTAACGAAATAATGTGTCACTAAGACAAGAAATATAATCTACTAGCAAAGATATCCGTGCTTCGCACGGAGCTTTGTTGCGCACTCGGGTACCAAAATCTGTGGGCACCTTTCCAGTAAGTTGATGTTGTAAGAGCAACGATTGCATAAGGTGATTAACATTTTAACTACCTCTTGTAGTGACTGAAATTCAATCAGGAACTTCACAAAACATTTTCATCAAAAAGGAAGGTTACTTGATGTTACATAGTAAATTTTTCATTGAAGTAATTTTCAACTCTTGCTTAAATTTTATCTTGCACATTCAATACTAAAAACTTACCACAATCAGATCATGTCAGTTTTTCCTCATATCCATTTCTCGAACTTTTCACTGAAGAGCCTCAGGGTAAACTACATTTCTGCTGCTTTGATTTGGAGCCAGAATGTAGAGTTTTTCTGAACTTCCTGTCCGGCTGATGGAGACGTAGAACATACCGTGACTGAAGCAGTCTGATGTCAAGTCTACGCCAATGGTGTTAAATGTCTGACCTTGACTTTTGTTTATGCTCATTGCAAAACACACCTTCACAGGAAATTGGAGTCTCCGGAATTTAAATGGAAGTTCTGAGTCCGATGGAACTAAGGGGATCCTTGGCAGTAGAACGGTTTCGCCTTTGTAGGGACCACAGGAAATGGTGGCCTCAAGTACATTGGTGTGCAATCTGGTGATAACACATCTGGTTCCGTTTGTTGTTTTTGGCGGTTCCAAGGATCGAAGAATCATGATTGGCGATCCAATTTTGAGATTTAAAATGTGTGGAGGCATTCCAGATATCTCCACAGAGTTTAAAAACTCCACAGGGTAGTGAACAGCTTCATATTCATTAGTAGCCGAATCAACTGACTTGTATTGCTTTGTGTCTCCTGGAAATTCATCCATTATTGAATTGTTCAAATGATTCACATTGCTGTTTAATGGCGAAATAATAGCCCTCTCAGCAAGCCAATCCGGTGATTTTCAATTGTTTTGCAGGTCTGGGTACACTTTGTCTTTCAGTTGCTTCTGATTACCGACACATTTACCAAGCGCAGTTGGAATCTTAATTGTGTCAGGTGAAGAAGTGATAGGAAACTGACCATTACCGATTTGGAGAAGCAATTTTGAGAAGTCTGCTGCAGCTGTGTTATCAGAGATATAGGCTCTCATATTAGTAGTCAGTCTCTTCACTATAACGTGCCTCCAGAGATAGGATTGTTTCAAACTTGCATTGACAATGTTAGCCCTTGTGCCATTTTTAACCACTGGGAGGATTTGACGGAAATCACCGCAAAATAAGGTTGGAATGCCACCCATGGGATTCTTGTTTCCTGTGATGTCTTGCAGTGTTCGGTCAATTGCTTCATAAGCACTCTTGTGCGTCATTGGGGCTTCGTCTACAATGATTGCAGAGGTGTCTCTAATTACATTTGCCAAGGCTGAGTTACCAGTAATTTTGTAAACTGGCTGATCCATTCGATGAGTATCCAAGGGTACTTTAAAAGTGCTGTGAAGAGTGCGGCCACCTTGTAGTAGAGTAGCAGCAATGCCACTGGATGCTGTTGCAAGCACAATCTTTCTCATGGATCTAATCTTTGCAAGGATCAAATTGATTACAAAAGTCTTGCCCGTACCACCTGGAGCATCAAGAAACATCATGTTTTTGTTCATTTCACCTTGTGCTTCCAACATTGCCATGAATGAATTGTAAACTTCTCTTTGAGAATCGGTCAGTTTTTCTTGCATATTTTCTGCTTGTAGGGAAAGTTCTTCAAGATTATAAGTAACTTCACGTTGATACTCTCTCGCGAGTCTTTCATCTCTCCCTTGCGTTGGTGCAGGTAATCCATAGCTTGCCAATGGTTGACCGCACATAAGGAGAACTTTTTCTTCAATTAGACAAAGAGTTTTATTGTAGATGTCCTCATTAAAATCTGCTTCTGGATTGTTAACTTCTTGCCTGTATCTGTGAAGAATGTCTTCAGATATTACATCACGAAAAGCCATCCAAATCTCAAGAGGATTTCTTGGCTCACAGGCTGTTAAAATTATCACAAATAGGCTTCGCAAATTTGAAGGTGATTGAGTGGCACTTGCCTCTCCTACTGCTTGATGCAAGTGATGGTCATTTTCTAGAAGGCCTTGAGCAAGGCACGCTGCTCTGTATGTTTCAAACACCTGACCATTGTATGCTCGCAAATTTTGAAATGAAGTTGGACCAGCAACCTCATTGAGCAACAGGCGTAAGAAATAACACTCCCCTGCTTTTGGACTAATCGTGTAGATTCTCCCAATGCATGGTGCCTTCCATACATCATCATTTTCAGTACCTTCAACTTGTACCCCACGCATTCTTCTCATCCATTTCTTTGTCGATTTGTTCCAAGTGTAAAACTCAGGGACTTCTACGTATTTGAGACCCCTTGCAAAGTCATCCTCATGGCAGAGTTGAAAAAATGCTGTCAAAGTTGTGGCAGGCGGTGGACCTTGGGCTCGTTCCAGAGCAGTATCAGCTGAGAACATGACATGCTGCCCATTTTCAAGGAACAGAAAGTTGTACAATTGGGGGGAAATGTTCATAGATGGGATGTTCCAATATCCTCCAGGCCGCCTCTGAACTGCCGACATACCTTGCATTCTGGAACTGCTGGATCTCATCCACAATGTGACTTTGTACTTGGCCTTGTTGGTTAGCTGCTCCATCAGTTCTTTGTAGTTCAAACACTGCTTGATCACATCCTTTATTCACGTATTTGAGGACATATTTGATGCTTTGGATCGAGCTGCAAATTTCTACGTTAATGTGAGCGTTGAACTGCTGAAGGAGGACCTTGTTGTACGGAACAATCCACTGGTTTGTTATTTCTTGATTAACATACCGACCATTTCTCTTCATCCTTATTGTACCAGTCTGGCCTCCATCTTCTGGTTTTCTTCGCCTGTACTTGGGGTAAGAGTCTTGGCCTTGCTCGGTACACTGAAGAAATTCTTTTGGGTATTTTTTGGAACATTTGTTGTCAATCATACATGGACAATTTGGATTAAATGGTCCACAAGGTCCATGCACCATATGTGCCATCACTTTAGCATGAAGATCAGGATCTTCCTCTTTGTCAGGGATCTCTGCAGATATGCAGAGATCCATTTTTTCTGGTAGAAGTTTGTCCTCTGGGGCCTGCCAGGTGAGGATGTGTGCATGCGGCAGTCCTCTTTTTTGATATTCAATACTGTACAGGAAAGCCCTCAACCTGCCAAATCCTCCCTTTTTAATAAATTCAAGTAACTTTTTTAGCTTCTGCCTGAAAACCCTGGCAACAATATCTGGACGATCCTGAGGGTCTTGCCCTTGAAGACAATTTTCTGTAATTTCTGTCCACTTTGGATTTGTTGTGAACGTGATGAAGAGGTTGGCTCGGCCCAATCGCCGAACATATGCCATGGCATCACTTTGACGCTCAAACATGTATCGAGGGCCTCCTGTATAAGTTGCCGGAAGTACAACTCGTTGACCAAACTGTTCTGGATTCCCATCCTCCCTAAGAATTGAATCTCTCAAGTTGCTATAATTGTCAGCTCTCAGGGTCTGTTGCTCACGCCTCAGGAACTGTAAACGTTCTGTTTCAATCTTGCAGTACACATCCACCAGCCATTGTTGAAATAGCCTTCGGTACCAGAGAAAATAGTTTCCAGGCCGAGTCATTAAATGGTACGAATAAAATTGCTGTTGGGTAACTTTTCGCCCATTGGATGCCTTCATGTAGATGTTGTAAGATGGAGAACCATAGGGGTACATTAACGGGTACATTAAAGTATCGTAGAGGGGATGTAGTTCGGAGATCCGTTTTAATGTATCATTTCTAAAATGCAAGACAATATCCCGGTTAGCTGTTGGTTCATTCTCCATTAATATTCCAATCTCATACATTGTTGTTGGAGCATTGAATCGCCGTGGATGCTCTTCTTGCGGCCTTCGGTCTTCCCTTATGACAACTTTATGTTCTACCAAGTGTTCTTCTTCAATCCTCTCCTTTGTTGTTTTCAGCTGACAAATGAAGCTGTTGTTCTCATGTAAAAATTCAGTCAGACTTTGGAGAATGTCTCTATTGAGTCTACTGTCACGTCCCCGATTATGTAGTTCCTCTTCCAGACTATCCAAGAAGTAGACTTGAATAAACTTTGCTGTTTCATCTTCAGGTGGTAAAAGACTCCCAATCTGGTGGCAAACCTGGCCTCGAATTCTAAAAGAAGGATTCCACCCATGTACTGCCGCAATTTTGTGACCAAATGATGTCATTGCAAAACAATTGTTATAACTGCGTAGATTTTGCAGAAAATCTTTAGAGATGGGACCATTGCCGGAGAGCAAATCTTGAAGCAACTGAGGCAGTGGTGGAAAGCTATCAAGCACAACTTTGCCAGAAGAACAACAACAACCAGGGGTTTCTCCTTTAAATTTTACAGCTGAGCAATGTTGACATACTTTGTCCATTTTTCCTATATCAGCTGTAGTGAGAGAGTCATTTTTGTTGTAGAGCAATCCTTTTCTATTGCAGTGTTCTATTTCATGGTGTCTCAAAGCAGTCATTCGTTGTCTAGCTGCCTCGTTTTCTGTCAATTGCTGGGGCAAAGTCATACTCTCTCTCCATGCAGCCTCTCGTTGTTGCCCTTGGTATAGGCGAAAGCTTCGTTGGGTTTCCGATTCATTCTGATGTCGTTGAGCCACTCTCAACTGACCTTGTGTACGTCTACTTACCTCATATAATTCATTCGATCGTAATATTGCTTCTCTTTCCAGTGCATATCTTTGCCTTTCTTGAATTTCATCTTGTGATGAATTTAACCGCCTTACAGCATGTCTAGTTCTGTCAGCTTCACGTTGGGTTTCTCTTTCCAAATCTGACAGTCTTGCTCTCCTTTCTCTTTGACGTATCCTGTTAAGTTCTAGACGTCTTTCTCTATCTGAATTGTTTTCATTGGAGCGAATTGCAGCAACTCTTAGTCTAGTAGCTTCCAATCTTTCCATTCTTTCTTCCTCACTTTCGTTTCTACTTCGTTTGGGTGGCATAATTTCGGTTTTAAACGGAATTGTTTAACGATATTAATGATTGTAAATTAATTAAGCGTAAAGGTAATGTATACTAACTGAAATGGACGAACTATAAATAATATTTCTGAATAGTACAATTATAAACAATTATATTGTACCTATTTACTATGCCTCCCCACGGGACAGAGTTAGACACCAGGGTCGTTTTTTAACGTGGAGAAAAGGTACAAAAATAAAAATTGTCTCAGTCGTGAAGGATTTCTCCTCCACCGAAAGAGAACAAGAAAATGAAATGCAGCATCTGAAGAACAGATACTACACTTTGATCTTGACCAAAAGGAATGAATAAAAGCGACCTACGTGTGACTCATTACTTCCGGGTGTAAACGTCACAGTCTAAAAGTAATAATTAAAAAAAAAAAGTAAATGTAAAATAAATGTAATACCAACTTAGGTTAACTAAGTAAACAGTACAATTAAAACAGTTCTATTAAAACAAATAATTACTAAGATCTAGGTAATTGTTAGTCTCATTGTTATGGTTTTAAAGAAAAAAATGTGTAAAAAAAGTTCTGCTTTTGTGAGTACGTGTATTTCTTTTAAATTACATAACCTTTTTATTTTATTATTTATATCTCTTTTAAATTTATATATTTTGTTAGTAAACTGGAAGAAATTCAGTTGAATAAAACCTTGTTCGTGTTCTTTACGTTAAACTCATATTTTTATAAAAGGTTCATCCGGTTTAAAGAAAGCACTAAGTTTAAATAAGACTGGAAATAACTAATTCAATATATAAATAGAAAAATGAAATAAATATAAGCTTTAAGTCTTAAGATAGTAATAATCAAAATGTAATAAATTATTTGTAGTTCAAATCTATGATAAGACAGGCTTTCGAAATAGGCTCGACCAGAAAGATTAAATTGGAACGAAATTATAATCTCCGTGCCATTTTCAAAACAACCCCACAAAAGTAACGATATCCTGCAGTTGGTTAAATGACAATGGTTGTAAGAAAAATGTAAAAGAAAATGCGCTTATCTGTTTATTTTGACCTGTTTTATTTAATTAAAAAAAAATTGGCTATAACTGGAAGAGAGCGTTATGTTTTGGGGGTTGTTTAAAAAATAGAATGGAAATAAAGTTAGTTCCGTTTTAATTGTGTTTAATTGCGGCAAGCGCTAACAAAATCGAAAAATCACTGTTTACATTCGAAATGTTAACTTTTATAGGTTTACAGGTTTGCTGACAAGGTGTTTAATACAATTATTTTACTAAATTGATTTTTTTCATTTAAAAATAAAATTATTTCTTTTTTAATAAAGTTTTATTTTTAAATATTTGTTTTTGTTTATTTATATAAAATTACGATAGTTGAATTGTATTCTTTCAATTATATTGGCAAGTAAAATATAAAAGATTAAAACGGAACGAAATTGAAATTTCCATTACATTTTCAATACAATCCCAAAACATAAAGCTTTCCTCGCCAATGAATTGTTTTGATAATATACGTAAAGTGAAATAAATCGAATATAAAATTAAATGAAAATATATTAAATAATTAAATGTTAAATAGATTTTGTAAATAGTACAGTTGAAATGATTAGAATATTTCCAATATGTAATAAGGTCGAGGTAATTAGTTAAAGAGATTTAATATAATGTGATATGCAAATGAGCATAAGTCATTCGATATGGGGGTGGTTTGTAGACTAGTATAAAAAGAAATTAGGCATAGATTCTTATGTCTCCTATAACAGAAACATCCTAAAATGGGTTCTAATGTTTCTCTACCAGGAGAGATCTACCCTCTTACCTCGTTTATATTTCGTTGATGGTGTAGAGCTGTACACACAGACAGAAACACACGAACCCTATTACTTTATAAAAATATAAAAATATAGATAGATATGGATAGATATATATAAAAGGCAAAATGTGTGTGACCATTTCGTGTATGTCTGGCAAAGGCTTTTCTTGCACACGGTCCCGGGTTCGTTACTATTGCTTAAAACTGTTTATATACCCCCTAGTCCAAAGTCCAGATAGAGAAAAAAAACGTCTTAAACTGGAAAGTTTAACGAAATAATGTGTCACTAAGACAAGAAATATAATCCATATATATAAAAGCCAAAAATCTGTGTGTATGTATGTATGTATGTTTGTTTGTAACGCTAAAACTTTTGACAGACACAACCAGAGTTGACAAATTTGGTATCATATTGAAGCCCAGTCACCCGGATGACAAATATCTAAATTTCACGTCAAACGGACCACTAGAAGTGGGTCAACTGATCAGTTTTCTTCAAGGGGGGACCCCCAAATCCCAAACATTTGTGTGTATGTATTCAAATTTGGGAAAGAGGATTGAACAACTTTTTCTTCTGCCTCTCTCTCACACTCTTTATCTTCTCTCTCTCTCTACCCCTGTTTCTCTTCTCTCTATATTAGCACTTATCAAGGCCAATAGGCAACTCGAGGATCAACTCGACGATGAGAGTTCAAACGTGAACAGTAGTCAAATTTGGGAAAGAGGATGGAACAACTTTCTCTTCTGCCTCTCTCTCACACTCTTTATCTTCTCTCTCTCTCTCTCACCCTGAAAGATTCCTCTCCCCTAAAAATAAAACATATGTTCAATATCTGCTTTTGTTTTTTCATTGTTTATATGGTCCCGGGCAACGCCGGGTAGCCCTGCTAGTCTATATATATAAAAGGCAAAATGTGTGTGACCATTTCGTGTATGTCTTCAAAAGGCTTTTCGAGCACACGCTCCCGGGGTCGTTACTATCGCTTAAAACTGTGTATATCGGTCCTAGATAATAATATGTAGGATTTGGGAACGCATGTAGCTTATAGATTTATTTACGTCGACTTTTACAAAATTATTGCTATTTTGGCTTCTCGCGTGTTGATTGGGCTTTTTAGTATAAATATTTGAAACTAAACTCAAACGACGTCTTCTCGGCATTGCGCTGGGAAAAACGTCCAGAAGCAATCAGCTTTGATCAATCTTGTATATCAGTCTGGACAATTGGGAGCTGCTTTCCCCTCCTCAACATCTGTTGGGGGAAAGAAACAGTCAAATTTGGGTTTGCGTGACTTCTATTTGACCTTCTTAATTAGGTCAAATGGAAGCAGCAGAGTTAACTTTTATTGCGCACGCCTGTTTTTATAGTTCAATAAATAAATTAAAACTTGTGTATGTTGTATGTATGTCGCAGTGGCCTAATGGGTAACGTCGCCCGTTTTTTTTTTCACACATTAATTTCCAACTCAAGGGTACTGGTTCGATTCTCATACTCACCTACCAAAACATTTTTTATTATTATTTAACCCCCCCCCCCGGAGTTTTGATTTACCTCAAGACACCCGGGCATCGCCGGGTACCCCCCCCCGCTAGTCTATATATATAAAAGCGAAAATGTATGTTCGCCTTTTGTGTATGTCCAAGAAAGGCTTTTTTCAGAGAAGCTGTCGGTCGGTTCACAACTTCTTAAAACTTTTATATCACATATAAATCGTAATATCTCAGATTTAACAATGGAGCTCGCCTGTCTATTTAATTTGCTCGAGTTCGGGAAGATAAATATTCAACAGTTTTCGCTCGCCGCATGCAGGTTAGGTCTTTTCCTATAATCTTTTCCCCTACCCCCAACGTCTTGGGGGGAAAAAAAGTATTCCCGCACTAAATGAAATGCTACCCCTCAGTCAAAAGTTAACCTCATTAAGTCATTAAAACGTGCACCTGCCAAATCCAAGTAATTAAATAAATTCAAACGTCTTTCCGTTAGCATCTCGAGGTGGTCCAATGGTTAAAACCGTCGCACTCTTTTTTTTTTCACACTTTAATTTACAACTTTGTCTCAAGGGTTCGGTTCGATCCTCATACTTACCTACCAAAACATCTTTTTTTATTTTACGCCCCCCCCCCCGAGTTTTGATTTACCCAAAACCACACACACCTCCAAACACCCGGGCAACGCCGGGTACCCCTCGCTAGTGTGTTATATAAATCTCACTTGTCTGTTTAAATGTATGTATGTATGTATATATGTCTGCCTAAAACTTTCGACAGACGCAACGGATTTTCACGAGATCGGTATCCTTTTGAAGCTCGACATCTTGGATGACAAATATCAAAAAATTTACCAAAAACATTAATTCCTTCACCCTAAACTGGCCAGTTTTGTACAAGGAGCCATTTTTGCAAGTCATTGTATCGGTTTGATTGACTTTGCCTAATTTTAACATTGTGAACTTCTGGTCGCATCATGGAGCATTTGGTAAGACATAAGATTTTCTTTTCTTTTCAGTCTTTGTGTCATAGGTTCGAGCCTGCCTCACTACTACCATATTGTTTTTCTCTACATGGGCTGCCAACTGGTGTCTTGATTCCCCACCCACCAAGGGTTCCTTACTACACCACCTAAGTACCCTCCCTTCACTACTACCACTTTTTTTTTCAACACCTCTCTCCACCCGGACTTCCTACTATTATTTTACCCCCTCCCCACACACACATACCTTCATACTCGGCTAACGCTAGTACCCCCGCTAGTCTATTATATAAATCTCACCTTCTGTTTAAATGTATGTATGTATGTACGTATGGATGGATGGATGTCTGTCTGCCTAAAACGTTCGACACAGGTGATGGATTTTCATGAGATCAGTATCCTTTTGAAGCTCGACCCTTCGGACGACAAATATCGAAAAATTGGCTAAAAACATTAATTACATCACCTACAAGGAGGGATCGATTTTTCCGCTGACATTTTTGCAAGTCATTCAAACCTAGTGTCAGCAACAGCGTTGCATAAAAGACTGTATTTCGACCGCTTATGACGTCACAATCATGGTGGGTGCATTGATAAAACCATTTATTTTTTTTTAACCTCTTTTTCCTCTTGTGCATTATTGGGTTCGAGCCTACTTACTTTTTTTTTTTCAACTTTGCGTCGGGTTCAAGCCTGCCTGCCTACTATAATTTTTTTTTTTTTTTGCTCAACACACCTAGAAACACCCAGGCAATACCAGGCACACAGGCTAGTCCATCTATAAAACTCACAAACATTCCCTGAACTTGCTTCATCCACATAACTCATATAATCACACTAACACAAAACTGAAGAGTCATTGCTCAAAACAACAAGATATTATAAAAAGGCTGACTGGGAATCCATCAGGGATCTCATCAGAGACGCCCCATGGCGAAATATCTTTTCACTTCCAGCTGCAATTGATGCACATGTTCCCACGCGGAAATTTTATAGCAAGCCCCACTCTCTCCAATGGTTTACTTCCACCTATGCAGCTGCCATTGCACAAAGGAAGCATGCGTACCACAGATTTAACCAGCATAAGTCCAGTTCAAACAGACAGAAGTATATAGAAGTCGGAAGTAAATGTAAGAAAGAAATAATGACAGCTAAGAGAGAATTTACTGAAACCACCAAAAAACGCATTGAAGCACAGAAATTAGGAACCCGTAACTTCTGGAAAATCTATAACAGTGTAGTAAATAATGGGCAATCAACAATTCCTCCACTATCCAACAATCATGAGGTTGTTTGCTCTGCAACTGAGAAGGCTAACATACTTGCCAGTCGATTTGCCTCCAACTCCACATTGGACTCTGCTAATCACCCCCTCCCTGACTTTCCTATGCGGACAGACGTCACACTAGATGATCTAAAAATCACCCTTTCTCAGGTACATGCTATCATAAAAAATCTTGACACTTCAAAAGCATGTGGACCTGATCTCATCCTGGCTGTGCTATTAAAAAAGTGCTCCACCAAAGTAGCTCCAGTTCTCTCCAAACTTTACAACAAATGAATCTTGCTTTCCTGACTGCTGGAAAACTGCTTCTGTGGTACCAGTTTTCAAGAATTCTGGCGAAAGAACTGACCCAGCAAATTATCGCCCCATAAGCCTTCTTCCACTTTTCACCAAAATATTTGAGTCCATAATTAACCAAGCTCTAGTCCATCACCTTACAGATGCTAAACTTCTGACCGACCAACAATATGGATTTAGGCAAGCCCGTTCCACAGCAGACATCCTAACTGTAATCTCTGAGCATATATACCATTCACTAGACAAAGCAGGGGAGGGTAGAGCAGTATCTCTAGATATATCTAAGGCTTTTGGCAGGGTATGGCATGAAGGTCTTCTCAGAAAAATCAGATCATACAGTATCACTGGAAGAATACTTAACATAATTAAATCCTTCTTAGATAAGAGAAAAATCCAGGTTGTCCTCGACAGTTGTACATCTAAACAATATGATATAAATGAAAGAGTACCTCTATTATTCATAATATTCATAAATGACCTCCCAGACAAAATTGCCTCTGAGATGGGTATATATGCTGATGACACCACATTCTATAACAGACACGACAGGAAAACAAATGAACACATATCTAAAGAAATAGCAGAAACACAAGAGGATGACCTCGAATCCGTAGTGGAATGGGGGACAAAAATGGATGGTCACATTCGATACTGCCAAGACTAAACTTGTTTCCTTCAATGATTACAAGAAACCTCCTCTACCACGAATAGCAATGGCCAAAGACTTTATCTAAAAGTACATCTTTTAAACTCTCCAGCCTAACGTTTACAGGAAACATGAGTTGGAACAGATACATTGAGAGCATTGCCAGGACCGCTGCGAAGAAGGTAGGTTCTCTCTACCATGCTAGAAAACTACTAACGCCCAAAAGTATCCTGTACCTCTATAAGGTCACCATTCGCCCATGTATGGAGTATTGCTGTGATATTTGGACTGGTGCATCTGCTACTAGTCTCTCGACGAGGTTCAAAAGAGAGTCGCCAACCTGATAGGTCCTGAACTTTCATCTAAGCTTCAGCCTCTGTCCCATCGATGAAACATTGTATCCCTCTGCCTGTTCTACAAATACTTTAATGGTGAATGCTCTGACGAACTGCAAGCACTTGTGCCCCCTCAATGTAAATACCCCCAACACAGCCGACAAGTAGGTAAATCCCACCCCTTCATGGTAGAGATGCCTAGATGCAAGAGAGCCTTCTACTCCAGTAGTTTCTTCCCCAGAATTGCTAGACTTTGGAATTCCCTTCCGGGTCCCTGCTTCCCCAACTGTATTGACATGCAAAAGTTCAAATGCAACGTGAACCGACATCTTGCTGCCCAACTTCCTTCATATTATCTCTGTAGCTTATGTCCCTGATAGTAGCCCCCCCACACATTTGGGGTGAAAGTGTAATAAAAAAAATAAAAAAAACTCATCCCTGTGCTGCAATAGTATCACCAAAGTAACAAAAATTTTGAACTACCTCAGTAGTTTTGCCATCCACATCTGAGTTCTCATCCATTTTGATTGTCTTACAATTCTTGCATAAAAACTTGTTATTTTCTCTCAGCCTATGAACTAGTAACCCTATTGAATGAATAAAAGTAAAAAAAAACTAGGTTGTCCACAGGAATTGAATCCGCATAGTGCCACGGCAACAGTTTTATGAATACAATAATTTAATTTAATGGAAATAGCTCCAGACAAGGCATGATGTCACTTGATATAAGGAGCTAAAAAGAACAAAAGCTGATTATCACAAAAACAAGAGATGCCTATTAGTTTTAGTCTTGAAAATATCAAGTTTTTAAATAGGAAGAAAAGAGTTCCACAAGTTTGCAGGAAAAAAGCTACTGGAATTGGAAGTTGTTTTACATAGAAGTTATCAAAATAGCATATAAAACTGACGATGATGTCGATGAGGTCAATGACAACGACGACAACAACGATGATGATGATGATGATGATGATGATGATGATGATGATGATGATGATGATGATGATTTCCATGTAAAATTGTCTTATTCACCAAAACCGCATTATAACCCCTGCTTGCCTGGTGTGGCACCCACCTTCGGTAGTTTGAGTCGGTTTCCTCCAAAGAAGAAAGTTTCTAGGGCATATTAAATTCACACACAGTCACCAGTACAAATTTATAACCAAATAAAGTGAGATGATTTTGACGACATTAAATTTTTTTCAGAGAAATTATCAGCACCTGATATTCTAAAATAGTCACCAATTTGGTGCTGGCCAGACTTAACCTCGCTTAACTTCAGTGATTTCATTAGTAACCAATGTACCAATGTGATTATTCCGTTATATTACCATGACAACCGAACGGGTGATGAGGACAAGATATCAGATGATCTATCACATATTGTACATAATACCCTTCTCGAACGTCCATCGTCCAAACTCCTTGGCTTAACATTCACAGACAACATGAACTGAAAGAAATACATAGAAGATACTGCCAAACCTGCTGTAAAGTAGGTGGGCTCCCTCTACCGAGCTAGAAAACTTTTTACACCTGCCAGTATCCTATATCTTTATAAAAGTACTACTCGCCCATTTATGGAGTATTGTTGTCACATCTGGGCTGGTGCACCAACCACAAGCATTACCCTCTTGGACAGATTATCAAAAAAATGTCTCTTACCTAATAGGTTCTACACTCGAAGCTGCAGTCTCTTTAACTCTTATCTATTATATCACGACTATAGTTTTTGTAATATATTAATTTATTTTTGATTATAAAACAGTTTAGATGTAAAAAATATTCAACTTTTTAGTGAACTTTTCTTATTGTATCGCCTGAAAAAAATCTTAGAAATAATTTTCTATTCAATAGTTTACATGCTCCCAAATTCCTTTAAAATAAATTGATATGTGAAAAAAATGATTTTTTTTAAATTTATTTGATAGGCAATTTAAAGCTAATAAATTAATGTCGATTAGCCAATCAAAACACATATGACAACGATGTGTACAAAAATGTCACTTATTTAATAAAATCCAGCTTTTAATGAGTTGCAGGTGGAGGACTTAGTTTGTAAGAGGGTTAACTCTTCCTACCTTTTCTATAATATAGCTTATTAAAAGAAAGTTGTCCGTAGCATAAAATATTAAAATCGATTAGAAATAATTTCTTTCTAAAAACCTGGGTTGATATTTGCCGTAAATATCTGTGAAACAAAATTAAGCACTGGTATAAAAAAAAAAACATGAAACAGAAAAAATTAAATTAATATTTAAATTGAAAACATCCGAATTGATTCTTAGAAAAGATCTGATTTGTGAAAAATATGTATTATGTAAATAAAATGATTCGTTGATTGGATGTGGGAATTATTTTCTATATCGGATATGGCGTTATTTATCTTGTCTCATACAGATGTATTGCTATCTCCGATATATTCAAAACATCTGCTTCTTTCTCTTAATGTTTGCATATATGAAGAAGATAAATAATAATTCTGATTTCGTTTATCAATAATAATAATAATAATAATAATGATAATAATAATAATAATAATAATAATAATAATAATAATAATAATAATAATAATAATAACATATATATATAAATACACACACACACACACACACACATATATATATATATATATATATATATATATATATATATATATATATATATATATATATGCTACGAAAGTTAAAAAAAAACATCCGTTCTGTCGGTTACAAATCCAAAACAAAGGGGACCAATTTCTAGTCGCTTATGTCAAACTCTCTTCAACCTAGGAGGAGAGACAGATAAACAAAGGTTGAAAAGAGTCCGACATAGGCGACCAGATATTGGTCCTCTTTGTTTTGGATTTGAAACCGACGGTACAGATGTTTTTCTGATCTTCTGTAGCACATAAAAATAAATAAATATTACGCTCTTATTTTTGACTTTTTATAATCGAGGACTTTAATGGGGGTTTCTCTCATGAACCTTATGCAGATATAAGCAAACTACCTGTCCCTCCCTCTTATATATATATATATATATATATATATATATATATATATATATATATATATATATATATATATATATATATAAAAGAAAATTAAAACTGTAAGTTGAACTTTATAATCAAAATTTATTGTTCGTCTAAATACTCCAAAAAACAATTTACAAAGTACTTATTCTACAGAGTTTCAAATAATGCTATTCTTACTATTCTTCTCATCAGAGGACAGAAAGAAATCAGCAAATTATATTTGTAGCAATGCAAGAATTTGCTGGTTATAGCATTAAGTGAAACCGCAATTTAATATAATCATCAATTGCTAAAAAAAACAAATGAAAATTTTTTCATATATATATATATATATATATATATATATATATATGGGTGTGTGTGCATGTGTGTGCATGTGTGTGTGTGCGTGTGTGTGTGTGTGTGTGTGTGTGTGTGTATATATATGTAGTATAAACAAACCGCGCATAATACTTCAGCTTGCATGAAAATCCTCTATATTAATTTTTGACAGAGCAATTTTTTAAAATATCATATTTAAATGTATTTTACGACCAGGCCATACCAGGCTCCCTGCTAATACATATATAAAACTGACCTTGCCTGTCTGTGTGAAGAACGGCCTAAGTGCTCTGTCAATTTTTGGTCTACAGATTTGAAACTTGATAAATAGTAAATTCTACCCATGGAACAAATTCGAATTGCTTCTCCAAGCAGTCTAAATTGATAAAACTGGAACTTGGTAATCATAAATCAACTTTAAATGCTTTTCTACGCATGTGCAAAATATGTTATATATTCGTTTATTTTTAGACTGTTGGTATCCATTTTTTGCTCAGATAGTAACGAATAAGACTGGAGAACTGCATGTTTTGGTTTCGATTCTAGTTGATGACACCTAAGTCATTTTTTTTTTTTTTTACTTTTGAAATCACAACTATATATTAGATACAATATAATAATTAATACAAACTTGACTCTCTAATAATAAATATGAAATCTGCAGAAATAAAAATATCATATTTAAGCATATTTTTCGACCAGACACGATATATTAGTGAAGGGATGATTCGATTATTTTTCCCGATTCCAATATAATTACCAATTCCGTACTAAATTCCTGATTTTGATACAATTAATGATTTTGATACAATTAATGATTTTGATACAATTCCTGATTTTGATACAATTAATGATTTTGATACAATTAATGATTTTGATACAATTAATGATTTTGATACAATTAATGATTTTGATACAATTAATGATTTTGATACAATTAATGATTTTGATACAATTCCTGATTTTGATACAATTAATGATTTTGATACAATTAATGATTTTGATACAATTAATGATTTTGATACAATTAATGACTCCACTTTTAATTCTTTATAAATCTCTACAGACTTGTTATTTTCCCCGATCACCATAAAAGAATGTGTTAAATGTGCAGATATATTTTCAGGAATAAAAATACATTTTTAGAGGAGGTGATCTATCGATTTTAGTTTTACTGGTAGTTTAAAATCAATAAATATTTATTATTTTATATTCACTACCAGCATTGGAAGAGTTTACTTTAATCAAACTCAAATAAAAAAGACAATTAAAAGAATCGTTTTTGGCATCTGAGAATAGGCACAATTTTTTTCAATTCTGATACACCCAAACGTTAACATTTTTCTGATTCCCGATTCTGATTAATTGTGTTCCATTATATATATATATATATATATATATATATATATATATATATATATATATATATATATATATATATATATATATATAATGACGATATAGAAATATGTAGTAATATATATAGATTTATTCATTTATTCAAGTAGGGTATGCAGCAATTTGGGTGTAGGGTAAGTGGGAACATAAAAAAATGGATATAAAAAATAAGTGCAAAAATTCAATTGATGCAGATGGGGATAAAGGCGTTGATGATGTAAAGATAGAAGCTTAGTTTTTTGATGCATTGAAGGTAACCAGACACTTCTTTCCCCATTGTACCACGTGCTCAAGATCAGAGGAGAGAGAATCAAAGAGAACTTGGTCGTTTAGGGTCTTTGATATGCTGCCATAGATAGTAGTGTCGTCAGCATACATGTCTACAAATGATCTAAGGAAGTGATTTGAAAGATCATTAATGTAGATCAGGAAGAGAGTTGGGCCCAGGATGGACCCCTGAAGGACTCCAGCATAAATACTGTGAGCTTCTGATTTCTGCCCATCAACCACTACTCTTATGAACCTATCAGAGAGAAATGATTTAATAATTGAGAAGACATTTCCAGCTATACCGTAGCTGTAAATTTTGTGAAGTAGACCTTTATGCCATATCCTATCAAAGGCCTTTGATATCTCAAGAGCAATTGCCCTAGAAAGGAAACCTCCATCGAGAGATTCGCTAATCCTATGAGATATAATCATAAGCATATCTGCTGTAGATCTAACAGAACGGAAACCATATTGCATGTCACTAAGAAGGTTATTTTTGCTGAGATGGTTGATTACTTCTCTATTTAACGCAGATTCCAGCAACTTACTCATGACTCACAGAAGACTTATTGGTCTGTACTGAAAGGGAGATGAGCAATCACCTGAATTCTAAAATACGAAGCATACTGATGAGATTTTCCAAGGTGTTGCGAAGTAATTTTCCTTAAGACAACGCTTAAACAGCTTTGTAAGTATAGGAGCTAATTCGATTTGAAGCTTTTTCAACACTATAATTGGAATACCATCAGGGCCAGTTGCTTTACTGGAATCGAGGTTTTTGATTAGCTTGGCGATATCATACATGGATATATGTCGCATAGTATGTTTTCAGTCACAGGAGGAAATCAGGCAATATCACGTAGAGATATTTGTATGTCACATAGTGTGTTTTTTGATACAGGAGGAAAGTTCTTAGCAAACAGTTTGGCTTTGTCTGATGCTGACGAGATTACCTCAGGTCTATTGATAATAGTTGGGATAGAACACACGCTTCTGTCCATGATCCTGTTTGCTATTTGCCAAAACTGGTGGGAATCAAGCTGCTGCTCAGCTACTTTGAACTTGATGGACTGAGCATACAAGTCTCTCGGGTTCTTTATTACTTTTTTACAGTGGCTGCTGGCAGCCCTGAAAGCAGCTTTACTCTCATTACATTTACTACGTTGGAAGCAATGGAAAAAGTGATTTCTGTGCACAATGGCAGCAGCACATTCTGGAGAGAACTACAGCTGGCTGTTAGGTTTTTGATGGAATTTTGTTGAGGGTATGAAACGGTCTATACCTATAATTAACTATTCCATTAGGTGTGATACTATGGAGGACACATCCTTTTTAAACATGGAATACAGATGTAGATCTGATATAAATATGCGGAAGCTATCCCAGTCAGCCATAGAGTATCAATATACTGTAAGATGGTGAGGTCCGTCTGAGGACTTATTAAATTTTGTTTTTTTCTTAACTGATACAACAGAATGGTCAGAAGATCCTAGTGGAGACAGAACGGAAGATGGACATAGCTCAGGGAAATTGCATGTGCGCATGCGCATGCGCATGTGCATGTGTGTGTGTGTGTGTGTGTGTGTGTGTGTGTGTGTGTGTGTGTGTGTACGATACAAATCACTCTAATACTTGGTTTAAACAAACTAAGCCACAACAACTATTTATTTGAAAATGCATTTTTACCTGTATGCGAGTTGAGAATATTTTCCTTTTTACCAATTTGGTATCCCCAAATGGGGAGCAGCATATATATTGTTTAAAATATAATTATCCACTGACATGTGTTTTGTCATCTACGACTCATCAGAATGGCTGAATTTAATGATGAGTCATAGACGACGAAACA
Source organism: Euprymna scolopes (assembly GCF_053919585.1). Taxonomy (NCBI): domain Eukaryota; kingdom Metazoa; phylum Mollusca; class Cephalopoda; order Sepiida; family Sepiolidae; genus Euprymna; species Euprymna scolopes. The sequence goes on along the minus strand of NC_136517.1, from coordinate 60,921,173 downwards.
TGTGTCAGTGAATAATTATATTTTAAACAATATGTATGCCACTCCCAATTTGTTTACACAAAGAGCATCGCTTCATACGCTGATGATAATTTGTATAATTTACCTTGTGAATAAAAAGAACTGAGTTTGGATTTCTTCGGGTGAATCAGGTAATACATTGATGGGCCGATGTTTGCTGAATGGTCCCTCTTTCGAGAAACATCCGACTTCCTTAAAGCAGATGCTATCATTCAAGAAAGCTACAATAGAAAAGGAGGAAGAGAAAGTTAGTAAAATCAAAAGTAAAAAAATATGTGAAGTTGGATCATTCAAACTTACAAGTAATCAACAAGCTGGGAGAAACGGAAGGGTAAAGTCACGTGGTTACAGGAAACCACAAGATAGTCGGTTGTCTGAAAAATTCAGTGTTTTTGATTGATAAAAATCAAATAGGTGGGATAATAGAAAATTGTGCGTAAATGAATTTTAACTCGCCGGAAGTATGTTATGGTTTCATTTTTGGAAAAGTTATACTAGAGGAAAAGGAAAGGAATTCAAAATTAATGTTTTTATTTTTTTAATATTCTAAGAAGATTGTTAAAATACTTAAGGCATCTTTATTTTATTAAAGAAATTTATCTTTAAGAAAAACACAGTTTTATAAAAATGCATTCCATCTATTTTATATTATTCTAAAGTGAATGTTATCTGTTTTTTGTGCATTATAAAATTAATATTTATATTTAAAATATTTATTTTTAGAATAATAATTTTAGAATATAATATGTTACATTTTATTTGTACATTTTAGATATAATTTTAAATTGTGTTGCTAAATTTTTAACAATTTCAATGAAATTCAATAAATGTTTTGTTAATGTTCTCTGTTTTGACACTTCGTTATTTTATTGAAATTGTTTTGACACTTCGTTATTTTATTGAAATTGTTTTGAAGTATTCTAGCATTGTCCGTGGACCAACACACGTTGTGTGCAATTTCATTCGCAAAGGAGACCAAGACAAAGAATAGGAACTGGTTCTTTTTAGAAACATTTATTTCCTTGTTGTTATAACTGTGATGTCACCCGCGTGATCTCCTTCACGAGCGTCCTTTACGCCTCGCAAAGATAGCAAATGTTATCCACGTCTCTCATGAGATCTTTGTCTTTCTCTTTATATAGTTATAGGGAAAATGGTGGGATCCTTCTACCGCTCCAGAAGATATCTCACTACTGATGCAGTTCTCTATCTGTATAAAAGCCAAGTACATCCAAGGATGGAGTACTGCTGCCACATCTGGGCAGGAGCTGCTAAAAACAGCCTATCCTGCTTGGACAGCTTAGTGGGTGATGCCCTTTTCTCTACCCTGCAGCCTTTCTCCCACAGAAGAGACGCTGCGAGCCTGTCTTTGTTTTATCATTATTTCCATGGCAGGTGCTCGTCTGAGCTCCAATCTCTCGTCCCCCCTCGCCAATCTTTCACAAGAAACACCCGTCTGGCTGAAACTACTGTCAATAATTTTTCCCACTCTTTAACTGTGGCTAAATCCAAACGTAGATTCCATTAGCAGAGCTTCTTTCTCAGAAGTGCACGGCTGTGAAACTCTCTTCTGTTTGCCTGTTTCCCACCTGTCTACAACTTGGATGTCTTCAAGTCCAACATAAACAAATTCCTGACAACCCGCCTTCTTAAGTAAGACACTCTATCAAATCTCCACTACTAATGATTACTACAATACCATCTCATTGATCACTGTACACACAATAACCCTTATCCCTGAGTGGCCTCCGGGCCTTGATAAGTGGTGACCTTCATGTAAAAACAAAACAAAAAAAAACACATAAATTTATGAACAGTATATAGGGCCTGAGCAAAGCCGGACTGAACTGCTAGTCTAAAATAAATTTGTTTGGTATAAAATCGATATGTTAACAGTTAAAACATCCAAATCATTTTCAATAAGGAGAAAATATTTCAAGAAATCTAAAGATGCCGTTGAATTTTTTCTTCGATTCCATTTGAAGTCACTGAGCAATTATTTTTTTGGCTCATGAAATAACTGAAATATTTTAGAACATAAAGAAACGAAATTTTTTAAATAATTTTTCTAAAATAAAATTAAACAAAGAATATCTCTGTGAAAAATGTATTTAAAAATTATTTAAATAATTTTGTTTCTCAATTTTTTAGATGACAGTTGTATTATTCGGATTATTCAGACTACTGTTGTCATTTTGATAAAGTACTTGGTAAAATTCAGTTGTAATTAACACTCTTCTGGGGGTTGAAAGGTCAATCCTGAGGGTGGGCGATACTCCAAATACGGGGTCCAAAGAAGAGCCTACAATCTAATAGGTCCCACGCTGTCAACTAAGCTCCAACCTCTGCCCCATCGCCTCAATGTTGCATCTCTGTGACTGTTTTACAAGTATTTTAATGGAATTTGCACTGATGATCTCGTTGCACATGCACCCCTCGACGTACATATCTCAAAAAATCTGCTTAGCAACAAAATTACACCCCTTCACTGCAGAGGTCCCTAAATACCGGAAAGCATTCAACTTTAATAGTTTCTTCCTTCAGACAACAAGATTTTAGAATTCGCTTCCGTCTACTTGCTTCCTCGATTTAAGTTACGTTTAAACTTTTGCATATCAATACATGATATGCAGAAGTTTAAATGTAATGTAAACCAACATCTTGCTACATCTCCTCTAAACATGATCCCAAATAGTAGCCCTTTACGTCCAAGTGGCGATATACCTTGTTTGGGGTGAAGGTGAGTTAAAGGAAAAAAAAAACTAGCTCACTCCGAACTTCTACGACCAAGGCATCAAAAGAGGCTGACAAAAGTGCATTGTTTTCAATGCTGGTAGTAAAATAAATTCTGGAGCACAAAAGATTACTCGTTTTAAAGATACCACTTCCGTCTTCGTAGCTCTTCAAGAGTTTAGTTTTGAGTTTAAAATAGGAAGCCTTACTTTACTAAAGATTAACAAACATGTGCAGAAAATTTTTCTGAACGATGTCGTTGCCGTCAAAACCGATCGTATATAATTTTTTCCCCAACAAAATTGGTCAAAAACAATTTCAAAATGAATAGTAAGCATCTTAGAGTAGGTGACATATACATCCGCTGTAGACTTAACGATTTGCTTACCTTGGCACAAATGCAACGTAATTCCAATAACGGTAGTCAAGAATAAATAAGCGTTCATTGTAGGCTTGAAATAAAAACATCTCAAGTAGAAGTGGTTATTTATATTTGTAGCAGAGTTTAACTCGGTCACCAACCAAAAGACAAAAAAGACATCAGATAACATTTTATGAAGATCTCTCTCTCTCTCTCTCTCTCTCTCTCTCTCTCTCTCTCTCTCACACACACACACACACACACACACACACACACACACACACACACACACACTAATAAAAAATTGTGACGTCATGGGAAGAACACAGTATGGAGACAACTCGTGTGTGCGGTAGGACATTTTCTTTTCTAAATGTTGATAACGTTAATGGTTTTTCAAGTTATTTGTAAGAATATGAAGAGAAATTTTAAATGTGAAGTCGGTGATATATATATATATATATATATATATATATATATATATATATATATAAATCATCATCATCATCATCATCATCAAATTGAATAATGAACATCTTAGAGTGGGTGTCATATATGCCTGCTATATACGTTATGATTGCTTGCCTTGGCTTAAAGGCAATGTGATTCCAATCACAGTTACACGCTTTAATGGCCATGTTATTTTCTGTAGTGGCGAACGCCTCCATGACGACAGTCTTCAGAGAGTCGACTGTGCTGTGGGTGTGCTTGTTGGTTTTGACTTTGAAGAATAATTCAGATGGTTGAAGTCGGATGAGGAGAGAATTTTCAAATTCAGACCCAAATAGCAATGTATCTTACTAGTTGATATTTGATTCTGCCTTGTCAGTAAAATGCGGAAATTTTCAGTTTATGTTATTTTAATAAATAAATACAAGCAGTTTCATCGATTGCATATTTTGTCCAACCCGATAATTCTTTCATCAATAGAAACTTACAGAGATAACCCGTTTTATACAAATGAAAAATTCAACATAATGAGTATTATAGAATAAGAGACAACGAAATAGAGTTTCATTTTAACATTTAATAAACAACTTCATTTGCTATCTTCGTTAGTAGCATTAGTAGAAGAGAGAAACGAGTTAGTAGGTTGAAGTGTTCTTGTGTAAAGATAGAATTAATATATTGCCGGCTTGTTGAGGAGAGAATAGTTCAGTCCACATGTGTTTATAGCTAGTAGCCGTCGGTATGAAGGAAGCTGGCCGGTTAAATGAGAAAGAATGGGCAACGGTATTCAGTGTGTTGACGTGTTGTTGAGAGAGAGAGAGAGAGAGAGAGAGAGAGAGAGAGAGAGAGAGAGAGAGAGAGAGAGAGAGAGAGAGTGTGTGTGTGTGTGTGTGTGTGTGTGTGTGTGTGTGTGTGTGTGTGTGTGTGTGTGTGTGTGTGTGTGTGTGTGTTGATGAGTGTAGTCCTGTAGACTGATAAAGTTTGTGTGGATACATCACATGGAAATAAATGGGAGTTTGAAGAGAGCCATTGTCAGCTTGTTGTACTCACGTTCAGCCGGGGGCTGAAGCCCCAGGCTAATGACTGCTGCCCGGCAGGGTCAGGATCAAAAAAGGGTTGAGAGTTCCGGATTTCGCCTTTTATATACTCTGTCACGTGATAGAGAGCTGGCTTGTGATTGAACAAGCCAGGGAGAAAATGGATTTCAAATCTCGAGTCGTGAGAAGTACTTCTGCCTGTTTATAGCAAGTATCGGCTGCTACAGTATAGTCACTGGGTACATAATTATTCTTATTTTTTTATTTATCAAGCGTACACGACTTTCCTTATCATAGATATTTATCAGTTCTTTCAAATTAGAAATCCTATTATAAATTTCTGTACTGTCTGTGTGTGTGTGTGTGTGACGCGGTTTAATCAGCCTACAGGCAACCCACCCAGGCAATTTAGGTACCAAAATGAAGCGTATGGCGCACGGATGTTTTAGTGGTATTTATATCCATGTTTGGTGTATGGAAATGCAAAATAAATGCAAAGAAATGCAAAGTAGTAATGGTGATAGGAGTTAAATTGGTGGGAGTAGCATCAGCAGCCGTTAGGCAAAGTGGTAGTGGGAGGCATTAAATCGGTGGGAGTAGCAGCAGTCAACGATTAATATTGGTTGAAAAATACAAGATTTTTTTTGTAATTACTTCCATTTTCTCCGTCTGATTAACAAAACAAAAAAAGGATTTCTCTGATTTGCAACAAAAAAAAAAAAGAAAGTAAGTAAAAATGTTTCGATTAATATTGGTTGAAAAATACAAGATTTTTTTTGTAATTACTTCCATTTTCTCCGTCTGATTAACAAAACAAAAAAAAAGGATTTCTCTGATTTGCAACAAAAAAAAAGAAAGTAAGTAAAAATGTTTCGATTAATATTGGTTGAAAAATACAAGATTTTTTTTGTTTACTTTTTAAAACTAATTACTGGCATTTTCTCCGTCTGTTAAACAACAAAAAAGGGGACTTTCTCTGATTTGACCAGGGTGGTCAGTTTTGACCACCGGTCATTAAATAAAATAATACTTTTACCCATATATATCCTACTTTTTTTTCATTAATATTGGTTGAAAAAAAATACAATATTTTTTTTTTTACTTTTTAAAACTAATTACTGGCATTTTCTCTGTCTGATTAAAAAGAAAAGTGGACTTTCTCTGATTTGACCAGGGTGGTCAGTTTAGACAACCAGTCATTAAATTAAATAAAATAATACTTTTACCCATGTATCTCAGATTTTTTTTTCGTTAATATTGGTTGCAAAAAATACAAGAATTTTTTTTTTCCTTTTTAAAACTAATTACTTCCATTTTCTCCATCTGATTACAAAAAAAATTGGACTTTCTCAAATTCGATCAGAGTGGTCATTAAATAAAATAATACTTTTACCCATGTATCTTATATTTTTTTCGTTAATATTGGTTGCAAAATACAATTTTTTTTTTTTGTTAAAGTAGTTCAAAGAGACATCTCCTACAGGAGAACCGACAAAAAAATAAGTAATTGCTAACTTTAGTTTCGTAAATATTGGTTGTGTAAATACACTGTCCGTACTCGCTTTTCTTTCACAATATGCAGCCATTTGTAAAACAAAAATTTATAACTTAACTGACAAACCATACATAGATCTCTGTTTAACTAGACATTTATTAAACCATTTAAACTGCACAGTCTCACTCAGTTTAAATGGCAATATGACGTATTTCTCCGAATAAACAACAAAGCAAAAAAAGGGATGAAAAAATGAATACACAACAAATAAATGTTACCAAATGAAAGCTAAGCTCCCTTTTACCTACCTTGATCAGTGTTTTTGTGTTTTAACTTTTATTTCCAAATAAAATTTTACTTAAAAATGAAAGTGTATTAAGTTAGAACAAAAAACAAAATGGTGGTTTCATTATAGCCATATTCGAGCATCGATAATTGCTCAAAAACCGAAAATCAGACAAAATACTGGTAGAAACACATTCAATAAATGTCACCAATCGTGCGAAAATGTAATGTTCTATCAGTATTTTTCAGTTTTTGTGCGATTATCGAGTCTTAACCCTCACTCTAACGATTTTGCTTTTCATTCTAACTCGACAGATTTTACGATACGTTTATTTTGTGTAAAAACACTTTAAAATAAGTTAAACAAAAAACTGATCCCAATACGTAGAAGGATAACATAGCTTGCCTTTGGTAACAGTTTTTGTTGTGTTTGTATTTTTTTCAATTTTTTTTTGCTTGTTTGGAAAAATCAATGGGAATGTAAACTTAGGACACAATCCTCTCGATGAAGAGTCGGCTGATGGTTTACTTGTGTTGCGTGTTTGGTATTCTAGACAACCACTTTGTCCAGCATCTTTCACCCTAAAACTGAAACTTTTAAATAAAATGACAGTTCAATCAAAAATTACGATCAAACCAGGCGTAAACTCCAACAAAACCAATTTGCTGCCTCCCTTGAGGCTTGCATTCATAAATATCCGCGGGCTTAGAACTAATTTAGATGATACTGAATCATTTCTCTTAGCAGACTCCCTGGATATATTGGTGCTAAGTGAAACCAACCTACACTCCTCCATCCCTTCTAACTACTTTAATATGACTGGTTATCTCCCACTTTGCCCGTAAGGACTCGGATAGACATATGCACAGACTTAGAGTATATATTGGAAACATCTTGACTCGAGAATCAAAACTAGAATTAGAAGACTAGGCTTTCATGTGCTTTAGACTTAACCTGCAATATACCGCAGATTTATCCAACACAATCCAATACAAACAGACAAAAGTTTATAGAAGCTAGAAATAATTGTAAGAAAGAAATAGCGACAGCATAGAGAGAATAAACCAAAACCACTAGAAAACGCATTGTATCACAGAAAATAGGAACTCGTGATTTCTGGAAAGTCTACAATACAGTGAAGTAAATAATGAGCAATCAACAATTCTCTCCAAAAATCATGAGGTTGTTTGCAAGGCAATTGAGAAGGCTAACATGCTTGCCCGTCGGTTTGCTTCAAACTCTACATTGGACCCAGCAAACCACTCTCTCCCTCCCTGATTTTCCTTTGGGACAGAAACCACACTACATGATCTGATAATCAGTACATGATATAAAAAAGCCTAGACACCTTAAAAGCATGTGTATCTGATCTCCTCATGGCTGTACTATTTTGAAAAAATGCTCTGCTTAAGTTGCTCCAGTTCTCTCCAAACTTTTCAACAATGCCTTAACGAATCTTGCTTTCCTGACTGCTGGAAAACTGCTTCTGTTTACAACAATTTGGGCGAAAGAACTGATCTATTAGCCTCCTCCCTCTTTTTGCCAAAATATTTGAGTCCATAATTAATCACGCTCTAGTCTACCACCTTACAGTTGCTAAACTTCTGTCTGACCAACAATATGGATTTAGGCAAGTCCGTTTTACTGTAGATATCCTAACTGTAATCTCTGAGCTTTACCTCATCACGACGGTGTTTTCTTCTAGAAGGAAAGGCTCATCCATGCACTGGATAAAGCAGGGGAAAGTAGGGCAGCAGCCCTAGATATATCTAAGGTTTTTGGCAGGGTATGATACGATGGTTTTCTCTGGAAAATCAGATCATATGGTATTACTGGACGAAAACTTAACATAATTAAATTCTTCTTAAATAAGAGAAGAACCCAGGTTGTCCTCGATGCTTCTATGGCAAAATAATATGATATAAATGTGGGTGTACCTCAGGGGGTCGATCATTGGACCTTTATTATTCTTGATATTATTAAATGACCTCCCTAACAAAAGATATATTTGCTGACAACACCATGCTTTATAATAGGCACGAGGGGAAAACGAATGAACACATATCTAAGGAAATGGCAGAAACTCTAGAGGAAGACCTCCAGTCTGTAGTGGAACGCATACATAAATGGATGGTAACATCCATGCTCTTAAGACTAAGCTTATTTCCTTTAATAATTACAAGAAACCTTTTCAACCACGAATAGCCATAGCTAATGATACGTTACCTGAAAGTGCTTCGTTCAAACTCGTCGGCTTAACGTTCATAGGGAAGTTGAGTTGGAACAGATACATCGAAGACATTGCCATAGCCGCTGGGAGGAAGATGAGCTCTCTCTACCATGCTAGAAAGTTACTTACGCTTAAAAGTATCCCGTACCTCTATAAGGCCACCATTCGCTCATGTATGGAGTATTGCTGTCACATTAGGGCTGGTTCTAGTCTCTCACTCCTGGACAGGGTTCAAAAGAGAGTCGCCAACTTAACAGGTCCTAAACTGTCGGCTACGCTTCAGCCTCTGTTCCACCGATGAAATGTTGCATCTCTCTGCCTGTTTTACAAGTGTTTTAATGGTATATGCTCTGACAAACTACGAGCCCTTGTACCCCCTCGACGTAAATATCCTTGACAAACCCAACAAGCAGCAAAGTCGCACCCCTACACAGTAAAGATCCTCAGATGCCAGAAAACATTCTAATCTAATAGTTTCTTCCTCAAAACTGCTGGGAATTCCTTTCCAGGTTCCTGCTTCCTCGACTGTACTGACATGCAGAAGTTCAAGTATAATATAAACAGACATCTTGCTGCTCAACTCCCTACATAGTATTCCTGTTATTTATGTCCCAGATTGTAGCCCCCTACATAAAAGTGGCACTGTGCCTTGTCTGGAGTGAAAATGCAATAAAAAAAATATAATTTAACGAATATTTTTCCACTTCATTATTTACGCTATTCCTAACCCTAACCCGTTTTTCTTCCTTTTCTTTTTAACATTAATTACAAAAACACGCCACCCACTTGCTTGTAAAAAAACAAAGCGCTTCAATCGCCTACAGATAATAAGACAAACAAAAACGTTTCATCTAAAAAACGGAAACAATTTTATTATCTTGCAGCAAATATCTGACGTAAACGCTGAATTTTATAGACTAAAAAAAAAAAAGTCGCCCAACAGGATATTTTATTTTAATAGTGCTAGCCGCTTAACGAAAATATGTCAGTAAACACTTAACGATAATAATTATGTGTCGTGATCATAGAGTCTTGGTAAAGGCCAACTTGGGACATCTCCGAATAGAGTCAACAACCACATTAACGTTTAACGTATATATATATATATATATATATATATATATATATATATATATATATATATATATATATATATATATATATATAAGTGAAAGTGTCTGTCTGTCTGTCTGTGTGTCTGTGTACATTTTCCTTCGCGTTAATTCTGTTAATTTTCAGTCTACAGACTCGAAATTTGATATACAGGTTACTGAGATTTGGGAAAATCGATGTGATCGGTTTTCGTCCAGAAATTTGGCTATTAAGGGGGTCAAATTTCAACGATTTGACCTTTGAGAACTCTACCAAACTCCTCCGACAATTTTGGGTCTAAACACTTGACATTTTAGATATAGGTTCCTTGAACATCGATCTAACTTAATAACTTGATTTGAGCCCAAAAAAAATAAATGTTAAGGGATCATAATAGGGGGTCAAATTTTAAAAAGAATTACCTTTCTTTTCTTTTTTTTTTTTTTGCTCAACATACACCTGCAAAAAAACCCGGGCAACGCCGGGCGGAACTGCTAGTCTATATATCTATAAAAGTGAAAGTGTCTGTCTGTCTGTCTGTGTGTGTCTCTGTGTATGTACATTTCCCTACGCAATAACTCTGTCAATTTTTAGTCTACAGACTCGAAATTTGATATACAAGTTACTGAGATTTGGAAAAATCGACGTGATCGGTTTTTGGCCAGAAATGTGTCGATTAAGGGGTCAAATTTCAACGATTTGACTTTTGAGAACTCTACCAAACTCCTCCGACAATTTTGGGTCTACACACTTGAAATTTTAAATATACGTTCTTTGGACATGGATCTAACTGAATAACTTGATTTTAGCCCAAAACAATAAATTTTAAAGGGTCATAATATGGGTCAAAGTTTTAAAAAAATGACCGCTTTTTTTTTTGCTCAACATACACCTCCAAAAACGCCGGGCACCCATGCTAGTATATCTATAAAAGAGAACGTGTCTGTCTGTCTGTCTGTGTCTGTCTGTGTACATTTTCCTATGCAATAACTCTGTCAATTTTTAGTCTACAGACTCGAAATTTGATATACATGGTACTGAGAGTTGGGAAAACTTTTGTAATCAGTTTTCGGCCAGTAATGTGACTGTTAAGGGGTCAAAGTTCAACTATTTGACCTTTGAGAACTCTAGAAAACCCCTCCGCCAATTTAGGGTCTAAACACTTGAAATTTTAGATATATGTTCCTTGGACATGGATCTAACTTAATAACTTGATTTGAGCCCAAAACAATAAATATTAAGAGGTTATAAGAGTGGTCAAAGTTTGAAAAAATTTGACCTCTGCGGTCTCTACCAAATTACTTAGACAATTTCTGGTCTAAATATTTGAAAATTTACATAAAGGGTATTCAGAGATAGGGAAAGCTTTTTAATTGGTTTGGGTCGAAATTTTTTAGTTACCAATACATAAATGTAAAATGCTTGCATGTCTGCCTAAAACTTTTGACGGAGCCGACGGATTTTCTCAAGATCAGTATCGTTTTTAAATTCGACTTTTCAGATGACAAATATCGAAAAATTGGCTAAAAACATTAACTGGGCACTTTTCTACAAGGAGGGGTCGCTTTTTTCGCCGATATTGTCGAAAGTCATCCCCTCTTTTCAACTGTCTAGCCGTAATTTCAACCTAGACCACTTCCAGTTTGGCGGTAGTCGTAACAGCAAAGACGTCACGTTTTTTCCCATTCTTTTCCTCCTTCGGGCAACGCTGGGCTGAAATTCTAGTATATATATATATATATATATATATATATATATATATATATATATATATACAAAAAATATATATATATACAAAAAATATATACATATATATATACATACATATATATGCATACATATATATATATACATCCATTCATAGATATGCATATATATACATTCATTCATATATATACATACATATATATGTATACATTCATTCATATATATATATATATATATATATATATATATATATACATTCATTCATATATATACATACGTATATATATACATTCATTCATATATATATACATACGTATATATACATTCATTCATATATATATATATATATATATATATATATATATATATATATATATATATATATGTATGTATGACTACTTTATTTAATCACATAAATTAATATACGAAAATGTAATTTAATGTGTAAATTTTCAGTATTTACTTCAACACTGCTCAAGACATAGGTAGAGCTAGGTAGTAAGTTATTGCCATATATATTTTTATAACTTACTATATATATATATATCGTCGATTGTGTTAAATGGGATTATTTTGTCATCGGAGAAGAAAGAGATAGAGACAGCAGGAAAAAAAGGGAAGAAAAAAAGAAAAGGAAATGAGTGGCATAAAGCCATCTTTTTTGAAGCCGAACATCGGAGGAAAGTACAGGAGTATATATTCAATCGCTTGATTTTATTTTTGAATCCTATATATATATATATATATATATATATATATATATATATATATATATATATATATATGTGTGTGTGTGTGTGTGTGTGTGTGTGTGTGTGTATAAAAAGAAAGAAGGGAGAAAGAGAAACATATATAAAAAAAGGAGTGAAAAGAAGAAAATAGAATTTCTCCCCTTTTAAAGACACTGTCGCTTTACCAATCATTTTACTCTCAAATATGCGTTCTGTTTGAACTAGTGTGATTTTGCGTCATTCACAATCTTCTCGATCCCATGAAAGGAAATAGATGGAAAAAAAAAAATTTTTTTAAAGAAAGAAAAAGAATTCTCACTGTAAAAAACATTGTTGTTTACTGAGCGTTTTTGTCTTAAATATGTGTTTATGTTTTTCTTTCTTTCTTCAGATAATGATTTTCTCGTGTTCAACTTTTGCAACTGCGACAATTCTCATGCTGGTCGTGTAACATGCATCTCATTTTCAGTCGCTTTTATTCTTCTTTCGGTGTTGAAAACATACCTCTTTTCCTACTAAGAAAAAAGAGGGTTGGCTCTGCATTACAAGAATTCGAACCGTTTGTTTGAAAGTGGGTCCGTAGATCATAAACAGGGTTCAATCACCAGGGGTCACTAAGATACTTGTAATGCAGAACCAACCCTCTTTTTCCTAGTAGGAAAAGAAGCATGTTCTCAACACCCAAAGAAGGTCGCAGGTTGCAACGACCGAAACGTTGTGCTAATAACACTCAAGATGAAAATAATAGTTCGATTAATCAACGTTCATCACAAGCATTCACATCACATCAAAAATTCAGAATTCCTTTTATTTTTGTTATTATGTTCAAGAAAAATAAAAATACCCCCTCCCCCCTCCCAAATATATGAACTATATTTTCCCGCGTTCACGTGTCCTCATTCCATTATCTTTTGTATATCCCCCCATGCATATATCTGTTACATTTTTATTTTGGTTCATATGCTTTACTTTCCGTATTTTGTCTCTTTATTGAACTTAATTTCGAACGTTTTGATATTCGTACGAAATTACCTTTGGAATGACGCCACTGAATCCAACGCAAAAATCTTCCTTTTCGAATCCTGCCGCCAAGGAGAGTGGGCGTGTGCTTCATTGTCTGCCCTGCCGTGGACAAGGATTCCTGAGCCTTTCCTTCTAGAAGTACAACCCGGCAAGAAGAAAGCACTGTCGTGATGAGGTAAACACTTCCTTAAAACTTTTTATATACGCAGCGATGGTACATGAGTATTTTGAAGAAAAGAAATTTGGAGTAATTTCAAAGCCTTTAAACTAACAGTAAAAAAGGCAAATCTTAAAACTTGTAAGTCCTTCCTCAAAAATGTATTGAATTTATTTTGTGTATGTTTTGAAAGCACTCATTCTTAATTTTCATTTTAATGATAGTTGTTCGTTGTAGCGACGTAATGTTTCTGAAAAATTATTATTTTTTAATTGTTACAATCTACGATGCTTTATTTTCATAAAAAATTTAAATTTATGCATATTTTATTTTTTAGTATTTAAAACTATAACTTTAGTAAAGGTGTTTTTTGTTTAATTAGTTTTGTAAAATTTTTAAAATGATAATGGGTTCATTATATTCCGTGATCGTTATTTAATAAATTCTGAAAATTTCATTAAAATTGGTTGATTTCCTGAAAAATATTATTCGTTAAAAAAATATATTGTTGTTCGTTTTGATTAAAAAATATATTTATTTTTTGTTCGTTTTAATTTAAAAAATATTTCTCGTTTATTTTTAAGTTGATTGTTTCAAACTTGTTTATTGCCTAAATTCATATTTCATGAAAAGAAAGAAACTAAGAAGTGGCGGGAAATCTTAGCTTGATTGCTGAACATCATCAGGTTTCTCACCAAACAGAATATGGCATTACGAGGTCACCGGGAAGACATCCATGATGATGAAAGAGGTCATTCCGTGAACATTTGGTGAAAGTTTACTTGGGAAAGAAAATCGCTACTTCTTATGTCACCAGAACTTCCAAATGAATTTGTGAACATTTTGGCAAAGCAGACGAGAAAGAAAATCATCGATCAAGAAAAGCAAGTATTTTTGCATAATCTTTGATAACACTCTTGATGTATCCCACAAGGACAAGATAAGTGAGGTGTTGCGCTACGTAAAAATTGACGAAAATGAAGTGGAGGTGGAGAATTCATTTCTCCGCTTCAGCAAGACAAAAGGTAAAAGCGCGGAGGGCATTTCTAAACTGAATTTGAGGGAACTGTAGAACGATGGGATTCAGATTGGTGACTGTATTGGCCAGGCATTTGACAATGCTGCTGTTATGGCAGGCCACCGATTGGGTGTACAGAAATGCATCTCCGAAATCAACCAATAAGCTCTATTTGTCCCATCCATAGCCTCGAGCCCCTCAAGAGGCATAGGCCATCACCAACTTTGTAGATGCTTTTGTAGTGAGGAATTCTTTTTTCAGGATGAGGGTGCTGGTTCCATGCCCAACCTTCCGAGAAGGTACAAAGTGCCTAGCCTTCCCAAATGGTCACGCATCTGGTACTGCCCAGGCTCAACGTTGCTTAACTTTGGTGATCTAGCGCGGATCAGTGTGTCAACATGATTGTGCTGTACAAAATAGAAAGCTCTATTTGTGCCATGCACAAACCATTCACTAAATCTGGCTTGTGTATGTGAAGCTTCTGTAATGGTTCACCCTGTTACATTTTTTAGCACACTGGATCCATTATTCTCGTTCTTTTCTGTATCTACACACCCCTGAGATGTCTTGATTCAGTTGACCGGTCTAAATATGAGGGGTGTGCAATAAGTAATGCCTCTGACCCACTTCCAGTTGTCTGATCTAGCTGCAATTTTGCATGTGTAATAATTTATATCTCTACGGGTTATGTGGCAAATTACAGCTCAGAACTAATTGTGGTTTCTGTTTTACAGGTGTTTGAACTGAGTCAGGTGTGAAATGGAGCCTGTTGAATGTCGAGCAGTGATCCGGTTTCTGTATTTGAAAGGACGCACACCATAGGAGACTTTTGATGAAATGAAAGAAACTTATGGTGATAATGCCCCATCATATGACTTTGTAAAACGCTGGAATTGTGAATTCAAACATGGCCGGAAGTCTGTGGAAACAGCTCCCAGACCTGGTCGCGCCCCCTTCTGCCATTGATGAGGCATTTGTCCGTCAAGTTGAGGCTGCCATTTTGGAAGATTGGCGAATTTCTATTTGCCAAATAGCCCAAGATGTCAAGATAGTACAGGGTCTGTGGAGACTATCATTCATGACCATTTGCATATGCATAAGGTGTCTGCCAGATGGATTCTCAGGTTGATCACACCATTCCAGAAGTGAGAATGCGTCGAGTGCTCGAGTATGAATTTGGAGATGTGCCAAGAAGATGAGTCAAAGTTTTTCAAAAGACTGATTACACAGGATGAAACCTGGGTCCATCACTATGATTCAGAGACCAAAGCCCAGTCAATGCAGTGGAAGCACTTGGATTCACCACCTCCAAAGAAGGCAAGGGTGCAGCCCTCTGCTGGCAAGGTCATGCTCACAGTCTTATGGGACCAGGACGGAGTAGTGATGACAGATTTCCTGGCAAAGGGTACCACAATTACAGGAGCCTATTATGCTTCACTTTTGAGGAAATTAAAGCAAGCTATCAAAATCAAGAGGCGGGGTAAGATCAGCAAAGGTACCCTCCTCCTGCAGGACAACGCTCCCGTCCATAACTCGCCAGATCAGAAGTACGGGCATGTGGTTATGAAATCTTCCCCATCCTCCCTACTTTCCTGACCTTTCACTCTCTGACTTTCACCTCTTCCCAGCCATGACGTTGTTTTTGAAAGGAAAGCGTTTCCCAGATGATGCAGCCTTGATTTCTGAAGTCACGTCATGGTTGGAGGACCAACCTGAGGTGTTCTACAAAAACGGTCTCCAGAGCTGCATGAAATGATGGGAGAAATGCATAACTCCAGGTGGTTCCTATGTAGAGAAAGACTAAATACTGTGCCAAGTTTCGTTGCTCTACTGCTATGGGAAGTGGGTCAGGGGCATTACTTATTGCACGCCCCTCGTATCAAACGGGCTGTGGAAAGTAAATGTGATAAAAAAATTATTGGAAGTCGTCATTGCTCTGGAACAGCTTACAGAAGAAGGAAGAAAATGCAACCACAAGATCAGATGCATTTTTAATTCTCAACTTGGTACTGTCGTTTCTGTTTCTTTTATTTCTGAACTTTTGGAAAACTATTCTCCCAGAAATCAATGATGTACAGAAGTATCTTCAAACAAAAGGGCTGGATCTGCAACAAAGTTCTCTCAGACTGACGCCATTGAGAAATTGGCTTGTTCGGAATGAATAAAATATGATGGACACTGCAATAGATGAGTCCAAAAAACTCTGCTCTAAAATGCGGATAAGCATGAGGCGTCGTGTCCGCAAAATAGAAACGAATGGATGGAAAAGGATTGACTGATACAGCAGTGGGGTTTGATACTGAGTTGAGTCAGGAAATGCTGTCAAGTTGACTGAAGAACTATCTTGCAAGTAAATACACTTTTCTTACATCATCAAATCTGCTTGATGATAATTATGATTGTCAGCTTGGCGAAGTTGACGAAGATATAGAAAAAGAGCAATTCTTTGCCGAAAAGGAGAGATTACAGTATTTTATGAATGTTTCAGGAAAAGACAAAATCAATGAACTTAAACTTTTGAACTTCATACAGAGATAGCAGCTTGGGGATTCCGTGCTTAATGTTGTGATCTTACTGCACATTTTCCTTACCCAAGTTATTAGCGTTGCCAGCTGTGAGTGCTCTTTCTCGAAACGGAACTTCATAAAAAGCTACTTTCGATCAACAATGAGCTAGACCAGGCTTACAAACTTGGCAATCCTTTTCATAGGGAGGGAACTTGTCGGTAAAGTGAATTTTGGTGAATTTATTGATAACTTTAATGAAAAAAAAGAGCGAAAAGTCTGTAAATTTTCAACCATCTTGATACCTAGCAGCAGTTCTCTCACAAAAATAAATTTATAGCATTATTGGCAATTTATAAATACATTTATTCAAAATTTTTAAAAACTATTTTTTAATGGGTTGAAACATTAACAAAAAAAGTAAATAAAAATGAGTTTATCATTTTATAACATTTTCAGGTTTTCAAATTTTCGCATTTAAATTAAAAAAAAAATTCTAAAATGTGTGACTCTGCATTTTTTAAATTTTGTGCTTAAACCGAGCGACTACACACACTGACTTCAAAAAGACGTTTTTTTCACTTTGGGAGGCTCGACCTCTTAATAACAACATTATGATGAAAAAGAAATTTACATCAGACTATCCTCTCCTTTTTTGGCAAAAATTTAGACTTTACCAACAATAAAAAAAAAATAAATAAAAATAATTTTATCATTTCATAACATTTTTAAGGTTTTCAAATGTTCTCATTTAAATTTATTATTATTATATTTGTTTGTGTAACCAATTAATTTAATTTAACAACTTTTTATAATTTTAATTATTTTGTTTGGAAAAATATTTGGTTTCCTTTGTTTACATATCCAATCTTTACTTGTTTATGTAGCCAGTTAATTTAATTTAACACTGTTTTTTCAATAATTTGAATACGTTTTTGTTTTGAAAAATCTTTAGTTTTCTTTGACGACGACTGCATATGTATAGCAGTACTGTAATAAGATGAAAGTTTAGGACAAATAGCAACAGTCTAAAATTAGACTCTTGATTGTAGTTCTATGAAAAATATTTTGAGGGCTTTTTGGAATTTTGAAGGTTAACATATTATCATATGCTAGTAGGAGGGGGGAGTTGCAAATCTTACAACTGCTCTAGGCGGCAAAAACAATTGCGTATATAAATTTAACTTGAACATGGTAGCTGAAAAATAGTCAGTATTCTGCATACAACCACCACAAAACAGCAATGCTTGCCAGTGACATGAAGTGACACTAACCACCTTAACAGAGCAATGACCACCATGGATGACAGTGTCTATCACTGGATGACAGTGTCTGTCATTGGATGACAGTGCCCAACAACTGAAAACAGATGTTTTACCCACCAGTGCCCGCACCTGTCAAGATGTGACATCACAAGTGCCCAACACTGCCATAAAGTGACAGTAACCACTTTAAAGAAGCAATAATCACTATTGATGATGGTACCCACCACTGGATAACAGTGCCCGATAATTGAAGACAGTGTCCACTGGTGCACATCCATCTTAAGAAGTGACTTTTCAAGTTTAAAAAATAAACATCCATTTTGGTCATCAAAATTATTTCATACATAATACGCATTACATATTATTCTTTGTATGCAAGCTTATCAGTTAGTAAATGCACTTAACAGTTAATTAATCAGCACTTATATAGAATACAGATAGTGCTAAAATAATAACATTATTATTTCCAAACTCTTGGACAAAGAGGGGTTTATTAAAATCCCATTCTACTTGGAAGTAAGGGACGAGAAGCTCCTCATTATTGTTGTGGGCAGACAGCTGTCTTGTTTAGTATGTAGAGAAACAGAACACATCACCATGGAGTGCACCCAAAAGAGACTCCAACCTAGCTTGAAGTGGACCAATACCTAATGGTTTCCCTAACCGTGAGGGAACTCCACCCCCTCCAAGAAACTGTTAAAGATGACACGTTCTCATAGGACTCTGATCATGAGCCTTGGCAAATTGTACCGAGGAAGAAGATCCCTGCCAACCTGACACTAGATCAAATGCAGGAAAAGGCCATGTTAAAAATTGACCATCGGGTTAGAGAGAAGTACATAGAATTAGTAAAATTAGATGCCCTGAAATGTGGACACCCCGAAATCCCCCAGCAAACCACAACCTCTTCCCTTTAAAAAAAAAAAATTCCACTACCCCCCCTCCCAAACTGTCAACATCCAAAGTCTACCCCAGTTCCAAAAAAGGCCCTATCCATGATTCATACCTCCAGTGACAATTAAAAGTCTGCTCCAACCCAGAAGAGTGCAGAGTTCCTTCCTGGAAAAGGAGGAGAAAAGGACACTCTACCTCCCTGACATTTGTTCAGTCAGTGACTCCTATACAACACAGTTCATTACAAAAATGCTGACCTGATGAAGACAATGAGTTTCAGAGAAGTGGCTGGAATGCTGGTCGAAGACCCCAGCAATTCCCTGAATGCCAAATGGATACTAACCGTCCTCCAGAAGAGAGAGGAGGCAAATAAAGCCTTTCAACTTTTACGTCCTCCAGTAATTTTCAAAAACTCGGATATCAAAAATTTGTGATAATGTTGTGTAGGGCAAGCCCCTGTAAAGGATAGCAAACTAATCTATCGTTTGCATGTCAGCAGCATCTCCCATGATGATGATGGGTTCATTGATACACAGATGAGAGAGCCATCAGCGTGCTAATGACCTTGCTGTTTGTTTTTGGATCTCAACCCTAAGGCACCATAATGGATCTGAAGCTTAAAGGTGCGAATGTTCCAAGGCCAACTTCCACAAATTTAGTCTGAGCTTTTCACATGTCTGTGCTAAAATTGATAGGGAAGTTTTTGGAATTAAATCTGAATTGTATTTTTATTTATTTATTTATTTTTTTTTTTTGTCCGCAAGAACCTGTGGCGCAGTGGTTTGAGTACTTGGAAAAATCAATTGTAGAAAGTGATATTCTCCTGAAGTTTGGGGCAACTGAAAAATATAATTGTGAATTACTTAGGACCTCTATCCAGTCATGGCTAATGGAACAAGAGCACGCTACCCCCGTGAAGTAAATAAAGGGTTCCGCTCGAAATTCCTGAGTTCGACAAGATACACTGGAAAAAGGTCAGAGGTTACATCGTCCGAAACGTTGTGAAAATCATAATCAAGATGATAATAGTAGTCCACTGAATCGAAATAATATGGATAACCCATCCTCATCTCAAAAATTCAGAAACAATATTTTGATACATTAAGCACAAGGATGTTGTTTTTGTTAAAATTTTGTGTACAAAGAAAATTCTCACCGAGTACAAAAATGAAAAGAAAAAGTTCCCAATGGGTTAAAATCTTAAAAAAATCTTTTGGTTGAAATCGCAAGCGAATGTTTGACATCAGGTAGAATACCTCATTCGTGAAAAAAAAAAAAAAAAAAAAAAAAAAATGAAGCATGCATGGTCCCTAGGAGTGAACGATGCATAAAACAAACGACTAAGTTCATTTATTTCTCCTATTTAGCCCGAAAGTCCCCAGGGGACGTCAAATCCTGGTGAAAATGAATAAACGGTGCAGTTTTAGGCCTTAACGAGTTCTGCACCATGCAAAAAAAGAAATGACCAAGTCCATCATTTGCCCCACCTATTTAGGCCCAAAAGTCCCCAAAGCCTTAACATATTTAAATTTGAGTTCAACACCATGCAAAACTGCTAAATAGACATACACAGAAAATTTTGGACAAATATGGTAAAATAGTCCCAAAAATGGAGTGTTTTTTTTAGCCCTAAAAGAGCCCCTGTTATCGTGACGTATAGACAAACAGGTATATAGAAATTAGTTGCAACTTTTCAGAAACTTTTATAAAAATATAAGGCATCAAATTTTTCTAAGCACAAAATTTTCAATTTTAGCCATTTTAACCCAAAAAGGCACACTTGGGGATACAGCAACCAGAATTTTCTTGGAAAATCTGTTCTGTTTTTTTTTTTTTTTTTTTTACTAATATTATGTTTAATGTTTGTACAAAATTTCAAAAAATTCCAAAAGAAAAGTGCAGACAGATGAGCGAACAAAGGTGAATTTACAAGTCCACCCTCCTTTTGTCCGGGTACCAATAACATTCTTACATCATTTTTCTGTTATTATCAAATGGTGGAAATACAAATAAGCATTGAACTGTAAGAAATTGACAAAGTAACTTATTTATTAGAGTTTTATTATTCATTACTTTCTCACAGGTTTTCCTTAGCCTTCCTCCCTAACTAAACCTGCCACCTTAGCTGGTTTACATTTACAAACCTAAGAACTCTTATACATTCTTTCAGTGTGACTATACCATAAAGGTCTACTCTTTCGCACACATCTTTCTTTACGATCCAGATTTAATCTTTCTCTGAGGTCATCAGATCTAAGTTGGCTTGACTACTTGCATTACCATTGCATGATTTTCATCTTTCTTTCCATACAATGCATGTCCTCAATTCGCATTGGTCAGTTTTCACTTCCATGTATCATCACACTGTATACATATGCTTCATAGAATATTCTCTTGAGTAACAGTGGCAACTCTCTGCTGGTTAGTAATGGCAGAAGTTCCCTGAACTGATTTCATTTATTTAGGGAATGAATGAAATGTTGTTGTACTATCTATATACAAAGTTAGGCATATGTATGTTTATCTATTTCCCTGGATATGAGTCATTCCTAAACTAATTAACTGATCATTATAAATTTTGAAGACTAGCTGTTTGATGTAAAAAGGTGAGCTTTAAGATGGTGGAAGCCTTTTCTCAAAATTCAGATACTTCAATTTTAAAAATAGATATTAGACTTAAATTAATAAATATTCATCCAAACTTCAGTTTCTTTGAAGCATTTTAAAGAGTTTTAGGGAAAATAAAAACCTCCATTTTGAAAATTAAAATATTTCAGATTTGCATGGAATTTGACCATAGTCCTTAATCTATATATCCATAAAAGTGAAATTGTGTGTACATTTCCCTACCAAACTACTGTCAATTTTCAGTCTACAGACTCGCAATTTCACATAAGAAATATTAAAATTTGAGAAAATCTTTTAAATCAGTTTTCAGCCAGAAATTTGCCTATCAAGGGGTCAAAGTTCAACGATTTGAAACCTTTACCAAGCTCCTCAGTCAATTTTGAGTCTAAACACTTGAAATTTTAGATGTAGGTTATTTGGACATGGATCAAACTTTAATTTGATTTGAACCCTAAGCAATAAAGGTTCAGGGGATTAAAATTGGGGGCAAAGTTTAAAAAAATTTGACCTCTGTGGTCTCTACCAAATTACTCAGCCAATTTTTAGTCTAAACATTTGAAATTTTACATAAAGTGTATTAAGACATATTGCAAGCTTTTTAATTGGTTTTTGGCCAAAAATTCAGTTGCCAAGGGGTCAAAGTTCAAAAGATTTGACCTTTGTGGTCTCTAGCAAACTATTCAGCCAATTTTGGGTTTAACCACTTGAAATTTTAGATGTAGGTTAACTTGACCGGAGTCAAACTTTAATATATATATAACACACACACACACACACACACACACACACAATTACAAACAGTACATAGGGCCTGAGCAAAGCCGGGCTGAAATGCTAGTTAAAAATGATTCTCTAAATTTCAATTTCCTAAGGATCCCTAAAACTTAAAATTTAGATGCTTTCTAGAATGAAAATCATAATGGATTCTGATCAAAATGCAAATAAGGATTCTAGTCCTAAGATTTAGTAATATTTTAACTTTATTTTAATCTTTGTAAAGGGAGATAAAAGTGGTGCAAAACTGTTCCATTAGGGTGCTATATATTTGGACCCTATGCCAGTAAGTAGAGATTATGTTAACTAGTATGAATTTCGGTGAGGGTTATTTTAAGTAGATGTTAGGAGGATAACCTGGCGGCAAATGAAAATAGACCCAGTGCACTTAGTGTGAGCAAGGCGAGTGGGGGTGGGTGTCAAGGGTTAGCTCCTAAAATGAAAACGTGCTAGAAGTAGGTGTTGATGATTAGATAGAAATTACATCACAATTTCAGAACAGAATTTCCAGGAGTCAAGGAAGCAACCAGACCAGATGTGCACAACTATATAGAAATCTAAGTGATTTTCCTTAAAAAAAAAAAAAAAAAAAAAAAAAAAAAAAAAAAAAAATGGTTGAACGGACAGTTTTAAGGCTAATTAAGAAAATTGAATAAGGAATTTATTTTAGTCTCTCCCTTTGTGAATGAACTTTCATTCCGTAATAAAACCTTTGAAACTACCATAAGTCTCCATGGCTTCAAGTTTTACTTGTTTAAGTTAAGAAAAATAATGACCGAACACATATACAAAAGACATTAATTGATTTGATTTTTTTTTTATCGTTAACTAGCGATAACCCATGTGTATGCATTTGTTGTAAGACACCATGTGCTTCCCTTCGTTTAAGGTTTTATTTATGAAAATGTAACACGAGGAAATAGATTCTACCTGTTCTGCGACAAGTATTCTTATACTTTTTTGAAACAAGAAAATAAAGAATCACAACATTGAAACATGCACGCACGTAAAAATATTTTTTTTAAATATCCAAAAACAATAAAAAATATCAAGTAAAATATAAAAAATACAAATATGTTTTTATAATAATAAAAAAAAAATGAACAAGAGATGTTTGTTTTTTTGTTCAAATTTTATTTTTAGCTGTTTTAAATTTGAGAAGAAGAATTTGATTCGCTCCTTTCCTCCTCTCAATCTTTATTTTCCAATTGGCTAAATTTATAGGAAGAAACTTTCCACGTCACTGATCCACTAAATATGAACAGGCATTTTAGAAGGAGCTGGACAAAGATGCACTTGAACGAGGGAAATATTCTGTAAAACCATTTTTTTTTTTTTTTAATAAGGGAGAGGTGGGGTGGGACCTTAGGGAGGAGGAATAGGAGGAGAGAAAGAGAGAAAAAAAAATCATCAGCTATGATTATTTGGAGCTGGGGTAAAGGAAATTGGACATATAACCGGGGAAGGAGAGGGAGAGGGTTGGGAGAAAAAATATAAATGTTCAGATTAACCAAAATGATGAAGAGAAAGTAAGAAAAAGTTGTCGTGGAAGAGATATGAAGAGAAATAAACTTTTTTCAGTATCTTTTTTTTTATGTGAGGGGGACTTTTTAAAAGATGCGACTGTGTAAAATATATGTATATATATATATATATATATGTACACACGCACACACAGTGTAAACCTCAAAATGAATACAAAGAAAAAAAAAAAAAATATTAAGCCATTTTGATACACTGCATATAACTATAAGAAATAGATCCAAGATATTCTAGATTATAAAAGCTGGTGGCATTATTATTATTATTATTATATATATATATATATATATATATATGGATTTCAATTTTGACCATACTAAAAATCATGTTCAGCAAAACTTTATTTAAGCAGCCATTTTGTCTTCAAAGGCTATACAATCAAACAAGGTTTGAATATTACAACATTACACACACACACATATATATATGTATACGTATGTGTGTGTGTACATATGGTCAATTGAGGATTAAGATGAGGGAATGGCGGCTCAGATGGTTCGGACACATGTTGAAGGCCAACTATGAGACCATCGCGAAACTTGCATTTAAATTTGAAGTTACCAGGAAGCAAATAAAAGGAAGGTTGATGGGCAAACACCCTGCACAGCCTTCTCAGACCAAGCCCATGAGCGTGCCAAATAGAGGCAAAGATCCATTATTGAGAACCCCCGTTGTAGCTCGGGACCAATGCAAAGAAACGAAAACAAAGTGTATGTGTTTTTGTATAGGAAAAATGGCCAGAGTGCTCAATTATACATACAAGAGCAGATTATTTTTTATTTATTTCAAAGAATACTATATATTAGTTTGATCATAGATTAATATCTTCATGTCATGGAAGCACTGGAAACTCAGCCCACAGCCTTAAAGATACCTAATGTCCCTGCTTTTCAGTCAATCTTATAAATTAACATCATATATGTAGGTTGTGCTACAGAAGTATTAGGTTACAATAACATTGTCTAAATAAGAGGTACACCAGGTATCTTCTATCCTGTGGGTTGAGTTTTCATTGTTTCCATGAAACCAAAAGGTATTGATGGATGATCAAATTAATGTATAGTGCCCTTTGCAATAAATAAATATGAATATATATATATTTGCTCATCTTAAAGAGTTTATTAATAGTGGTTGATGATTAAAAAAAAAAATTTTTTGAGCTAAGCAAATTCAATAAACTGAACAGCAAACTGATTATCCAACACGATGAGCAACAGTGAACACCTTTCATACTAGATGTAGTTGACATATATATATATATATATGTTGATACCTACAAACATGCATGAGAATACAGCATTCTTTAAATTCAGTAGTAGAACCATAAGTTTCATAATATATACACACCAGGTATTCCAGAAAATTGTTAAACCAGCATTTTCTGTGGTAACTCCTAAAAGTATATTTGTACAGAGGTATGAAACAATGAGTACGTAAAGTTGAAAAGCAAATTATCTTTAAGATGTTGTAGATATCTACAATAGCAGATGTAGGCATCATATATTATGGTAGGCTTCTCCTTGTTGTGAAGAAATCAAACAGGTTTATCAGTTCCTTGTGCAAATATACATTTGATAACTTCCAAAAATGTTGGTTAACTTTTTCTGAGACACCTCATGTGTGTGTGTATGTGCGCGCGAGAGTAATATATATTACTCATGTATCATGAGTTAGTTGAAAAATACAATAAAGTGCTCAATTGTAGGTTCTACAAGAGCTAAAATATTTTATTTAAAAAAAAAACTATACAAGAAGTTTTCACCTACTGAACTGTGCTGAAGAGTCAGTCTATCACTATAAACCGGTTTCTACTTCAAACCCATCATGGTGAGATGGATGTAACCTTGGTACACCCAACAGACACTAAGGTATAGTTTTTAAACAGAATACTTTATATATATTTATATGTGTGTGTGTGTGTGTGTGTGTGTGTGTAAAATGCCACATTTGTTTTCAGGCCATCACGTGAGTATGAAATGTTAAGCAGGGGAGGAAGAAAGGTGCATGTAAGCAGGTTTTGATTTCTTTTCTCTTTAATATAAGGATATAATTAAAAAAAAAAGCTGAACTCCTGTAGAGACCGCCAAACTCAAATGTAAGATCAATGATGGCAAATCAGCATATATGCACTTATACAGATTGACTAAAATATGGAAAAAAAAAAAAAAAAAAAAAAATGATGAAAAGAAAAAGAGGATATAGAAGCAACAAGTTATGTAACTTAAGCCTAAACAAATTTAGATTCTGATTTTCCGAGATAAAAATAAAATATTATGACAGGAAGTGAATCCTTTTTGTGTAGTTTACTTTTCCCTTAACAATGGCGAGAGAGAAAGTTTATGACAGTCCAGTTACAACACGACGCATCCACCTTTCTTCTTCTTCTTCACTTGAAGAGCTGCTCTAGTCGCAGTCTCAAACACCTCGCGAACTCCGTCTTTGGTCTTGGCGGAGCATTCTAAGTAGCTGTAGGCGTTAATTTTCTCGGCCATGGCACGGCCCTCTTCTGGTCGTACAGGCTCCTGCTTCATCTTCATGAGTTCCCGCTTTGTGTTTTCATCATTACGAAGATCCTTTTTGTTGCCGACGAGAATGATGGGCACATTTGGGCAGAAGTGTTTCACCTCGGGTGTCCACTTTTCAGGGATATTCTCTAAACTGTCAGGACTGTCGATGGAGAAACACATTAGAATCACGTCCGTATCTGGGTAAGACAGAGGCCTCAGTCGATCGTAATCCTCTTGGCCAGCTGTATCCCATAGAGCCAATTCAACCTGAAATTTAAAATGAAAAGATGCTTTTAATCAAAATAGTAAAATGAGAAGAAAACATAATAGCTGTAACCGCGACCTTCTCAATCAGTCAAATAGCATAAGCCTATTTTTGTTTTTATGTCTCTTTGTCTTAAAAGAAGGAATGAAGATTACAATCTGCATAAGGTATTAAATGTTGTATTTCTGCTATGTTTAAATGTGGTGATACTGATATAGGAACATAAAATTTATCTTTATTGTTACTGAGGGTTAGGGGTTAGGGTTAGTTGTATGGGAATTCAACAAGTTAATTCTTCTCACTCATCATATAACCATTTGTGACTACCTGAAACCTCACTATGAGACAACAGTTTCTGTAATCACATCCAAGAGCATTTTATTAGGCTACTGTCATTTCACTGAATTGACCCGACCAATTACACCTGTGTAACCTTTTGCTACAAATGAGTTTTCAAACATACTTTTACCTTATTTCCATTTTAACAATTGATCAAGTTTGTTGTTTCTTCCCGTGCAGGTATCCATGTCACCCTCCATATTTTTTTTTTTTTATTCAAATGACCTTTTCGTAGATTTGATCATTATTTTTCTTTGCATTTGGTCAGATGCATGCTTTTGTCATGATTTCTCAGACGCAATGGAGATATTTAACATTTTCATAGCGGACAATTATTTTATGCCTTATGTTTCAACTTTTTTTTTTTTTCCTCTTTACTTAGCTTTTAAGTTTTTAATTTAAAAACTTGGATCGTGAATAATGACATCCATTATTTCTTTAAATATACGTAACTTAAAATATGCACATACACATTAGTGTGTATTTCAAAAGTTCAAAGCATTAATTATTTCAAATATCTGAAACTTGAAATCATGTTTAAAATTTTTTAAAGAACACACTTATATGTAAAGCACGGATCATACAAGGGGCATGCAATAAGTAATGCCCCTGACCCACTTCCCATAGCAGTAGAGCAACGAAACTTGGCACAGTTATTAGTCTTTCTCTACATAGGAACCACTCAGAGTTATGCATTTTTCCCATCATTTGATGCAGCTCTGGAGACCGTTTTTGTAGAACACCACAGGTTAGTTCTCCAACCACGATGTGACTTCAGAAATCAAGGCTGCATCATCTGGGAAACGCTTTCCTTTCAAAAACAACGTCATGGCTGGGAAGAGGTGAAAGTCAGAGGATGAAAGGTCAGGAAAGCAGGGAGGATGGGAAAGATTTCATAACCACACGCCCGTGCTTCTGATCTGGTGAGTTGTGGACCAGAGCGTTGTCCTGCAGGAGGAAGGTACCTTAACTGATTTTGCCTTGCCTCTTGATAGCTCCCCTTAATTTCCTCAAAAGTGAAGCATAATAGGCTCCTGTAATTGTGGTACCCTTTGCCAGGAAATCTCTCATCACTACTCCGTCCTGGTCCCATAAGACTGTGAGCATGACCTTGCCAGCAGAGGGCTGCACCCTTGCCTTCTTTGGAGGTGGTGAATCCAAGTGCTTCCACTGCATTGATTGGGTTTTGGTCTCTGGATCATAGTGATGGACCCAGGTTTCATCCTGTGTAATCAGTCTTTTGAAAAACTTTGACTCATCTTCTTGGCACATCTCCAAATTCATACTCGAGCACTCGACGCATTCTCACTTCTGGAATGGTGTGAGCAACCTGGGAATCCATCTGGCAGACACCTTATGCATATGGTCATGAATGATAGTTTCTACACACCCTGTACTAATCTTGACATCTTGGGCTATTTGGCAAATAGTAATGCGCCAATCTTACAAAATGGCAGCCTCAACTTGATGGACAGATGCCTCATCAATGACAGAATAGGGGCGACCAGGTCTGGGAGCTGTTTTCTACATACTTCTGGCCATGTTTGAATTCACGATGCCAGCATTTTACAAGGTCATATGATGGGGCATTATCACCATAAGTTTCTTTCATTTCATCAAAAGTCTCCTATGGTGTGCGTTCCTTACAAATACAAAAAACGGATCACTGCTCGACATTAAACAGGCTCCATTTCACACCTGACTCAGTTCAAACACCTGTAAAACAGAGACCACAATTAGTTCATCACCCGTAGAGACAAATTATTGCACATGCAAAATTTCAGCTAGATCAGACAACTGGAAGTGGGTCAGGGGCATTACTTATTGCACCCCCCTTATATTTGTGAAATGTAGTCCATATTGGGAAGAAGAAAAAAAAACCAAACAGGACTTCAGTTAATAATTTGAAAAGTGTATTCTTTACTAACCAATATAGCCTTTGTTTCAGTTGGTGTAAAAGAACAATCTACACAAACACATTTCATGTGGAAACATGTCATTTTGAAATTATAAATTCCTAAAATTGATCCAGTTGAAAAAAACAAAAAAAAAAAAAAGCCATCATTATGTTTTGAGATTTTGTTTAAAAATTGCAGACCCTTAAAGAAAGAAGTCAGTTTGCCGTACTGAATTAGTTTCACATTAAAACAAAATTCTATTTTTACTTGTAATTATTTTTTTTTTTTTTAATTTAAAAACAAAAGTTGAAAAGCTACAAAGACAAGAGCGGTCAATCAAAATGAGCAACCCGTTGTGTTCCAGAATTTATTTTCTACAATCACCACCATGCACTCTTGATGCTTCGGTCATAAAAGTTTGGTGAATACTTTGTCACTCACATCTGCCGCCATATTTCTGAGAACTTCGACTGAAGTAAAATAAAACAAAAGAGAAATCAACAAACCCATCTGAGCTAACATCAACTGCATCTACTTTGTAAATTTTCAACAGGCATCAATGCATGTTGATCAGCTGAGGTTTTTCTGTAGAGGAATTCAACGACTCATCTCTAAGATGGAGCGATTATCAAGTGAATGATGAAGAATATGAGAATCGAAAATGATGGATGGAATAATAAAATGGGATTCCATTATGAAGACTGTTTAATAAACTGGAAGAACATCCCATAGCTCTAAAGGGTGGAATATGAACTCTCATGGCTCCAAGAGTTGGGTTCCAAATTCTACAATGGCTCTGGAAGGCAAAACCGTTTAAATGCAATCGCGTGTGTGTGTATTTTATAAAAAAAAAAAAAAAAGTCAATTTTAAAATTGTCACAAAAACAAATGTTTAATGCACAAAAAAATATTGAGACAATTGATACTCACCAGTTGTGATTTCTTGAAATGAATTAAAAACCTAAGTCGGAGTTTAAGTCAAGACAGCATGATGTTACAACCAAATCGCCATCATTTGATACCAAATAATGGCGGCATATTTCCAGTTAGATTTTATTTTACACAAATTCAATTCCAATAAAGGTTTTCAATTTATTTACAATGTGTTTTTTGGAATCTCACTTAACCCAATAAATATAAAAAACGTCATGCCCTGTGGAAATTCCATGGCACTTTCTACATAAGAAATGGAGACACCCTGATACTGTTGTAGCTCTTTTGTTAAAGCTGCAAAAGTATTTATCTAAGCTAGCACAAACGCCTTGCGTAGCCCAGTCATAAAATACACTTAAATATTTTAATTTTTGCAGATTTCATATCTATAAAAGTGAAAGTGTCTGCGCGTGTGTACATTTCCCGACACAATAACTGTCAATTTTCAGTCTACAGACTCGAAATTTGATATACAGAGTATGGAGATTTGGGAAACCTTTGTGATTCGTTTTCGGCCAGACATTTGGTTGCTAAAGGGTCAAAGTTCAACGATTTGACCTTTGAGAACTTTACCAAACTGACAATTTGGGGTCTAAACACTTGAAATTTTAGATATAGGTTCCTTGTACATGGATCTAACTTAACATGATTTGAGCCCAAAACAGTAAATGTTATGGTCATAAAAGGGGTCAAAGTTAAAAAAATTGACCTCTGCAGTCTCTACCAAATTACTCAGACGATTTCTGGTCAAAACATTTGAAATTTTACATAAAGGGTATTCAGAGATAGGGCAAGTTGTTTAATCGATTTGGGTCGAAAATTTGAGTACAAATATATAAATCTATGTTTGTTTGCAGGTCTGCCTAAAACTCAGATTTTCACAAGATCAGTATCGTTTTAAAGCTTGACCCTTCAGACGACAAATTGGCTTAAAAAAAAAAAAAAAAAAAAAAAAAAAAAAAAAAATTAATTTCTTCACCCTCAACTGGCCACTTTTTTTTTTCACCGATATTTTCGAAAGCCATCCCCTCTTTTTGATGGTCTAGCCTTAATTTAAACCTACGTCACTTCCGGTTTGGCGGTGGTTGTAACAGCAAAGACGTCACGTTTTTTTCTCATTCTTTTCCTCCTTCGCGGTACGGGTTCGAAGCTGCCTTCCTACTACCACCTTTTTTTTGCTCAACACAAACCTCCAAACACCCGGGCAACGCCAGGCTGAAATGCTAGTATATTAAGTTTTTTTTTTTTTTTTTTTTTTTTATTAATTCTTATATAAGTTGCGAATTAAAAAATAAATATATCCATGACTTGGGTGTATTAGCTTGAACCGAAACCAAAATATAACTAGAGTTTCCTTCAGCTATAAATCAAAACCAAAACTTGAATTCTTGGTAAAATTATCACAAGAAATGTGTCATAATAAACGGCAGTCACTCGCAAGAAAACATTACTATATATACTGTTTTAGTTTGGACAGCATAATTTGATTTGAAACAATTTTAAAATAGGGAAAATGGAATTTTTTTTTATGTACCTTGGCAACATCAGAATCATCAGTACTAACCATCTCAACGATCAAGTGTTTCTTATGCGTGAAAAATGATAATATAGGTAAACATAAAATGCCTCAGCATATGATGAAACTAGTGGAACCCATTGGAAATTTCAGTTGTATCCTCATGCTTATGTATTATTAATCGCACTACTGTTCTCATCTTGAGTGTGAATTTTACGTTTCGGTCGATATAACCTCCGACCTTCAGGTGTATCTTGTCAAACTCGGGAATTTGAGCGGAATTTCGAGCAGAACCCTTTTACTTCACGGGGGTAGCGTGCTCTTGTTTCGTCAGGACCTCTATCCAAATATGGCTAAGTAATTCGCAAATGTATATTTCAGTCACCCACGCTGATTATTGAACCTTCAGGAGAATATCACTTTTTACAATTGATTTTTCCCAGTACTCTAACCACTGCGACACGGTCCTTGCGGACAAATTCCCGAGTTCGACAAGATACACCTGAAGAAGGTCAGAGGTTATATCGACCAAAACGTTGTGAAAATCACGCTCAAGATGAGAACAGTAGTCCGATTAATAATACATATAACCAATCTTCATCTCAAAAATTCAGAAACATCATATGTTGTATATTGTTGCTGTGCTTAAAAATATTCCTTTCTAAAGACAATACAGGCCCCTCACCCATCAATATCATTGTATGTTTAAATACTTATCTAAGTATCCTGGTTAATTTAGTATCAGAATGCACCAGTGGGATATCTCCAAAATCTATGATGTTGATTTCCATTCTATAGATGTCAAGCACAAACCCTCTCAGAAAATATGCAGGTTTTATTTATTAAAAACAAAAAGAAATAACGGGACATCAAAAATTGGGCCAAATGTGACTGGGAAAACATCAAAATGATGCACATTCTCTTTTGATTAGCCGCAAAACTAATATACAAGACTCCTGCATGAAAGAAGAGCGCCAGAATTTTGCTATGCAGCCAATTTATAGCAGGATTCAATTACTTGTCCCTACTTGCTTCCCCACGAGGGCAGAAGCAGACAAGGTCTTTTTAAATGTGGGGGAAATTCAACATTACAGAAGAAATTCTTCACTGACCGAGGACAAGAGATGAAGCGCAATATCAGAACAGATACTACACTGATTCTAGCAAAGATTTTGATCAGCATTTTAAAGAATTCACCCATAAGGAAACAATATACAAGGTTTCATTTGGAAACAATAATTTTATTCGTCTTTTGTTGATTGAAAGAATTTGCTTTTTGGTTGCATGATCTTATCAAATGGAGTCATTAATAAGGCTAAAAACATTTTATTTATCTTCTTTCCTGGACCAAGTGTGGGTTTGCCGAAAGCGTTTCTCTCAAATGATTCAGATGTGCTACATACAGGTTTTGAGCCAGTGTCGTTAAACAATTATCATCCACCACATGAAAACAGATTGGCAAACCTATTTTGAAAAGCAGTTTCTACAAAACATTCGTTTTCCTTTGAATAAATCACTAATTAGCATTTAGCTACATGAGAACTGTCAGTTTCAAACTAAGATACCAGAAAAGTGAAAACTGGTAAGTGTCTTGTCATTTACTTTTTAACTCCTAAAAAAAAAAAAAAAAAAAAAAAAAAAAAAATCAGTTCCATTAGGTGTTTTTTTTTTTTCTTTTAAACCACCAGACACTTTGAAAAGACATTTTTCCAAACCTTTTCTAATTGGAAGTTTGGTATTAATATGTAAAAATCAGGAGCTGGTACACGAAGACTATGTGATTGAAAGATTTGAGTTAAGTTGGGGAAGAAGAAAAAAAAAAAAAAAAAAAAAAAAGCATAGAGTCAGTTAATTATAATAAAGTACAATTTTTTAAATATAAAAGTGTCATCCTTGTATTAGGTTGGTGCAAAAATGTTGTCTTTTTACATTCAACTATATAACATTTTTGCACCAACCTAATAAATGACAATTCATTCCAGTTAGTTTAATACAGCACAAAGGCAATACTTCAGAAATATTTTCTCAGACCAAAGAAACAAGGAAATGTCAACAGGCCACTCATCCAAGTTACAAACTGACTGCGTCAATATCAAAGTTCTGCAGACATTTAGACAAGACCTGGGCATGGAAGGATGAAAGAGCCCTCAGCCAATCTTCCTATCAGATTATTTAATGCAGAGTAACTTTCAATACCACACACCAGAATATGGATTATATTCCAGTCTAAAATAGCTAAAAACAATTTCTTTTTTACATTATATAACAAAGAAAGTTAATTTTTGTCCAAAAGTTAGAATCAAAATATGTATAGGTGAGCTCAGGAAAGGTCTGATTAGTGAAACGAATAAATTTCTAATGACAATTTTACATTTATCTACAGTAGATTAGCTCAAACTTATAACTTGAAAATATTGCTAAATATGATTTAATGACTTGAAATGTATGAATCAAGAGTTATAATTACAAACTAAATATCAGTACATTTCATTGCAGAGTAGGTTTTATTTTATACTTATTTGTTGAAATTGTTTTATCAAGCAAGATCACTTGAAATGTTATGGATGAAAGTTCATATTTATGTTGAAAATTATATGGCAGTTCAGAATTGTGCATGAAATAAATTATTTAAGCAAATTTTAAAGTACAGAAAAACTTTAAATTTTTTATCAAAGCAAATATTTCTACATTTGGTTACAAAAGTTTGTTTAAAAATGTAATTTCAATTTAAAAAATATTTTTCATCTAAAATTTAGTTTCTACTTATTGATAGGATAGCATGTTATTTTGTGTATCACGTTTACATCCAATTGACTGTTGCTTAATTGTTATGGACTTCCATTTCAAGTAATAAATTATTTTACCAAGAATTCTTCCTAAGTTATGGTTTCGATTATAGCTGAAGGAGAGAGTTATATATATATATATATATATATATATTTTTTCACAAGTTTTGGTATCGATTCAAACTGATGCAACAAAGTCATATAGGGATATACTTTTATTTTTGAAATTTTAACATATCTATATATAAATTAGCAAGAATTAAAATATATTTAAGCGGACTTTACAACGGGGCGTCCCTGCCAGCTTAGATATATAGTTTTGTAGTTTTAACAAAAGAGCTACAATAATATCAAAGCATCTCCATTTATGTTGAACATCTACAGAATGTCAACATCCGTATATTACATATGAACAAGTCTCTTGTGGAATTTTCACAGGTTCTGCTAGTATTGTAAGCAACTAGATTCCTAATTGATTTCTATTTTCCATTTTAAAATGTCCTAAGACTTTCTACTAATATATATATATATATATATATATATATATATATATATATATGAGAGGATTTGGATCTGTTAAATTCAGTTCCGTTTTTAGATGGCAAAAGTAGCTGCTGGGGGAGGGGAAAAAAAAAAAAAAAAAAAAAACGAAACTTAGCAAGTGTAAGTTGACTAAAGATTACTCTTATGCAGATGTACATTTAACATTGAAGTTTTTCTATGCACATAAACTTAGCTCAGATGGTAACAAATAATACTAGAGAATTGTGCTTTGGTTCTAGCTGATGGCATACCCAAGTCTATATATAAACTTTTAAAATCACTACTACATATTGGTACAATATAATAATCAATAGAGAATTAATATGAAGTTTGCATAAATTAAAAGATATTTAAGTGAGCAACACAAGGCAGCCTGCTAGTTGATATAATTAAGTCTTCCTAGTCAGCATTTCTAATAAAATTAAATAGAAGAAAACTGCATGGTTTTATCTATCCTTGGGTCTGTTAATTAAAGTTATCATTTTTATGTTCCCAAATACAGTGTTTTAGTTTTGTTTAGTAACTTTCTGCAGATCTCAAACTTATAGGATTGGATCAAACAAACTTATGACTAGTATTATGAATATTATTCATTGCATATAAAATTTTCTATCTTCCATTTAATTACTGTAACAGTATATTTCTAGGAATAAGCAAGTTATTTCTTTATTCATTGCTATGAAAATACAATTGTGAATATAGAAATATTAAATACAAGTTTTTCAATAGAAAAATATTACAAATGTTTAATACAAATTAAACAGATTCAAATTTGAACTTGCATACTATACTTGCATATTATAAATGGTACTTTACTGCTGATAACATTTGAATATGATTGGATGTAAGTTTCAAATATCAGTGTAGATACTCATGTCTAGCAACACTGATGAGAATTGTAATGTATATGCATATTTTTAGAGTAAAAGTCAAAAGGATATCCTTTATAAAGAAAAATATACAAAGAATTTAATTCTAATTACCTAGAATAAGAATCACCATTACTATTGCTAAAACTGTCCCTTGTTGTGGCTCTTTTTTCATATTTCTCAAAAACTTGATATGTCTGACTATAAAGTGTTTTTTGCAATTAGTCTTTTTTTTTATACTACCAAGTCTTTACCTGATGTTTCTCAGTATTTAATGAAGAACCCTAGGTTTTGTTTTTTTTTTCATTATGTTAATATCATATTAGTATCTCTCGAATTTCGCACTAGTGTCCAATACAGTTTAAATATCAAAATTGGATATAAATATTAGAAATTTTAAAGGGTTTCTACCACAATAAAGGGGCAGATTCAGGACCAGTTGAAAATTATTTTGCCTGGATTTGCTTTTTCAATAATTCTTCTTTCTTTAGAGAACACATGCATTGACATACTCAATTATATAATTTGTAGACTGACATTGTTTCCTTGAAAATGAAGTCCTTAATGAATGGTAAATTTTAAAAGATAAGTTTATTTTGTGATGTACATTGGTATACATTATTCACTCTTCCTCTCACCATTTATAAACATGCATGTACAGATGATATGCAGTGACAAGATCAGAGTTTTTGTAATGTATTAAATTCAAATCTTAACATGGTCAAAATTTACACAACTGTAGATATAGAGGAAACCCTTTCCTAAGATAGGTTTGACAGTCATGGACCGATTTTGTTTCTGCACCAAATTGTTAACCACAAAACCTTAGTTTCAAATTGGAAAATCTAAAAGCCATTGGTATAAAGAGAAGGAACAAGCCATGCATAATGGTGCTGCATGTGAGATGACACCACAAAGAAAAAAATAGTAAAGAAATGATGAATGTGAGAAGTGTGAAGGGCCAACGTTGCCTTCACATTTTCACCAAGTTTCAGAAAAGACTAATGGATGGGGCAAAAGTTATGGAGTAAAAAAGTGTCATTTTTTGCAATTTTCTGGCATTTGTGACCCTTTTGAGCTCCTGGAAATGCTGAATCCCAGTGAAAAATGGACAAACAGTGCAGTTTAATGCTTTAAGACATTTTTTTTTTTTAAATCAGCATTATGGAAAACCACTATATAGACATACATATCAAGTTTTTGAGTAATATGAAAAAAAGAGCTCGAAAAAGTTATTTTTAGCCCTAAAAGTCCCAGAGGGATGCAAACCAGAATTTTGCCAGGGTCACCCATACTGAATTTATATCCAGAACAATGGCCTCCACATTTTGGCCAAGTTTCAAGAAAATCTAATGGATAGATCAAACGCTATGGGGCAAAAAAGTGTCACTTTTTTTAACTCTTGAGCCCCTGAGGATGCCAAATCACAGTATAAATGGATAACGGTGCAGTTTCAGGCCTTAACACATGCAAATTTGAATTGACCACTGAAAAAGCACTATATAGTCAGACATATCAAGTTTTTGAGAAATATGAAAAAAGAGCAACAACAAGGGGCATTTTGCCAGAATCACCCATACTGGATACATATTAAGAACATTTTGGCCAAGTTTCAGAAAAATCTAATGGATGGATCAAAAGTTATGAGGCAAAACGTGTCATTTTTGACCTCTTGAGCCTCTGGGGACGCAACGGGAATTCTTGCAAAAAGTTTTTACTGTGCACATCTATTTAATGAAAGATTTGTGGCAAAATTCCAGGAAAAACTAATTGACAGTTTTCTGGCAATCATCCGGACTAACAGACGCCACTGAAAACATGGGTCCCTCTCTGGTAAATCAGGGGACCAAAATGTATTATGGAAATAAAATGAAGGAGGGCAGAGCTGATTTTCTCTCTTCCCAATTCAAATGGGATTGCCTGGCGGACTTTTTTTTTTTTTTTTTTTTTTTTTTAACATGTGACAAGATGTATTTATATAAAAATACACATTGGTTTTTGCTATAAAGTAATGGATTGATAGTATTAACATTTTAAAGTTAAGTGATTTTCCATAACACTCAGATAATTTGGAAACGTATGCCGATATGTAAAACCAGAAATGATAAATTCACTTTCATTCCCATTTCATTTAGATTAACTTTTGACAAAAAGTAAATATTAACAATTTTATTTACTTGGCAAGGATAAGCTTTTCAGATGAAAAAGTATGTACGCAACTATTTAATAACATGTACACTAATTTTATCTGTCGATATTTGCAAAATCAAGGCAAGATATGACAATGTTTAGTGTGGAGAATGGAAAGTCATTTAAGAAAAAATAAGAACCTCGTCTCTTCAGACATTTTAAGAGATGCTAAAAGAGACAGGACTTAACAGATAGTACTGACTAGATATTAACCAAGACCCCCCCCCCCTGCAATTCGATGACTTGTTGCCAACAACTAAAAAATTTATAACAGTACTAATTCAGACAATGGAATTTGAAATGGTTGGAAATTCCAGTGTTCATATCAATATTCATTTATAATTAGAAAAACACACATTCCAAGTGCAACATACATTTGACATTAAACAATAAAACTTTAAAAACGTTTCTTGTTCATCCGAGGCGTTCATGTATTGAAAACTCGTAATCTAACAGATCTTGATTGTTTCATAATTAGTTTAGATTTTTCAGAATTACATCACCATCAAGTCAGAAAACTAACTGAGCAGGATTTTTCATATCCAGTATGGGTGACCCTGGCAAAATTCCAGGGACTTTTCGTGCTAAAAATGCCCCTTGTTGTGGCTCTTGTTCACCAGGGGACAAATTGGTCTTAAAATCCAATATTTACTTTATAAGTAGTTGCTCGAAATCAATTTAGTTCATGATACGAAACTATGACATTAAGTTATGAATGCTTTAAGAGAAAAAAGTTATTTAGTTGAATGTTCGTTTTACCTGAAAATGGATGGCTTTTACAAACCGACTTCTAAACAAACCTATCTCTAGCTAAAAAAAAGATACAAACCTAAGTTTTATTTTGCCTGCCTTTATAAACTGAACTTGCTAACTCCTCATTGCAGGTAAATTCCTTTTAATTTCTATAGTTGTATGCCGTAAGATCGTCTGCTTCTACATTAATTTTGCTTTTAAATCATAAACTACTTGGACATATCTGGTTTGTTGCAACCCAAAATATTCAGATTGATCTGGATCTCCAACAATAAAAGCATTAAAATTACAGAAAGAAAAGCCCAAATTTTAAAACTCCCCAGAGACTATCATTTTATCTCCAGCATTCATACAGAACCCACCAAGAATCGAGAGATATTGAATAATAAACACCATTGGAAAATCTTACACTGGAAAAGTTATTTATTCTTGTGATAGAGCTTATTACAAATTACATAAATTGAACACCCTTTTATAATGCCATCTTTGTCTATGTCTGGTAAAAATGCAAACCTCCACAATATCATTGTAATATTCTTCAATACAAAATACCACCATTAGCTTCTACATAAGATTTTATGTGAAAAGTTGCCTGTTCTTAGTATAGGGCTTTTATTTCTTTTTTAATGACAGCCACCACAATATAATACAAGATACAGATTTGCACTTTGTGTCCACAATTCTTTTATAAAACCTTCCAACTATTCAGTTAATATAAATATTGTTTATCTCTTTAGGAAGATTAGACAAACGTTTGAAAAGTGAAATTTGAAAAGCCAGATTTTCAGTTAGGACAACAAAAAGGTAAAATGTTCAAGTGCTGATTAATTTTAAGTAATCTGGTGTCTAGTAATTATTTGAAAGCATTTGCCACACAGAAAAGCTGTGATACAGCTAATTAGATGTCCAAGGTTTTATTGCAATTTTTATCAAGACATATACATACATGATATATATATATATATATATATATATATCTGTATGTGTGTGGATCATGATCACCCATTTTCCGACCAGTTAGCATTTGAACTGGTAATCATTTCAATATACTAGTCAATATATGGCATAATCATGCTAACACATTCAAAGCTAAATGACGTATAGTCTGGCTAGTAAAAGATTGGTGACTATTGGAAATACGTGCTGTATATCTTTCCTAACTAGGGACTGTATGTGAATTTGTATTCCAATAAACTTTCACTGGTAGATGGAATGCTGATGTTGCCACCCGAATTTAGGGTCTAGGTGGCAGTGCTAGGGTTTTAAACTTTATCCAATCTGTTCAGTACGTTATAGAGGAAATGTATACAAGAACTTAACATAGAAACGCTGCAACTAACCTGCCACAACTGTGTTGAAATATTTTAGTTTTGTTCTAGAGTTAAAAACTGGTTACTGTTATAGACATTATGTACTGATTAAAAATTTAAGCTGTATTGAAATATCTCAATCTGTATGATACATGCCAATTTTAAAGAATTCAATTATCCAAAGATCATAGTAAAGAGCTACATAAAATCTGAGTGCATAATAAAAAAAGCATACAATTTTACATAAGTTTCACAATAGATTAAAAAGAAAAAAAAAAAATGAACTAAAATATAGACTTCATTACAATTCATTTTAAAAGTATTAAAGAAAATGTCCCACAAAAAAAAAAAAAAAAACAATTTCATCACTTTAAATTCTTAAAACTTTTGAACCATTGCATTTGCAGAATTTAGTTTTGATAGGTTGATAGAATAAAAAATAGTCTTTCAATACTTGTGCTTATAAACAGAGAGAAAGTTTGAATGCATAAAATGCAACATTAGTACCGAACAGGCATGAGACATTGTCTAATGCTGTTCACGCTGATGGTTGGGACACTAATAACACCAAAACTGGATGAAAGAAAATAAATTGTACTAAAACTGAGGCACTAAAGAAAAAGGCAAAAAGACTTGGAAACAAACACTATAATAAAAATTATAAACAAATTGAAAAACTTGAAAATGTATTTGGTAATTTTTGGTAAGAAAAAAATTTAAACAAAGAAAAAGTTTAAAACATTAATATATTGAAGCACAAAAAAAAAATAAAAAAATAAAAATAAAAATTAATGAAAAAGGCAAAACTCTTAAGAATACCAGCCAAAATTTATTTCGAGCAAATGATACAAAGTAGAAGAGACTTAAACTACAATCTGTGGAGGAGGGGGCGGGGGTAGGTTAGTCACCGATCTACAATGAAGAGTGAAATTGTCTTGTACTCTCTACATTGCTGAGGCAGGGTGGGGTGGGGGATCATCCAATCTGGGGTGGGTGGGAGATCAGCGCAAGAGAAAACTACAACCTGTTGTAGTTGGGAAAAAGTTTGGGGACAGCACTGTCTGCTTATCATACATACATATATTTATTATAGTCTCTTCAAAGAAAAAAATAGGCTTCTTTATTTTGAAAAAGGTTAAAAGAGTTGCCCACCACCCCCAAAGGAAAAGACATTAGGTGTTCAAGTTGATGAATGAAAACAGACGCGCAGGAGAGAAAGGACAGATTTGTCAAAATATAAAAACAATCATTTCAGTGAGGGTGCGAAATAAATACAAAACTAGACAAATAAGTTTAAATTTAAGTAGTGGAAACTTTTTTTTTTTCTTTTTTTTTAATTAGACGCCTCCTTGTCTTCCCTTTGGTAGAAGAAAATCACAAAGGAATGGCAGAAGATACAAGAGAAATTCAAAACTTAAAGCCAATGTGAGAAACCGTTTTCTTTTGAAAGCTTTAATTTCTTTAAGTTTTCATTTTTGTTTCAAATTGCGAGGAGGTGGTGGTAACCCAGAAATTATATCAATTTTTGTTAGGTTTATATTCTAGCCGTGGATGACATTTTCATTTTAAACAATTTTATCAATCTTCAAAACATGCTAACTTTAATATCCAAAAAAGCAAATAAGCCAATTTTACGCAACCAAGAAACAAGGAATAGGTGTGGGGAAGAGGATTAGCATTAGAGATAGAGAGAGGAAAAAAGTAAACCTAGTAAGTCAGATGAACAGCCACAGAACATGTACCTACAGCTACCTCACCCTTATATTTTTAGGGAGGGGGAGCAATTGTGGTCAGTACAAATTAAAGCAGTTTTTTTTATATACTTAATAACAAGGGTGGGTATTGAAAAAGGAGGGGAGCAGACTCCCACTAAATATGTACCAGTTCCTTTTTCTCTTCTCTTTAGTGTGGTTGAATAGTCAGTTTCTAAGCCACTTTATTACAGAGAAGTGGCTTAACAAAATCATGGTTTTTAAGGATGAACAGGTTGTTTGTGAAAATAGCAAGTATTTTGCAGTAATTTCAACAACAAAATCGTTGGCTCCCTTCATTAACATGGACTTTCATATGGCTTCCATAAAGCTCATGTAGCTTTTAGGTTTTAAAAAATAAAATACCAACAACTGTCACGGTTTGGTTAAGTCAGGGGATGACAAACTAATTTAGCAAAAGGTACACAGGCCATTAAACATAAAATGAAAAGGTTGGTGCATAGCTGCTGAATTAAAGAGAAACAATGTTTCTTCAGTGATGCAATTAGGCAGCAGGATGTTGGAAGAAGGGCTAATATTAGACATTTAATAATAATTACAAAGATATTACCTGAGCAGCAGACTGGTACCAGAAAGTTAAGTATCAAATCAAGTTAATACCAAAGTCATTTTGTAAGATCTTCAAATATTTCATTATGGTGTAAATTTGTTTCAAACCATAATTTGCAAATATTAATTTGATACTTTCATGTTTGTATTTCTTTTATCAGTGGCTAGGTCTCA
This sequence comes from Euprymna scolopes, assembly GCF_053919585.1. Classification (NCBI taxonomy): domain Eukaryota; kingdom Metazoa; phylum Mollusca; class Cephalopoda; order Sepiida; family Sepiolidae; genus Euprymna; species Euprymna scolopes. The sequence goes on along the minus strand of NC_136517.1, from coordinate 60,878,824 downwards.
AGATATTCAGACAAAAAAAAAAAAAAAATGATTCAATATGCATGGTAGAGGTGGGGTGTAACTGTCAAATTTAATGAAACTGTCTTAGCTAATAAAGTTAGTTAAATTAATAAAATTCTTAAGTTTCACTTGCCACTTTATATATAAATTAGTCCTTTTAAACTAAGAGTGTACAATTAGACAAATTTCTTTCCTTGTCCAATTTGATAAACTCATCCAAGTGACACAAGAGAAAAGCCAAATAAATAGGAACAAAATGGTTAGTTTCATTGGAAGAAACTTTATATCCAAATTTCTAAAAAAAAAAAAAAAAAAAAAAAATTCTATCACTACTACCAAGTATGTCTTAATAGTAATAAATATGCCACTGCCAACCAAAAATGGTCAGGCGCACCCCTTCCTGAACATAAGATATATCCCCCACCCCCTGAATGGTACGCCACATGTTGAAGCATTAGGTTAAATTTGCACAAGGGCCATGCTCGACCATGTGTATTATTAGAATATGTCCAAAATGTCTATCCTTTTAAAATTAAAGTCATTGAAAAACTGGATAAAGAAAAGAAAACTGAAGGAGAAAGAAGCGAGGTCTGCTGGTGGTCAAAATGACCAATTATGTCATGCTGGTGAGAGTAGTATATAGTGCTATATATATATATATATATATATATATATATATATGTGTGTGTGTGTGGGGGGGGGGTCTCATGACAATCTGGTTAAAAGGCAAAAATAAAAATAAAACAGCAGACAAGGTTGGAAACTGGTTAGCACATCGTTTTATATCGAACCACTGTTGACGTTGGTGATATTAGTCACCATTAAAGTTATTCCAATTGAATTAGAAAAAAAAAATAATTTTTCATTTTGTTAAAATGTTTGTTGTGCAGACCATTACAATCAGCAACTGTCAAGAATATTTATCAAGAAAGACAAACACATACATTTGCAAAGACCGCTGAATCTTTCAGATATCATTGGACTAAAAAAAAAAAAAAAAAAAAAAAAAATACAAAAGACCAAAAACTTCCTAAAACAAAAGACATCTGGGTTTCTTCTTTTTCTTGACTTGAAGAGCTGCTCGGGTAGCAGTCTCAAATACCTGTCGGACACCTTCTTTAGTTTTAGCTGAACATTCCAAATAAGAGAAAGCACAAATTTTGTCAGCCATTGATTTGCCCTCTTCAGCCTTAACTGGCTCTTGTTTCATTTTGGCCAATTCTCGACGTGTCACCTCATCATTGCGCAGATCTTTTTTGTTGCCGACCAAAATGATAGGCACATTAGGACAGAAATGCTTTACTTCTGGGGTCCACTTCTCCGGAATATTCTCCAAACTGTCAGGGCTATCTATTGAAAAGCACATAAGAATCACATCTGTATCTGGGTAAGACAAGGGCCGTAATCTGTCATAATCCTCTTGCCCTGCTGTATCCCAAAGTGCCAATTCAACCTGAAATTTAAGAAAAAAAAAAAAATGCCATCAAGAATTAAGATTTCAGAAAGATTTCCAAACATTTAATATTTAACTATTGATTCCAACAAAAATTTAGTGCAAGAAATTCTTACATCTTGAATTGATTTTAGTCAAATTTAAGTTATTTTAAAAACGTTTCATTCAAATACAACAGTTACAAGTTTAACGTTAAAAAGCAGGGGGATTCCTTATCGCGGAAGTTTAAAAGTTATGAATACTAAATCAATTTGAATTGATAAAATTGAAAGCTGAAAGCTTTGAGATGCTGCTGCAATCTTTTAAACTCTTCAAGGTTTTTATTTTAAGTTTTTTAAACATTTGAAATGATTAACATTAACTATTTAAAAAATTCTTTCTAACATGGCTGCTTGCAGTCTAGAATTGGTGAAATAATTCAAAGCATTTTAAAAGCCAGAAATTGAATACTAGTTTATTGTATTTTTTAGATGATTTTCAATGTTGGAAGATTACATGAGCCGAAATATGGAAACAAAAGTTTGAATAACCCTATATGTATACAATATATAAGGGGAGATGATTGGTTCTTCATTATAATGGTGAAATTTAAAATATTTACTTTTAAGTAAAATCAATGGTATCTATTTATTTATGTCATGTCGCAGTAATGAAAATATACAAAAATAAAAAGGTAGAAAATTAAAGAAAACAGACATTTGCAAGTTTTGCTTACATAAACTGAATAGCATGCATAACAAGGGAGGTAATAAATTTCTAAAACGTGACAAATTTAGGCCAATTTGGGAAAATTAGTTATTTCCCTTTTGTTTAGGTCGCCGGTGAACATAGCAAAGTCTTTTTTGTTGAATTATGGAAATACTTGTTTCATGTATATAACGTTGCTTTTAGTTGAAATTGAAGTAGTTTTTAATGAAAAAGATTTTTTTTGACTGGATTTTGCTTATAACTAGATGATTTTATATTCAAGTTGGGGAAACAAATTATACTCAACTAGATAGAATTTTTTAAAGAATCTGACACTAGTTACTAAATACTGTATTAAAAAGAACTAATAAAATAAAACTAAACAGTACGATATAGAAATCGCTATCCGTAGGTTACATAAAAGTTACTGCCACTTCTTGTCCGGGCTTCAAAATCAGATCAAAATATACTTGGTTCAAATATCAAGTTTGAAAATGTTAAAATGTATAATTTATACAGTGTATAGTAAATATTTAAAAAAAAAAAAAAAAAAAGTTCCTTAAGATATAGGTCATTTTACAAGAACATATATAGAGTGCGATTTTCTAGTGATGAATCTTAAAAATGATCTATTAGTATCCAGGGAGGATGCTAAAAGAATTAAGAGACTTATTTTTAATCAAAAGAATAAAATTGAACCGGTTTTTAGACTCAATTGTTTTAGTTAAATATTCAGCAGAAAAAGCAAGAATAATGCAACAGGAAAAATTATGGCAGCAGGAAAACATGAAAATTTATTTTAAAAAACAATTTTGCTTTTATAAATAGCTTTTTATGAAAAGAAAAAAAAAAGGCATACTAACAAACTCATCTGCAAGAAAACTTAAAAACAAAGGAGAGATGTCATGCTGGAAGAAATATTTAGAGTCACATTTGAGTTATAATTTGATAAACTAAATTAACATTGGCAGGGGTGGAAAACAAAATAGTTAACTTATACAAAAGCATGGTTTCAAGTTCTAATACTTTTTAACTAGGGATAAGGTTTCGGAAAATTTAAAACATCTGACAGCTAATCACTTTCTGGTTAGAAAAGGCGAAAAGATAAAAATCCAATATTTTGCCCATTCGATAGTTAAAACAAATTAGTTAAGTAGTATTAATAAGAAAAAAGTTAATACTTTAATAAAGTTTAATGCAAACAATTCAAAAAGTAAAAATCTACCTGCAATCTTCGTGAACAGCCAAGCCAAACCTGGGCAATGATGGTTTTAGTTATTAATGGCTTAAGACTAAACTCACATTTAACAAAGGAAGGGATAGTGAGGAAAAAAAAAAGGGGGGAGGGGGTTAAGAGTCAAATTTTAAACATGGTTGTCCACAAGAACTCAAAGGCAAATTTGAAATAGCTTTATGATACAAATGTATGACCCTATGAAAAGATGGATACGGGGAGGAGAAAAAGAAAAGTCCAAGTTAAGCCAGAAAGTTTAGCAAGCCACTTCAAAAACACTCATCCGAAAGGAGAAAAACATTCTGGGTTTCAAAGATGGAGTGAAAAATTAAACGGTTTGGGGCAGTTATAAAGAATAGTAAATATGAAAATCAACTTAAAATCATTTTATCGATGGACGGAACAATGACATGCCAACACATTTCATGCACTGAATAGGAACCATGCAACTTACAAAAAATTCCACACAGTAGTAGTAAAAAAAAAAAAAAAAAAAAAAAAAAAAAAAAATCAACTCTGAGGCAATGAATTACAGTAAACCAAAGTAAAGCATAACCTGAATACACATTATGCCAGAAAGATTCATAAAGAGCTTTCAGCAGAAAGGGGGGGGATACTTGGATATTTGCTAAGTTGGGTAAAGAGTTTGTGAATGCTGCCGTTACATTTTTGCTTAAAATGGAATATCTTAGATTAAAGATCTGACAGACGAAATGCTAAAAATTGAAAACTTGATGGCAGACATTGTTTTTCAGATTTTTTCTTATTTGGGATTTTCACAAATTTTAAATTCTGGAAAGAAAATTCATCAGGCAATAAAATTTTTCATCTGTCTTACTATTATAAATTTTGGGACATTTAAACTAGCTAAATGCAGAGGTAAATGAATTAAAATAAACTTTAGTTTGGATGAGGGTATAATCAACCATAGAAGCACAAACTTGAATTTAGAATTGTGTAAAATGCATCGATTTCAACATAAAAATCTAAACTTTATTTAAAACTTGAAAATGTTAAAGTATTCAAAAATTCAAGTTTTCCTGATTTTTGAGGCTGATATTGACAATTAAAACCAGTTTAAAATTCAATCAATAGCATCCAAGCAAATTTACCCGAATGCAACCAATTCTAGAGAATTCCTAACGTCAGTCTGAGCATCATTTGACACAAATAAAAATTAATCAGTACTGGTCTTTAGTGTCTGTATTCACATATAAAAATGTATTTTAACAGATACTAATGTCAGAATATCTACTTTGGTTTCTAGTGGAAGTTCTGTTATGCATAATTTCTTATTGTTTGAATATCTAAGTAAAAAAAGTCAATTAAATTAGATATATAACCGATCAATATTAATGGGAAGTAGTCAGCAAGGTATAGTTGAAAAGATGTAACAAAGGCAAATTCAAAGCGATTTTAAAAACTGACTAAGATAAAAAATGAGCTAAGAGAAGCAAAAAGAGTTAGATTTCAGAAATGGTCATAGGAATTGTCATTATTTAACAGTTTAGTTTGTTAGGAGTTGGGGTAGAATGATGGGATTTTACAGGATAGAGTGTGTGTGTGTGTGTATATATATATATATATATATATATTTTGGGGTATTCTCTGCAGTAAAATCACTATGAAAAAGAAAATACAATTTTGGATGTGGATAATCAAAGTGAAACTGATTTCAATAACTATTTTTTGGCATTTTGAAATTTTACTGGATTTGTGGGTTTATAATTCTAGTATGTATTTTTTAATGCCAACATGTAGTTAAAACAATACATTTTTTGAACTATTAGAATAATTTCCAGCATTATTGATCCTGTTTACCTATTCAATTTATTCCGATCGCTTATGTTGGAAACAGTGTCCCAAAACATTTAAATCAAAGCTATCATATTTTTTGTCAAGAGTTCAAATCCAAATAGTTTACTTGATAAAAGCCTAAAGATTGTTTTTGATTATAGCATCCACTTTATTTGAGAATTTACTATTGTGTCAGCATTCACCGTGGGTTGATTGAGCCAGCTCCCCAAACTGATTATTTTTGCAATAATTTTATTTCTAATCATAGAAAAAATCTGATATTTCAAAAGCAAATGCATTTTAATGTATTTGCTTTTAAAATTGTAAGTAATGAAATCTTTATACAAGTATGATAGAACAAGTTTTAATTCATTTGTTTTTATCCAGCTGTAGTCAAAACAAAAAGTATTTTAATATTTAAGTACTTTGAAAACTAGTTCATAAACTTGGTAATGTTTAATATAAATTAATTTTATAACCAGGTTTTAATTTTGGAATTCAAAAAGACAAGATAAATTTACAAGGCACTCATAAGTAAAGTAGCGTGTATGTAGCAGTTCCATTTGGCTATATGGTTGAAATGTTCACTAAGGAGACTAGCGTTCAATCCTAAAGGAATACAAAAGTTAACAACTGCACTTAAAGGAATGGTTAGAATCTTAAGATCCTACATTGGAATATGATAGACACATGCAATTTAATTGCAAAAACTGATAGGCGGACAGTTTTGGAAACTGACTTACAATTTTGTAAGTTTCCAATTACTTTTTCATTGTGCTTGAAAGATTAAAGCCTAAAGTTAATCTTTAAATAGAAAAAATTACACATGAAAAATGTCATGAAAGGTTTTCATGGCAGTGATGAAAACTGAAAAGTTCAGCTAAATTTGGAAGTTAAATTCATTGTAAACTTGAAAGATAATTAGTTTTCTGGGACTATTTCAAAAGATTAGTAAAGTCTTAAATAGTTTTTACAAAAAAGCTTAATTAGCCCCAAAAGCAGGAGTTTAGTAACAGATCAACCCTTGCACAATCAAAACAAGAGTGTCAGGCATATGTGCCATGGAAACCCAAAATGTCAGAAAGTCAATTTTATTTTAAAATTTATAGAGGAATTGAAACATACCTTAATTTCTGTATTCTTGAAGATAAAAATAATTTAGGTAATCCTATTTTGTAATAAAGTGGTTGTTTAGAATATTTTTTTTAATTCTGGAATGTGTTATAACAAAATCGTTTTTAAATTAAAGTAAAGTGCATTTTAAGTAAAAAAAAAAATAAAAATGCTATTAAAATCAGTGATTTCAGTGAATAAATTGTCAATGTAAAGACAAAAAAAATCAAATATGGCTGGTGAGATGCAAATCCTATTTTTTTTATACAATTTTGCCAATCTTTGTCTAAATTAATAGTTATTAAAATACTTTTTTTTTTTTTTTTTTTTTTTTTTCCTAGTGATCTCTAATCTTAATTTTTGCAATTTTTTTTATTTTTAGAAGTATAAAAAAATTCCAGACGCTGAGGTCTACACCATGCATACAAGAATTATATTACATTAGAAATTTTTGTGAAAATGAAAATCACATGAAATTTTATATTTCTATTTTTTTTTGTTGGTGAAAATAATGCCTAATTCAATGATGATTCAGAGTTATATTGATTTTATTACTAGCTTTTGAGTTCATTTTGTAATGTTTTTTTTTCCAAAATTTTAAACATTTATAATGCATTATTTTTATTAAAATTTTCTTTTTTATACTAAAACTAACTTAAAAAAGGTGAGTTTTGTTCATAAATTTTATAAAATAGATTAGTTATATTCTGTGATAAATACTGAAAATTTCATTAATCCTGCATTAGTCCCATGGGGTGTTTTATCACCCCAATTTTGCTCAAGTGTTAATAATTCCTAGTTATGAACTTTTTTCTCCCTCCAAGTACTCTGACTCGGTGAAGGTATAGCACACCTAGTATGGTGCAGTTGTATGTCAGTTTTCACAAGTAGATGTCACTTCGTCCTTCTGGGGTGTCCAGTAACTCCAGCTGACTAACAGGTATGATTTATATATTTTTGTATTTTTCCAGTGGGGAAAAAAAATTTAGATATAAACACTTAGGTATTATTAGACTGCTTTCTAATTAATATGCAATTAATACGTTTTGGTATTTTCTTTATAAATTTTGATGGAATTATTTTATTTACGATTTATTACCCAGTCTTGTAACAGAGACTAGCTAAAAATATTCTTAATTTTTCTTAGGTTTATAATTTTTATTGTATTTTATATTAATATTAAAAAAGATGCAAGTAATTCAACCTGGTTAACAGGGATTAGATATATCCTGAACAAGCACGATAACTTTTTACGAAATAACAATTTTTTGTATTGTGGTGTATAAACACCTCATGAGACTAACCATGTTTGGAAAACCCAGGTGACTAACACAGGGTTAAAGTTGGTTAATTTTCTGTAATTTAGTGATTTTTTGAATGAAGGGAGGAGTCAAAATGTTAATGTATTTAAGGATTAGCCATTAATTTTGCAAGTACCTAGAATGAAATCGGTGAATCCAGTAGATTCCCTCATCCTTAGAACAAAAAATTAAACAATAAGTGAAGCCACCCAGAGAAAGTTATGCCCTCACCTACATCTGTGCAATAACCAATGAAAAATGAACCCTTAGTCATCCTCAATCCATTTATTTATTTTATTACTATTAGAGCATCTAGATAGCTTAGAAAATAACAGGATGCTTCTCAGAGCCAACATGAATGGCATTTAGCAATACTAAATTTTAAAAATGGAATAAATCGATAATCATTAAAACTACAAAAGCTGCCATGAATTTGTTTAAAATAGTTTATTCTAAGACTAACCCCTCCCTTGAAACTTATTCTCTTGTAGAATTCTATATAGCCTTCAGCAAAGGTCTACAAGTCAGAAAAAAAAAAAAAAAAAAAAAGGTTGCAAAGCTTAACTACCATGACCTTTACAACAAGGATATTAATTTGCCTTACCCTCAAGAGTACAGCAAAGAATGTTTCGAGGCAAGAAAAAGGAATAACAAAATTGTGAAATTTTCCATACTGACTGGTGAAGTCAGTTAAAGAAAACGAGCTGCTGCTGCTGCATGTTACTTAAACATGTGTGCGTGCACACACACAGGAGCAAGTGATGACTAATGAAGCTCTTTTTGGTTTTGGTAAGATTAGAAATTTTCACCAAGTTGAGTATAATATAACTAAATCCCCATCCCTTGGACCCAATTTATGGCAATAAAAAGAGGGGAGGAGGTAACTAGAGCCGGATATTCTTCACTGCTAACACAGCCAAATTTCAAATGACAACAGCAGCAGCAATCAGTACAAGAGCCAACACCCAGTTTTTTGTTTTTCACCAAAAGTGAATTTACATAACTAGAATGAATTTATAATATACAAAGACAACTTATTAAACTCTTTAACAGAAAGAAAAATTCAGTTCGATACAGGCATATTTATTTACATAACCTTTCAAAAAATTAAGATTAGAACAATGTCCATAAATATTAACAGAACCTAAAGTTGAGTTTTCAGTCCAGGAAGGAACATCAGTTTCACTTTAGGATCCAATAGATTGAAAATTAAGTGTTTAATAATTTTAGTTTTAAGATGCTGACAAGTTCTTTTCTCCAATCCAAATGCAAGGGACATGAAGACTTCATTTAAAAGTAATACTTTTTAGAAAAACAGAATATTTTAAAAACCTTTAGATGAACCCCTTCCTTAATATTCAATTTACTGACATGAAGAGGAGGGGGGGGGGTCTTTAAAGCATAGTCAAAAGCAGGATTTATTAATAGCAAAAACCACTTCAATTTTATAAAGCAATTGACATTTCAACCAGTGTAAGAAAGCAACATTTAAAATTTGAATAGCTAAATTTATAAGCAAAGCAAATAAGTTTAATATTAATTTTTTTTTTTTTTTTTTTAAAGTAATTCAATATTTTCTTTTACGAACACAATTTATGAGAAATTATTCATCCGTTTAAAGTAGGCACGACCAAAACGAAAGGAGAGAGTATTTTTGAGTCTCAAAAATCTACCAAAAACCAAGTAATTATCCAATCAATATGAAATTTTCACCGATTAAGTGAAGAATGAACTTTTTAGTAGTGTATTTTTTCATAATCTTAAATTATATTTTTGCTTACAACCCCTCCTTTATTTGTGGTTACAAATATGCCTAAAGTAATCAGCTGAAACTGAAAATATATTGTATTGTGTGAGGGAGGGGGAGGATTGTAGCTAAAATCCGATATGCAGTTTTTAAGGTTAAAATCAGAATTTTAAATGCTTAATTTTTCATCTTGTGTGTTTAAAGTGCGAAATTCGTTGATGTTCTTTCAGATTAGCAAAATAAAAATTCATCTTTATGAAAAAAAAAAAATGACAAATCTTTGGAAAATAAATTTTTTATTAGTGACCAAATATTGCAAATATACCATTAACTAGAAAATTCTTGAGGAAAAAAAAAAAAAAAAATATATATTGTCCCACCTATGGTACACCATAAAGCCTACACATAGGGGTTCATATTTACAGTTGTTATCTCCCCTTTTTCTTTGATTTGCACTTGAGTGTGGGGAACTTGCATCTACCACACTTGCCCAGAAATACTTGGTCCTGATAGTAAGACAAAGTTAAGATGACCAACCGTGATACTAGATGCAAGAGTTGTCTCAACATATATCGCACCTAGCATTCAAAAAATGGTCCCCCTCCTGGTACCGACCAGCCTCATCACTGCTAAACTTCTGGGGCTATGTAGGCAACAAATATATGCGTGTATATATATCATGAAAAATAATTAAACCCTTATAAAATTGATTTTTCACTTAATCGTCAAAACACATGTTAAAAATACATAGAAATTTACATGAAAAGGCTACCATAGTTTCTTCCAAACTATCATTAAATTTGGGATTTAAAATTTCGTCATACGAAGTCTATAGAGCAAGATAATTGGAATTATTTGAAATTAAGATACTTATGTTTTTGTTGTTTATAGCAAATCATGCTAAATCTTATTTAGACAAAATAATATTCAATGTGTTATTCATCGAAACAAACATGACAGTGAAAGGCATTCTTTGAAAAAAAACTTAAAATTCTATTAAAAATATTCTGCTTTTCATATAAAATTCAGGCTTTTTATTTTTCTGGAAAAAAAAAAAAAAAAAAAAACTTCGTTTTTCTTCCATTTTTTAGCTGTGCCTACTTCAAAGCCATGAAATGGTTGTGAATTACAGATGTCTTACAATAGTAATGAAAAATTAAATAAACACCTTGGAATTAGCACTTAAAGGAGAAAAATGATTAAAGAAAAGTTCACCATATTTAGAAAGTTTCTCCCCAGTCTGGAAGGCAAGTTTCATATTGCTGTAATTTACAAGATTGTTGCTAGAAAAGCAGAAAATTTTAGGTTGTAAATGTATTATAATAGTGAAGGCAAGAAAACAGTAAACCAATAAGTTTATTGTGAAGAGAAGTTTATGTTATCCTGAAACACTTGTGGACACATCTTAGCAAGAATGGTGCAAAGGCTCACACAGCAAAGTCTTCAGAGGATCGGCCTTCAAAAAGCCTAGACTTACAGGTCATCGATTACTATGTTTGCAGAAACAGGAATGTGACAGGGTTACTCTTCAAATTCCCATGCAAGTTTGGATATCTAAGATGCTGCTATAAAGTGCCTAACAACATTGAGCATCTGGAATTTTATTATATTAATCTTTGAAAATTTCTTTGGAAAAATAAGTGACATGTTTCCCTGCTTTTCTATTGACCAAAATATATTATTGGGGGAAAATCGTTGCCAGCATCAGATTAAGAGAAAGTGTAGATAGAAATAGAATTCAAAAATGGTTATTTCAAAAAAATAAAGGGAGAATTTATGGGAACTATCGGAAATATTTAACGATTCTTTGCAATTTTGTTATTAAATTAAGGGACATACTACATAGCATAACTGCTTTAATTTACTATTGTGAAACTTCTAAATTCAGATGAATAGAAAGGTATTCTAAATATGAAGGCAAAAAAAAGTAACATGCTTCTAAAAGTCTTACATGTCAAAAAGCCAAATAGGTTTCCTAGTTAATTAAACAAAAGTAAACAGCAATAATTTGCGCTACTAATTTTCCAAATTTACATAAATGTAAAGTTTAAAAATTTCAAGTGCCATAAAGTTTTAAATTAACCTTGATTTAGGTTTAATATGATCAACCATTTTATTTGTATAATCTTCATGTGCATCATTTCAAACTTGAAAACCTAATCGTTTGAGATGTACATGATTTTAAAGTTAGAAAAGTTGCACACAAAAAATATAATTAAGATGACACAGAGTCTGAATAATCCAGTCTCAATCCTTTTGTTTTTATTATTGAAAAAGTCATAAGCACATCTCCAGATGGATCAATTCAGTGCTAACTTAAATATTTTACAAATTAGAAGCCAGGCAGCAGTACAGTGCTTTAGATGATTTTAGAATACTAATTTGCATGCAATTGAATTTCAATTCAACAACAAAAAGTGTTTTTTTAAGCACTAAAACTAAGATTAGTTAATTACATTTTTTTTTTTACTATGAACTACCAATTTGGATGGTGACTTCCATTTTTAAAATTCAAATCTAACTTTACGAATTGATTTTGAAGATAGCATGCACTTAAATTGTCAAGGTTTGCTTACCTGGAAAAATACTGCAGCTTCAGTTGAAGATGCCCAGTGGTCAGTTTTTAATGCACCACTTGTAGAATCTCATTTTGCAAATTCACGAGATTGGAAAAACATCTTGCTCATATTTTTAGCAGAGAAAACAAAAATAAAATCAAAACAACTATATAATCAAATACCAATAGAAACACTAAAGATTGTAGAATGTTTAAAATCCTGATGAATGGTGAAGGGGAAAGAGTAAAAGACGTTTTTCATGTTTTTTTTTTTTTTCATGGTTTTTAATTCTTTAGTATTTTTGCTTTGTTTTTTTTTTTTTTTTTTTTTTAAGTTATAACTTGTGTAAAGAAAAACAAATCCTGTTTTAAGAAACATTTATCAAAATGACATTAACTTGAGAATAGAGGAAAAAAAAATCCATGGGGTAAAAATCCAAACCAAAAATATCAAAGTTTTAAGCACTCGAAACCAATTTTCAAGTGAATGAATAGAGACCATAAGTTCAGACTTTTAAAATACCAAAACTGTGTGGAATCACCGGAATAGCAAAGACTTGAAAATCCTACGAGCCAGAATTTTCCAAGCAGTAACATCGATAGAGCTGGTTAAATAGTCAAAAAACAATGGCCAGTTATCAGTCATTTTATAAACAAGGATATATAAAAGTGGGAGGGGAAGGATACCACATTAGTAAATTTGAAAATTAAAATCTAAATAATGGAGAGAGAGGGGGGTAAAATATTTCTTTCAGGCTATCAAGAGCCTTGTTCTGGTTAAAAAAAATTTTTTTGGTTCTTTTAGGTGCAATAATTAGAGGTACCAGTGATACTTTGGAGACAATCATAACACAACTGGTCTTCATATGCAAATGAGGTAAGGAAATATCAGCACATTCATACAGAAAGATTAAGAATTTCAACTGTAATGATCATGTAAAAAAAGTGGGGTAGCATCAAAAATGAAAGTATTTTTCTCCCCCCAGAATTTAAAAATAAAAAACATTACAAATGATTAAAATAAAGTATTCTTTGAGAAGGCAACGGACATTGAAAACATACATTTATCATACAACAATGATAAAATGAAAAAAAATTAAACTGTACAATTTTGCAAAGAAACTGAGCTAATTTGTGTTGAAGGTGTAACTCACCTGTTTGCCATCTACTTCTATATCTGCTACGTAATTTTCAAAGACTGTGGGGACATAGACCTCAGGGAATTGGTCTTTACTGAAAACGATGAGCAGACAAGTTTTACCACATGCACCATCTCCCACAATGACCAGTTTTTTCCTAATAGCAGCCATTGGAGCTTCAAAGTCTAGAAAAGAAAAAATATATATATATATAAACAAACAAAGAACAGAATCTATATATTCAACTATCAACTTCAGGATCTTTTTTTGGGGGGAGAGGGGCGGGGTATAAATGTTTCATGGTTGAAGTGGTGTATTGCATTGGTGTACTTTGATTAGGTTAGACTCAATTCCATAATATACTGGACTATTTTATGATTGGTTTTGTATGCCTCTGAATATTGTTTGACAGAAAAAAAAGGCTCTCACATTGGACTTCTGTGACCAGACTCCACTAAGCACAAAATCATCTTTTATGACATGTCTAGATTTTCCATACATTGTCAAAAATTAGTCATATACTGCGCACAAATAAGTCATGAAAACAGGATTGTAAAGGAGTTTAATAATAATAATAATAATAAAAAAAAAGATGCTAAAAGACTGAAGTGGTTAAATACAAAAACAAATGCATTACCACTAACAAAACATATGTAAGTCTCTGGAAAGTGCAGTAACCATCGATACCAATTCAAAGTTGATTGCAAAATAATGTATAAAAAAAAAAAAGAGCCCATGACGATAGATACAAGTTTTATGTGAAGAGATAAAATGCCATTTTATATGTAGAAAGTTGATGGAAAATTGCTTAATTTGATGTATGTTTTCTAAACAAACTTAATTTAGAAAAAGATGTTCTTTGGTTCTTATCAGGTGAAAAAGCAAAAAAAAAAAAAAAAAAAAAAAAATGACTCCGATTTGAACAGATGGTTATATGCAAGTATGAAGGACATGAAAATCCTTTTAACTAGATTTTAGAGTAAACTCCTGCTTGCATACAATATTTTTGAAACTGGTAAAATCATGGATCAATAGCATACAAAAGATGTCCAGACCCCCCCCCTCCAAAAAAAAAAAAAACCCTGTCATTTAGTACATCAGATGTCATTTTTGTATGTAGAATTATTTCATTTTCCCATCTATGAAAGATTTATTCTAATAAAAGGTTTCTATTCACATATATTTGTAAACTTAAAAAATATGAATTGAAATCAGTACAAACATTAATTGTAAATAGTGGAATAAAGGTGAAACAAGATAACTAGAGAAATTGACTTCCCGTTTAGCACTAAGATAAAACAAGATAGTGAACACTGGAAATTATCTGCATATTTTAAGCCAAGAAATAAGTCAGAAAGTTAAATCACATTTTAGTTATTGTAAAAGGAAAGCTAGGCCAGTTATAATTTGTGCCAGGCATCGCCAAATGACGATCGAGGCCTGCATCTTGCACTGACTGGCAATATTGTCATGAGTTTCTTGCTCCTCTATACTGAAAACCCATTAACCTTAATGTTCTGCAGTTATATTTCTGATGCATAAATTTACTTTTTATTTTCAGTCTGACCAGAAGCACCCCAATAGGATTATCAATCAAGAACATTACACAAATAACACAAAATTATACAATCTTGCAGATTTAGCTTTCCATTTGTTCCCTTAAGTCACAATTAGTGTTGGGATGATTAATCGGAATTTGAAAAATGGGGACTTATTGGGGTACTTGAATAATCATCGGAATAGGAAGAATTTGCACCTAATTTTAGAATAAAATTTTTTTTTTTTTTTTTTTTTTTTTTTTCATGAGATCAGTATCGTTTTGAAACTCGACCCTTTGGGTGACAAATCGAAAAATTGGCTAAAAACAATTTCTTCATCCTCAACTGGGCACTTTCCTACAGCGAGGGGTTGCTTTTTTCGCCGATAATTTCGAAAGTCATCCCCTCTTTTTGATTGACTAGCCTTGATTTAAATCTACGTCACTTTCAGTTTGGCGAGGGACGCAACAGCAAAAAGTCATGTTTTTTTCTACTACCACTTTTTTTTTTTTTTTTGCTTAATATACCCTTACACATACCTCCATTTTCTTTTCCGCCTTTGCGTCACAGGTTCGAGTCTTCCTGCCTACAACTTTTTTTTTTGTTTAACACACATACAGGCAAGGCCATTTATATATATATATATATATATATATATGTCAATTTAAGAATTGAAGTGTGGAGGATCAGTTGCACATTAATTTAACAAAACAAGTTCCTATTTCAGAGACATTCTGGCATTTTTAACAAAAAATTATTTTTTTTTAGCTGGGAAATAAATTATGCATTTATTTTTTATTGGGGTAGGGACTTTTTTTTTTAATTAAACAATCCCAGTTTTACAACCATGCTAGTCTCGCTAAGAAAAAAGTTAGAGTGAACATCCCAAAAAAATTAGAATGGTTTGGAAATTATGAAATCTCCCACTCTAAATTCTAAAATAATTTTTACCCCGATAAGACAAGTTTTTCAAACCTACGAATTTGCCATTATTAACAGTAATTTTTTTTTTTTTTTTTTTTTTTTTTACAGTAAAATATTTGTTATATTAACAGTAGGAATGACCAGCCAAATCTTATAATTTGGATAAGACCAAACATTCAATACAAAGATACAGAATAGTCAAAGCATCCCTGCCCTGTTCTCATGTTAAATGTTTTCCATGTAGTAATTAATATTAGAAACTTATTAACATGAGATTTAACTATTATTCCTAAACTTTGCATTGTTAATTGTCATGAACAAAAAAATGTAAAAAAAATGCAAATCAATTGTTTTAAGATAAACCTTTGTCTCAATCACAAAGACATTTAAATCATCAGAAAAATCTAATAGTAGTATTGTAACATATATCCCTCCTCCACAGTACTTTTTAGGTTAGCAAAATATATCTGGACATTACAAGGGTTTTACAGTAATTTGAAAATCGATTAAATCGATAGTTGAATATTTACAAATTTAAAATTGTTCCAGAGCATATATGCCATATAATTATCACAAAGACAGAAAATATTTAATAACCTTAGTCATAAAGAGACTAAAGCTATAGTTAGTAGGAAAGCGATTAACAGTTCCACAAGATTGCAGTCCATGAAAGAAGCTACTGCAAGGAGCGGTGTTACAAAGTATCAAACCAGCAAATTGATGGAAACCACTAGACGAGTCAAAAAAGCTGAAACAAAAACAGAAAATGCAACAGACAATCCTGAAGAACACATGCCATAATAGTATTTATAGAAAAGACACATTAGTAACAAACGCCCCCCTACCTCCATCAAAATGCAAATACTTTTCTACACCTTATCAAGAACTCTCAAATGAGAGATTCACCAGCCCAAATGTACCTATTTACTATGCCTCCCCACGGGACAGAGTTAGACACCAGGGTCGTTTTTTAACGTGGAGAAAAGGTACAAAAATAAAAATTGTCTCAGTCGTGAAGGATTTCTCCTCCACCGAAAGAGAACAAGAAATAGAAGTGCAGCATCTGAAGAACAGATACTGTAACATTACTCCATACATGGTCTGATAGTAGATTTGTAGATCTTTAAAAAATGTTCTGAATTTGATAAACCAACAGATCTATTCAGTTGAACGAAAACCACAAAACTCTTAAAAGTCACTAAAGAGGTCCAGACTTTCCAGGACTTTAACAAGTTTGTCATTAAACAACCTTAAAAAAAAAAAAAAAAAAAAAAGATAATTGGTCAAACCTATCACCAGCATTTTAAAAAAATAAGGACAACAGAATACTCTTTCCAAAAAAGAAAACCAGACAATTTCTAAACAGAAAAGTTCAGGAACATAATGAGAACTACAACAGAAATTGAATCCAAAGTAGAAAGCTTTAGAATGTTCAAAATAAGAAAGAATCTTAGAGTGCCCCTTTTTTGGGAGCTGGATTTCTCCCACATTAAAAACCCACCTTGTGGGGAAACAAGTAAATAGGAACCATCTTTGGAATGATAACAGAAAATATATCAGTCATCAAAACAAGAGAATCAAATTGTAAAGACGAGCAAAGGAATTATCCTTAAAAAAAATTTAAAAAAAAGGGGGGGGGGCTGACCTGCCACTTAACCATTGTAGTTTGTCCCAAACTCCTGATAGTCAATCTTTTAAAAGAATCGTTTGAATAGCTATGTTTAGTCTCAGATTGATTTTTGCAGGCATTGCTAGCTGTTGTAGAATTGTCTAGAACCTCAGAATTATCCAGATGATACCGATTAAAGTAATCATTACAATGGGCAATGACAAATGAAAACCAGAGAAGTTTGGTTTGAAACTTACAATAAGGAATGAAGGAGTCAAGAATAGAGACTAACCTCATTCACTAACATAGCAAAGAACATTACAAAGAAACAGCAAAACCTATCCCAATTAGCATTTTAGTTAGACTTTTTCCTATAGAGAGGACAATCAGGACTTCACAAAAAAGCATGATCAGAAGAACCCAATGGAGGGAAAGAGGAAATAGAGGGAGCCAGGAACAGAAGTGAAAGAAAGATCACTTAAGGATGGTTGATGAAAGTATCAAGAAAGTGTTTAAGGAAGATGACAAGTCATGAGACAAGATCTGTGATTAGAGTGGAGAGCCAGTAAAAATGAGTATTGAAGTCATCAAACACAAAGCTGAAGCTTGATGGATAAAATTGTAATGCATTATCAATACTGATGGATATAACGGTGATTGTCAAATGAATAGAAAGTGAAGTGCAGCAAAGATCATCTCCGATAAAAGGGACAACTATAAGATTCAAGACTGGGGGAATGTATAATTGGGAGATCTTTTAAGACCATTCAAATGTATGGCAGAATCTAAGCAAATCTAGGCAAATAACCATTCATATACAGATTTCCACAAAGCATCTAATTTAGTTTCACAAAAAGCAAGATGTGGAAATGTTCCTAACCCTAACCCAACAGGGGGAAAATTTGATCAGACATCTATTACTATAGGAAATCAGAAAGGGTTTGTTGTATGCATTTGTAGAAGACATAAAAAGGGAGTGAAGAGTAAAATCACTTAGACACAATGAGTAAATTTGGAAATTTATCAGGGTATGCTTATTTAAAATAAGTTATTTTGGTCATTTTTTTTAACTTCATAAAAATCCAAACTAATTAGTGGTAAACAAATTTTCCTAGTGTTATTTTCTTTAAAATGAAAAAGATGATTAAAAAAAGTTAAACAGGGACAACAATCGTGTAGATATTCGAAATCTGCAAAAGCAATAAACCCTTTACAATGTTAAAAAAAAAACAAAAAAACTGACCCATGTAGGTTAAAAAGCGGCTTTTATTTGGTTATTTTGGTAACAATTCTTTCCCACTCTTTCTCTACAGACTACAATTGCCACATTTCTACATGTGATTATTTACATCTGGACTACGTTCTGAATTAATAGGGTTAAGTTCAACTTGTGAATCCTGAAATACAATGTGACTTTAAATCTATTTTCTCACGCTAGCTACATGTGCAACACTAAGTAGGAACAGCAATTTATCAATGTAATAAAGATGAACATGCGTAGAAAGAAAAAATACTGGAATTGCATGAAATGGAATGTTACAGGCAAAGTTATTTTTTGAAAGGGAACAATTTTAAACCAAATTCATTTTTAACCACTGCTAGCAGATGTACCTGGCGTTGCCCAGTATTAAACATTTATAAAAAAACTAGCAGAGATTGAAATCAAAATCTAGAGTCAAGTATGATAACCATTAGGCCAGCTTGCCACGATCTTTAAGCGTTTTCAAACCTACTTACTCTTAATATAAGGAAGCTGTTATGTTAGCGATTTGTGCATGTGCAGTCATGAAACAGTTGAAAATAGATAAAAATCCTATGACCCGTAAGCACCAGTTTTTCAATTGACCCCTTCGCAAATTTTCTGGATGAAAACCAATTAAAATTGTCCACATGTCTATATACCAAATATCAAATCTATAGATCGAAAATTCATTGAGTATATATAGGCTGAGAACTGTCCAAACATTTTTACAGATATATAGATTAATGAAAAATTAAAATGGCTGACGTTTTTGAAAACAGATTCCGGTGTACTTAGTATTTAATAGCATTTTTCTATTGAAATGCTCGATTCAATGTGTCATCCTCAAAGTTATAAAAAAAAAAAAAAATTGATACAAGTGGCTATACAATTTTATTAAGAGATAAAACATGTAACAATGTTTGCCAATGTGGGATGGTTGAATGAGATTTTGAAACTTGAACATTCAGAAAACTGTAGAGTATGTATTAATTTGTACTCCTAAACTAATGCACGGTTTCTAGAGGAAATCACTACAAAAATATCCCCAAAACCTATGATATATCAATACGAATTTATTTATGAAAGTGTTTTGCTGGTTTGAAAATTAACCGATTTGTGGATAGAAAATCCTAAAATTTCTATGTTTGGATATTTTAATCACTAGTAAAAAAAATTTTTTTAAGTAAAAACTATTATAATACTAACAGAGCTACCCAATTTTAGTAAATTCTCCGTCTGTCCATCTTAACCAAATTACCATCTTACCTACCCATTCCTGTCTGGACAACTTTTTTTTCAGATTACTTGAGGAAGGAGTCAATATAAAGGGAGAAACTAAAAGCAAGAGTTACTTCATTTTAATACACTGTCTAAACGAATTGACAAAATCTGCACCAGTTTAGGATCAAAACTTTATATTTTTCAAAATTATAAATCCTATTCATCCAGGGCAAAACTAATAAAGAAAACACCAACTTTGTGGGTATTCTTTGATTTTTTTTGCCAGACATGAACATGCACCGTTTAAACTACCAACGTTACAGTGCTGTCTGGAGAGGGTGTGCATGGATAAGTGGAACAATATAAAAGAAAACTGATCTAATTTCAGTGTTCCTATTTATTTTCCTCATGAAGCCGGAGTTAGACAAGGTTTGTTTTTTAGTTTAAAAAAAAAAAAAAAAAAAAAAAAAAAATCAAAACAAGCCTCACATGTGTGGTCCCCCTCTGGTGTTGCATGTGAGATGACGTCACAAAAAAGTGAAGAAATGAGGAATGTGAGAAGTGTGAAGGGCCAACGTTGCCTTCACATTTTCACCAAGTTTCAGAAAAATCTAATGGATGGAGCAAAAGTTATGGAGTAAAAAGTGTCTTTTTTTTGCAATTTTCGGGCATTTGTGATCCCTTTTGAGCTCCTGGGAACACTGAATCCCAGTGAAAATGGACAAACGGTGCAGTTTTATGCCTTAAGACAAGTATATTTAAATTCAGCACCATGCAAAACCACTATATAGACATGCATATCAAGTTTGAGTAATATGAAAAAAGAGCTCCAAAAAGGCAGGTTTTTTTTAGTCCTAAAAGTCCCAGAAGGATGCGAACCAGAATTTTGCCAGGATCACCCATACTGAATTTATATTAACAATAGCCTTCACATTTTGGCCAAGTTTCAGAAAAATCTAATGGATGGATCAAATGCTATGAAGCAAAAAGTAATTTTTCGCCATTTTGGGGGCATTTTTGACCCCTTAAGCCCCTAGGAAAGGGACAGGAATTTTGGAAAAAAAATTTTTTATTGCGCACATTTATTTAAAGAAGCACAATTTGTGATAATTTCAGGAAAAACTAATGGATCGTTATCTGGCAATTGTCCGGACTAACGGGTGCCACTGAAAGCAGATCCCTCTCCGATAAATCAGGGGACCAAAAATACAGTACCATCCATAGCCCTGGAGCCCCTAGAGGGGCATAGGCTATCTACAACTTCTGTAGATGTTTTTGTAGTGAGGAGTTCTTTTTATAAGGTGAGGGTGCTGGCCCCATGCTCAACCTTCCCAGAAGGTACATACAGTGCCTAGCCTTCCCAAATGGTCCCCCATCTGGTACTAGCCAGGCTCAACGTTGCTTTACTTCAGTGATCTGACGAGAACCGGTGTGTCAACATGATTGTGCCATACATAAAAATACAGTACAACTCTGAATAATTTTTCCAGGTTACAATGTGGAATATTAAAAATGTTTTTCCAGCCCCTGGTTACCGTATCTGCCCCGTCTTACGGTGTTATGTTATTTGATTATATACATGCGTATTATATTTTGTACTGTATTTTGTTACTTATTTGTAATGCTGTATCCCAGGGTTCTACTGTAAGACAAAAAAAAAAACAAAAAAAAAACAAAAAAAAAAAACCTGTCTGCCTAGGATTTCTTCACTGAGCAAAGAGAGAACTAAATGTAGCATCGGAACAGATGCTCCACTTTATTCCCAGACCAATCAGATTGAAAACATTCTTTGGTCCCTTATGACCTCAAATATATAAATTTGGCAGTATATTTTTTTCATGGCAAGATTAGAATCTCACAATCCTAAGATTCAAAATTTGGGAGTGTATCTTATGCAATTTCTAGCTTTTAGTTGAACGTCTGCACATAATTTTTATATAATAAAACAAAATGTATTTCACATTGAAGGACAAAAAATAAATGAAAAATTAGATTAATCTTTCAACTTTAAACGTTGAAAATCTATTTACTTATCTCATGTCAAAGAACACCTAAAAACATTTTCAGAAAATAGGAATATGTAAACTGAAGATTTAAATTTTTGGTAAATTGAATAAAAAGAACTGCAGACCTGTACAAGAGTGCCCACCCCCTAAAAATGCACGTTTTTCACCTTTTAACTTTTTTCTGCCGATTATAGATTACAAATTCTAGTAATATATTAGAAAAATTTTTGAAAAAAAAATAAAAATAAATTTAATGGTTCACTTTCTCATAACATTCTAGTTCATTGCTACTTGACTTACTGTCCATTTCTTTATGTGTTGTTCGGCAAAAAATATGTCTTAAGCGTATAACAATGGCCACGACTTAAAGATAACATTGCTTAACATCCGGAAAACTACTTCTTTGCAGAAAATTTTAATGAGATTAGTTTTCAGCATACCCGATAACTTGAGTTTTAAATGAAAAATGGCCACTGCGTTACATACTACACAAAACATGCGGAAAAGTATCTTTTCAATATCGTTAAAACTAGTTGCCAGCCCTAATTTTAATGCGATATTCGTTTTCTGTTGGTAAAGAAATGGACAGTTAGGTAGCAATGAAGTAGAAAGTTAGAACGCGAAAGTGAACCTTGCTAAAGCATTAAAAAAAAAAAAAAAATTAAAATCTACAATCACCCAACAAGAGTTAAAAAAAATTTTTAGGGGGTGGGCACTCATACAAATCCACCAAAAGAACTAAAAAAAAAAAAAAAGGGGGAAGTTCATACTTAAAAATGTCTTTGAAAGTATGCGACAGAAAATTTTCTAATTGTTATTTTTTTTTACAGATTAAATGCAATCTTTCCATTAGCGAATCATACAAACCAGAGTAAATTGAGGAATATATCTAGCTGATATTTCAAAAGTACATTTTTGCATCCAACAAAAAATAAAAATAAAATAAAAAATTTAAGAAAATTAAGGAAAAAGATTTTTAAAAAAAATAGTTTACTAAAATAAAAACGGACTAAATGAACCAATTTAAATTCAGACTAGTAACCTTTCTTCAAATAACCTCCAAATGCATATTTTCGAATTTGAGAACTAGGTTTTAGGAGATTCCTAAAAGTCAAAAATGATTAAAGGTTGAAGATTACATTAACCAAAACGTTAGAAAGAAAACGAGAACAGTAGTTGTAATGATTATCAAAACTTCACTTAATTCAAAAGCTTTCATATGCAATTTAATAGTGACTAGCCTGGGTGCCAGGTAGTGTGTGTAAGGGTGTTGGTTGAACACAAAAAAAAATAGGCAGGTAGGCTCAAACCTGTACTGCGGAGAAAAAAAAAAGCATGACATGTTTGTCAATTTCTCTATCGTCCGACTGAAGTTCAGAAAGTTGAAATTAAGCAAAATCAATCCAACCGATACGATGACTTGCAAAAATGGTGATTTGGGGGAGGGGGAGAGAGAAGAAAAAAGAAAATGATCCTTCCTTGTAGAAAACTGCTCAATTGAGTGAGGGTGAAGGAATTAATGTTTTTGGCCAATTTTTTGAAATTTGTCATCTGATCTTTAAAATGAGACCAATCTCGTGAAAATCTGTCGCCTCTGTCAAAAGTTTTTGCGAGACATACTAACATACACACATTTTGCCATATATATATATATATATATATATATATATTAGCTTGGGTGGCCGGCACTGCCCGGGTGTTTGTCAGTGTAAAAGAACAATAAAAGTTTTGGTAGGGAGGTAGGCTTGAACTCGAAGCCTTGACACGAAGGTGGAAAAGGAAAAAAACCTGACATCTTACCGCTCGGCCATGACGGGACAGGAATAAAAAGCATTTTCATTTAATGATTAAAAAGTTTAGTGACAAGTGCGTGAACTTAATGAGGTCAAATTTCACACCATAGGGGAATGAAATTAACTTTGGCTGAAGCCAGTTTCTGCGTTTCCCTGCAAGAATAATAGCATTTGTCTGATATAAGCCAGACATTGCCTGGGTGTTTGGAGATGTGCGCTGAGAAAAAAAAAAAAAAATGTGGTAGGCATGCGCAACATGAAGGCAGAAATATGAAAGAAAACCCGACCGCTATGCCATGACTCGACAGGAAGTCGAAAGCATTCAAATTTAGCAATGTCAACCATAACGTCATGGCAGATAATCACGCACTTAACTGGTTGTAGGCCAGTCAAGCTTTCAGCCAGATTCGTTTCCCTACGATGTTAAGACCAGCTCCCCACGAAAAGGGGGTGCTCTGGCAGTGTCCAAATGAATAGCAATTGTCTGATAGGAAGGGTTTCCCCTACATTGATCATAGCTAATTGCCTTTCTAGATGTTCCAGCCGGGAAGGCCAGGTGCTGCTGTTTGCTTCGATCGGTTTTGCTTTTATATGACAAACAAATACTGAAAACCAGGGATTTTTTTTTTTTTTTTTTTTTTTTTAAGTCAGAAAAAAAAAAAAAAAAAAAAAAAAAAAAAAAAAAAACATCCGTTTTTGAGTCAAATATAATCTAGGAAATATAAGGAAACTTCTCCAAAATAGTAACCTTGTCGAGAAGCCCAGCAAAAAAAGACTTTCTTGGATATTACAAAAACGCTCACAGCCATTTTGCCTTCAATAATCTAAATTTCACCTGTCCATTTAAATATATGTATGCATGTTCGTATGTCTGCCTAAAACTGACAAAGGCAACGGATTTTCACAAGATCGGTATCATTTTGAAGCTGAACTCTTCGGACGACAAATATCGAAAAATTGGTCAAAAACATTAATTCCTTCACATACATTGGTAAACCCTGTTTTTGGAACTTCTCCAGTTAGGTAGAAAAGTAACTTATCTTGCCTTTGATAACATTTATTTGTTATATATTTGTTTTTTACACCTTTTTGTAATCTGTAATACAAACCCCAATTTGTATAGCTAAAATTTGTAATCTGTAATACAAACTCCAATTTGTATAGCTAAAACTAAAGTTTATCTTAGAAATATTCAATTTACACTAAAATCTCTTGTAGAAAAAAAAAAAAATCATCTGCTAGTTACATGTTTGCCATTGTTTTATGAGTTTTTAAATAAGGCTCTGTAAATTAACTTCAAATTTACAGTATCTTAAAATTGTTAGGTGAAAATACATATTAGTTAAGAAAGCATCTCTTATTGAGTACGTTATTTCAGCATGGTACCGGATTTTTTACAGTTAAATTTAAGGTTTTGTTTCGCTATTAAATTATTAATTGAGTAAAATTGTAAAACTATAACGTTATGGTAATGTTTTAATTTCTTTATAAAGTTTACAATCTTTGGGATTTGCTAAAAAAATTTAAGGCAGTTTAAAGGATTTTGGGAATTGTCAAAATTTTCAAAAACTGGTGCTTATTAAAATTGGCACTCATGGAGGCAATTAAAAGTAAAGAAAATTAAATTAAAAAAAAAAAATACTTGAGATTAATATATATATATATATAATTCGTATTCCTGTTTGTTCACAATTTCATTAATATATACAAAAGTTCTATTACTTTAAGGTTTCATTCATTCCTATATATAGTATGATTCTTGCAAAATATACGATTAAGAGGTGACGTCATTTGCATTTACATTAAGGAAAATCAATTTTATTAAATAGTGGTGTGTTAGTTATTGTTTATAGTGAGAGAATTGTTTTAAGTGTTCTATTTAAGTTTATTATTTAAATTTGATTTATATTGATAACAAATTTAATTTATTTTTACCGACATCGAAACATTAATATTCATAAACATTATTTTTCAAGGTCACAAAATCATAAGTCGGCA
The DNA here is from genome assembly GCF_053919585.1 of Euprymna scolopes. Lineage (NCBI taxonomy): Eukaryota > Metazoa > Mollusca > Cephalopoda > Sepiida > Sepiolidae > Euprymna > Euprymna scolopes. The sequence goes on along the minus strand of NC_136517.1, from coordinate 60,853,464 downwards.
TAGTCCAGTGGGTACAATACTTTGCTTAACACCTTTTCCTTTTATTCGCATTTCAGGTTCGAGCCTGCCTACATCGCTAATTTTTTAAAAAATTTTGCGGTTGCTCAAGCACTTCCTATTTTCATTGAAACTAAAGTGTTTTATTTATTTATTTGGGGGGGGGGGGTCGAGTCTTCCCAGCACATGGGCAACAAAAGTACCCAATATCTGGAGAATAGTTTCTTCTCTTTGTATCCCTTCTGTCAAAATATCTGGTCGAGAGGGTATCACTAGGCATATCAGAATTTAGGGAGAATTTTTGTCACCCCTAACACAAAACTGAATAAAATATAAAAATCTTGTAATTTCTCTTTTTAAAGTGGATTGTTTATTTTCTTTATGGAATATACTTCCAAAATAAAAAATTAAAGTGATTTAAAAAAATGGAAATATTTATTTTTTTAAAAAGTGTTTACAAAGTGCTGACTCGCCTTTATGCAGCCATTTTTTTTACATAATGAAAGCAATTGAATTTTACAAGTTAAATATTTTTCAATTTTTTAACTTTAAAAATCCATCAAAATTTTTCTATTGGTTCAATTTTTACGATATTTTCAGGGTCAATGTGAAATTTTATGCTCTTTCTAATAAACCAAATATAATTTTAGACAAACGTTCTATTTTTTAATTTCACCCCCCCCCCACTATTTTGAAATGTCTATTAAAACTTCAATAATTTACGTACCAAAGTTTTATATATCACACATTGAAAATAGAATATTTCATTGATCTTTTAATTTAAAAAAAGTGTTTTTTTTGGAAATTTACCTGTAAAGTCCAAAGTGTAAAACACTTTAAAAACCACGTTGATTTTTTTATTTTTAAAGTGGAAGTTTATGTTATGCTTAGATTATCAAGTAAATATTGGACGTTGATGACAATTTTTTTTCTATTTCATTCAATGTTTTCTTTTTAGATATGTAAAAAAAGAAAAGAAAAAAAAAAATCACCCGATAAAGAAGAATTAAAATATATTAGATCAAAAATTCATGTATTTCTTTACAAGAAGAAAAAAATTGGAAGTTCGGTAGAGCAAATTTTTAGTAATCGGCTATAATCCATGAATGAAATGTTATTTTGCAAATATGGTAGCACATACTGACCACTTTGTAGTTGAAATGAAATGTCAAAAATAGAAAAGGGAGATAAGGCTGCATGGCATAAATTATTGTCACTTTGATGCTCCCGTATATAACAAATAAAATCGACGAACATCCGGTTTTGCTAATGGCGGATAAACAATTGTCGAAAAGACGTTTTTCCACGACTCTTGATTAAAAATTCTTTTACTTAAAAAATAAATGGAATATATATAAATATGGACAAATTCTTATACATAAAGAATAGAAACACCCATAGCTTAGTAATTTTGAACAGGTAAGTGATTTTTTTGGCATTTATATATATTTATTAGATTTCGATGAAGTTAAATTTGATTTGTGAAATCTTTTTTAAAGAAAACCGATAAAAAAATAAAAAAAAATTGTATATTTTTCGATTAAACCTTTTATGGTTTTAAAATATAGTCATTGCTCATTTTATTGAAATAAAAATTAGGGTTTGAAATTACATTTTCATATTGTTATAAGCTTGTAGACATGGAGTATTTAATCAAATATTTGCAATGGAAACTTGCCCAAAAATTCTGATACACTTAGGGTATCACATTTTATTTTTGAGGGGAGGGGGCGATTATATTTACATTTTTTTTTTGTTCTTTTATTTTTTAAATTGCTGTGAGGGGGTGGGCGAGTATCAACATTGCCCATGATGAAATGATCAATATCCTTAGTATAGCAGGTATGTTCCAAGTGGAACTTCATATCGACTTGATAACACCAGGTACCATGCTAGTGTGTGTATATATATATATATGATTAGTTTATTTTTGGAAAAAGAAATCCAGCAGAGTGCTCAATTAAAAGGAAAATCTAAAATATAAGAGCGTATTAATATTTTGTACTTTGTGTACAGAAAGTTGTTAGAAGAGACAAGTCTTGGTACCGTCAGTTTCAAGCCCGATGATTAGGATCGTTTAAAATATCCATATCAAGCTCTCTTCAGCCAATACTCATCTCTCTCTCTCATATATATGAGAGAGATATATAAATTTTTGTAAGATTTTTTTTTTCTAACACGACTCCCGAAAGTTTTCAAAAGTGACTTTTAAAGAGATTACGAACAAATTAACAAATGCCAGCAATAGAACTGGCAACAGCAGTGATACGATTCAAGAAACTTCCTCCACAAATACACTGAATGCTATGAAATGGTTGGCACAACCAACACACCAGTCCGAAGTGTACTAACCCCCTGTCAAAATATGAATCTTCATAGTAGGAATGAGGCACTTTATCGACAGCTATTGTTGGTCTTGCCCCCCCCCCAAGTTAAAGCGGGTTCCTTCTTTGAAAGATACAAGTTACCACTAGTGATTGTTGCAAAGGAAACTAGGGTCTCCAAGAAATCAGTAGACTGGTTCAATTACATTCGTGTATATGCGCAATAACCATGCTGGAAAATCCAGTAAAATTAGGTGGTCCTGAACAAATAATCGAAAGTGATTAAGTAATCGCATCTACAGGAAATACCACAGATTTCATTCAGGCCAGTGGTTTCTTGGTCTAGTCGAACAAGAAATGAGTTGACAATGATGGTGCCAGTCAAAACGAGATGTTGGAACCCTATTGGCAATAATAGCATAAGTACATTAGACCAGGCACACGGATTGTGACAGATGGTTAGCGTGCCTATAATGCACTACCGAACCATGTGATAAACCACCTATATAACTTTGGATTCAGATGACCCTACTATTCACACAGACCGTGTGGAAGGTAATTGGAGTCTTTGTAAAGTTAAATTCAGGTCCATGAGAGGAGAGGGACTAGTGATATAAGACTTATAAATAAGTCAGTTACAAGAATTCCTCTGGTGGCAACGAATCAAAGAATTATTTTGGGAATATCATGTATTAGATACGTTGTTTTTTTTAGATGAAAAATGTAAAATTTTTCATTGAAGAAATTTGAAGATTTATAAAATATTTTCATGTAAAAAAAAAAAAAAAAAAAAAAAAAAAAAAAAAAAAAAAAAAAAAACCTTTTGGTTAAAGAAATTGAAAAATAAATTTTTTTTTTATTGATGTTTGACTTCAAACATTGCCAAGGATGATTTTTTTTCGCATACAATATCATGCTCAGTCTCGTAGAAACAATGGGGGAGCCAAAGTAAAACAAAGCCAATCTACCATATACTGAATACAGTTTAGTATTAAAATAGCTAAATAAACCTTAAAATTAGGTTTTCCTGGTCCTTTTGTCTCCCAATTTTTCGTCTAAAATTTTAATCATGTGATTACTGTGTAACGAGAATAAAATAAACCATTCATTTAAGTGTCGCTTGTTATGGATTTAGTTGAATACTAAATTAAAAATCACTTTATTGGTACTTATGCACTTATGTTACCAGGCTGGCAGGTGTTTTGTAACTATTCTGTACTTTCACCTAACAATTTAATAAACAAAAAATATGGTAAAACTTGAAAATATGGGGGGGGGGGGTAAGATAAAACCGTGCACATATCAGATTTTAAGGTTGAAAATCTGAATTTTGAATGTGTTTTTTTTTTTTTTCATCTTTTGTGTTTTGAAGTGTAAAATTTGTTGAACATGTTAACTATCTTTTTTATATATATATCCTTATTTTTGCAAAAAAAACACTACTTTTGAATCTGAAAAATTTTCTTTTAGTAAACCTAATATTGCTAATCTATATAATTATAAAACTCAAATGACCTTGTAACGGGGGGTGTAACCCAATATTCGGTTTACAACTTCCGATTGCGCATGCATACATAAATAATCAACGCGACATTAAAACATTCTTACTGTGTACGTTTTCAGCGTCTCAATTGTTTTTGTTTTTTTTTGCGCTTAAATTATCCAAATAAACAATTGTTAATACTTTCTGCATTTTTTTTTTTTTACATCGTTCATTTCCGTATTACCTTTAAGTTATTTTAACGCAATTTTCTTACAAATAAATCTACTTTAACTAATCGACAACCATAAGAGCATTTTACAATGGCGATTTACCCACCGCCTTTTTTTTTTTTTTTTTAATTTATTCTCCATTTTTTTTTTAATATACCTTTCTTAAAAACATTCATATATTTTCTTCTACACTACCAACATAAATAACCCCAAAAATGTTTATAATTTGCGTTACAAATAATCAACGCAACAATAAAACATTGTTTTACCGTGTACGTTTTCAGCATACCAATTTTGTTTTTCGCGTTTAAATTAAAAGACATCAAAATTTGAATTTAATTCTTAAGTATTATGGTATCTGTTCAGTGCACATTTACCTATAAGTATGGCAAACCACTTCTAATTCAATGGCTGAATTTTTTTTGTCAAAAATAATATAAACAGAACGACTCAGAAATCTATTCTTTTCATTTTAATATACTTTCAGAGAAATGTTTATGTCACAAAAATATTTTCGTTACGTCACAAGTGTCTCACTCATACATTAATTCCATAGTTAATCTAACATACTGACCCAACAGTTCACAAGTAGTCTAGTATACCATTAAAATAGATTCCTTGGAGAATCGATAAAAAAAAAAAAAAAAAAAAAAATCAATAACTGCATTTTACTAAAAATACAATTCTTTTGCCAATTTCTTATTTATTCACCTATGGTGGCCCAACCGTGATATTAGATGCAGTTGTTTTCAACACATGCTTAGCATTCCCCAAATGGTCACCATGTGGTACTGGCCAACCTTATCGTTGCTTAACTTTGGATGTTATGTAGGCAACACACACGAAAGAAGTATATTCCAAATTTTATGATGTTGACCATCTTACAATCATTCCTTTAACTCAGTTGACATTCACAATTCTATTAACTGAATTAAACGAATTGTATCAACATAATGAAATTTGGTTGATTTGTTTTTATTCCTTATATGCTCTGTATTAAGCTTCTTAAATAAGCATTAGTATATATAAAAAGGGAAATATAAGTGAATAACGAATATTTCCACAGAAAAATAAATATATCTCATGAAAAAGAAAAACCCTTCACTTAATCGCCAAATCAAACAGTTTAGTACCCTCTAGGCCTCTATACTTAATTTTAAAGTTTGTTTTATTTTTTTTTGTTTTTGTAATTCGTTAAGCAAATCTGTAGAGCGCGATATAAACAGTTGGAATTAGTTTAAATTCCGGTACTTATATTTTTGCATATTCTTATAGCAAATCCTAAATCATCGATATATATATATATATATATATATATATATATAAGAGTTCAAAAAAGGTGAATGTTTTAACGATAAAAAAAAAAAAAAAAAAAAAAAAGCAGTCTAGTTTTGGAAGTGTTTTTAATTTAAAATTCTATTAAAAATAGAAAAAGTTTTATATTCTGCTTTTCATGATAAAAATTCAGGTTATCTTTATGGAAAAAGAAAAAAAAGTTTCTCAAGAATAGATTTTAATTAGTTTTAAAAACTAATTGTTTGCAATTTTTTGGCCATGCCTACTTTAGTTTTGAGTTCTTTGCAACAGAGTTAGGCACAAACCAATTTGGAATCATGCTTGACGTTACTTTCCATTAAAGTAATTTAAATTTCGATCATTTTTCGAATTTTTAGCCAATCACTAATAGAATTTTAAATGCTCGTCAGCGTGTTTACTCAGCCCATTCGAAAGTGATTTTAAAGCATTTACACTGGCGAATGCCAAGTAATCCGACTTGAATTAAAGAGCAAAATTATTGGTGTATTAGCAGTTCAGCCCGGCTTTGCTCGTGCCCTATGTACTGTTCATAAGTCTATGTGCATACATATAAAGTTTGACTCCTGTTCAGGTAACTACATCTAAAATTTCAAGTGTTTGGACCCAAAATTGGTTGAATAGTTTGCTAAAGACCACAAAGGTAAAATTCTTTGAATTTTGATCTCTTGGCAGCCAAATTTTTGGCCAAAAACCGATTAAAAAGCTTTCCCTATGTCTGAATATGTAATATTTCAAATGTTCAGACTAAAAATTGGTTGAGTAATTTGGTAGAGACCGCCGAGGTAAATTTTTTAAAAACTTTGACCAATTTTGACCCCCTTAACATTTGTTTTTGGCTCAAATCAAAGTTTGATCCATGTACAAGTAACCTACATCTAAAATTTCAAGTGCTCAGACCCAAAATCGGCAAAGGAGGTTAGTAGAGTTCTCAAAAATCAAATCATCGTACTTTGACTCCCTGACAGCCAAATTTCTGACAAACATGAAAAACATTTCCCCCCAAATCTCAAGACCCCTTATGTCAAATCTCGAGTCTGTAGACTGAAAATTGACAGTTTGGTAGGGAAATGTACACAGTTTCACTTTTATAGATTTGTACTTTAACTAACCGACCCCCCCCCCCCGTCCATTTGTTTGGGTAAAACAAAAATGTTACCGAAAGCAAGAATCTGAAAGTTATTGGTAAAGGTGTAGTTTAGCAGCATAAATTATGTGACAAAATTATCAAAACTATTTTTTATATAAAACAAACACAAAGGCTAAAATAAAACCAGAAAATTTTTTTTTTTTAATCATTTTTTATTAGACTAAATGTATGACATTTGAGGTCGCTGTCTGTACTGCTGTTAAAATTTGGCCTTTCTAAAGTTTGACAGATTGGCCTTTTTTCGCTCTTCATTACAAAGGGGAGGGGGGGGGCAAAGGCATGGTTCAGGAAAGTAAAAAAAAAAAAAAAAAAAAAAAAAAAAAAAAAAAAAAAAAAAAAGCCTGGCATCAAAAAGGTAAATTTTTTAACGAGCAATATGGCAGCCTCGAATGTCGTACACTTAGTCTAATAAAAATGTTAAAATAGATGGTTGTACACTTATTGAACCGCACTATTTTTAAATATTTAAGTTAAAGTTTTACAATATTTTTTTCATTAAACTAGAAACTACAGAATAGTTACATCCTTCTGTTCATGTTAAGAATGGATTTCTAAATAACGTCATTTCAGCACAGTTCAATAAGTGCATAAATACTAAAAAAAAAAATAAAAATGAATTTTTTCTGGTTTTATTTCAGCCTTAGGGTCTAATGTGTTTTATATAAAAAAATGCTTTTGTCTGTCAAATAAATTACGCAGCTAAACTACATATTTACAGAGTTATTTTTAAAAGTTAACACTAGTTCAAAAACTCTTAATGTCCACCGTTCGGTTAGAACAAAGAATATAGCTGCGCGTGGACACTTAACAGTTCGAAATTGTAAAATACCGCTAGAACATTACATTTTCGCACAATTGGTAACATTCATTAAATATTTTTATTAGTATCGTTTATTTTCGATTTTCAAGCGATTATGGAAGCTTGGCTATAGCTCGAACGAGACTACCATTTTGTTTTTCATTCTAACTCGACAGGTTTTATTTTGAAAAATATCCAGGTAGGTGCATTTATTTTTTTCACCTCTTGCCGTGTTGGCTATTCTGCAAAATCACCGACTCACTTAGAAAAGTTATGAATCCGTATACCATGTTGGGTTCAAATTATAGGGTAAACTAGACAAGCCTCTAGAAAGAGGCTTAAGATGTTGTTGCGGCCATAATTTCCCATAACCCTCGCCTTTATTAAGCCATGGTCATAAACAGTTAGCAATAGACAGAGGCTACCTAGCTAATTAAAGAATGCATAAAACTTAGGAATATCATCAGACAATACAGAACTCCAAAAATTTGACAGTCAGGACTGCAGAACAAATACAAAAGGAGCTTGACGGTACATTTCTGAACAAACACCAGACTTAAACAATGCAGATTCAGAAATGCGGTTGAAACTGCAACTCTTGGGCCCCACAACTGAAATTAGTCCTAAAAAACAAATCCTCATGAGAGTCAGATGGGACATAATCAATTAAACATTGGAAACACCCAACTTCCTAAAAAGGGTATTCTGGTTTGTTGTACAAGACACATAGGTACGAAAAAAAGTGGTAAAAATATAACAAATGTTATCAAAGCTATTTGAATAAGGTTTTGATGTTTTCACTTACATCAAAACGTTTATTTGATCCGAAAAATCGTGTCGAGCGTTAGGCGAAGAATAAGAAAAAAAAAGTTCGCTATTTGACACTTCCATCTTAGTTTTAATGACTTACGAATGTTAAAAACCTATCGAATAAAAAAGCACGGTAACATTTATGGGTGGGGGGTTTAACAGTATTTTGTTGGTGCTTATTTTGTTGGTGCTTTGAGATTTTAGCCGCATTTTCACATTGCGAAAGACTAGCTTTGCTAGAAAGATACAGCCGGTGTCGCATAAAAATATTTTGCGCTTCTACACTATTAGAACGAAATTTCGGAAATCTTAATACATGAAAACAATGGTATCTACTTAACGCTCGTATTTTTATTATATCCAAAAATTACGAAAATCGATAAGGTAGAAAACTATTAAAGAAAAGAAAATTTGAAGAAAACGATCGTATTTGGTTATGTAAGACACCGGAGAGTTCAAAAGGAGGGGGGTAATTTTCCATTTCAATTTATTTTATAAAAACAAGATGGTCGAAATTTTTCACCTGCTAACAAAATTATTTTTTCTAATTCAGTAATATTCAGGTAATTTCGACTGCATAATTAAGCTAAAAAAATTAGAAACCATTGTTTATCTGAAAACTCCATTTATTGACTACAAAATTTCGTTCTGATAGTGCAGAAGCGCCAAATGTTTACCTTTTATCGGACGACGAATTTAGGTTCGTAATAAAGTATAATTAAAAACGATGTTTACTTTTTACAATTTATTTTTATTCACAATGTATTTTATTCACATTTTTGGAAAACTTGAAATTCACTTCGCCTTTTTTCCGAAGAAAAAAAATCCAGAAAAGTCACTTCACTCGTAAAATTAAAAACGATTTTTTCTGAACAAGTCTCAACTTAGCAAGGATAAAACACTCGAAGATAATTTTGGTACTCCTTGGGAGTTGAGTTCCATGGCGACTAACAGAATTATTTAATGGTCGCTCCCTTAGTCCCCCAGTGCCCCCACCCTTAGTCAAGGCTAACGCATTGCCGCATACGCACGTAATATTTATTTACGAACCCCTCCTATTTTTTTATATAGTATGCTGACAACAAATATCAGTTAAATTTTGCAAATATTTTTTCACCCCCCAAAAAAAGTTTTTTCCGAAAGCTGTTCTTAACATGTTTATAAGGTGGACCAATCTAAAAAAAAAAAAAAAATTTTTTTTTAGATTAAGTGAATATTTAAATAATTTCACTTTTATAAACATTTTTACATGCGCACAAAGTATTTTTTATTAACTTTTCTCATTTAAAATTAGGCACCGCCAAAAATGGCCGCAAAATCAAGTTGTTTTTTAAAACTAAATTACATTTATTAAAATCCATTATTTCTGAGTAACTTTTTTTTTCCAGAAAGATAAAACCCTGAATTTTGTCATATAGAAAACAGAATAATATAAAACTTTTTCTACTATTTTTAATTCAATTTTAAATGTTAAATTTTCCCAAAAAGTTAACAATTGACATTTTTTGTCTTGCACAAAAAACGTACTTAAATATTAAAAAAAAAGGGGGTTTTGAAATAATTAATTAATTTATTTATTATCTAACTAAGATTTAGGATGATTTTCTCAGAGAATATGCAAAAATATTATAATATAAGTACCTGAATTTTAAATAATTCCACTTATTCATATAGGTAACCAAATATTTCGCGTCGACGTAGAGTTCAGATCGACTCTGTTTACGTTTTCTTTTGATGATAAGAAAACTATGGAAGACCAAACAGGCCAAAAAAACTTATTTTTCAGTGACGAAAATTTCAATGTATTATTAAGCTGAGGCTGGCCAGTACCAGATGGGTGACCATTTGTATGAGTTTGGTTTTTAATGTGTATGTGTGTGGGGGCCAGGCTCCCCAAAATGGGGGGGGGCAATTTAAAGCAGAATAAAAAAAAAAATATTTCAGCGCGTTTGGTCCACCGTAGTCGAAAGGCGGCAAACGTTTTCAAACGAGATCGAAAAAAAAAATGATGCTATTTTTAACACAAAGGGTACAATATTTATCGAATTTTTTTTTTGTATCGATTATTCAAAGCATGCCCTGTTTAATAATGGTCATGCATTATTCGGCTCGCTAAAAAAAATTGTTAATTTATTTATCAAAAATTTTAAAATGGCTTTTTTCGTATAAATATTAAAAAAAATTTTTTTTTGTTTTGCTTAACTTAAATTAATTATTTTACTTAACATATTCACCGAATTTCACACTTCAAAACTCAAAAGCGGGATAATTAAACACAATCGAAGTTCTGATATTCAGACGTCAAAATAAGGTATGCAAACAATTTTTTTTTTTTTTTTTTTTAAATCTATAATTCTGTCCCTTACAACAACAATGTTTTTTTCAGTTTCAGATGATTATTTTAAGCATATTTGTTCCCACTTCAAAACAAAGGGGGGTTTTGTAAGCAAAAAAATATATGTATATAAATATCGTTTATGAAAAATAAGTACACTGTTATAAAGTTCATTCTTCTCCTAATAATCGCTGAAAATTTCGTATTGATCGGATAATTACCTGATTTTTGGTAGATTTTTAAAAAGACGGTCCGTCAAAAAGTACTGACCTGCCCCCCCCCCCAGTTTTGGCGGTGCCTATTTAAAATTTAGTAAATTTCAATGAATAATAAATTATTAGTATGTGTTTTTTGGTTTGTGTGTTGAATGAAACCTTTTTTCATTACAACAATAATGCCAATTTAAATCTTCCGGCATGCGTTTAAGGGTTACGAAATTACCAATAAATCGTTTAGTTACTAAGCCAACGTCAGTAAATAAATGTTACTTGCGCATGCGTTAGCCTTGACTAAGGGAGCGACCATTAAATAATTCTACTGGTCGCCATGGAACTCAACGCCCAAGGAGTACCATAATTTTTCCTAAAACAAAAACGGCATGATTAGTTTAGTTGGCGACCAACCTCGAACTCAAACCAAAAGTGAAGGACACAAATATCAAATTACCGGTTTTTGCATCCCTGAAAACAGTGACCATTTTTATTTACATTGTAAACATAGAAATAGAACGTTTTATAATTTTAAAATATTTAAATAATACGATCAGAATTGTTCTGGTACTTTTGCAGAATTGTTTTGCAACTATTCTGTACTTTCACCTAACAGTTTTTGTTTTATTACAAAAAACAATTGAAAAAGAAAAACTGAAACACGCGTAGGGTTAATTTTAATATAAATGATCGATTAATTAATCACGTGGTCAATTATTCGACTTTTTTTTATTATTAAATTGTTAGGCACGGAATTTTTTTTTTTAATAAAATTTTTTCATATTAATGCAGTTATTGTACCGCAATATTTTTTAAATGATTTTGTTTTAGTAAATTGTTAGGTGAAATCACGTGATTAATTATATAAGTCGAATAATTGACCGTGATTAATTAATCGACCATTTATATTAAAATTAACCCTACGGCGTAGGGTCCCTATGCGCGTTTCAGTTTTTCTTTTTCAATTGTTTTGTAAAAAGTAAAAATGAAAGTTGCAAAACAATTCTGCAAAAGTACTAGAACAATTCTGTTCATATTATTTACTTCTTTTTTTTTCTTTTAATCATAAAAAGTTCTATATATATTTACAATGTATATAAAAATGGTCAGTTTCCAGGCATGTCAAACCGGTGGCTCGATATTTGTGTCCGTCCCTTTCGCATTTGGTTTGGGTTGTTTTGGGTTCGAGGTTAATCGGCGCGCCATCTAAACTCCAATCCTGCCACAAACTAAAACTTATCCAGAAAAGGCGCACGTTGTTTACTCCTAGAAATAAATTTTTTGGTATTTCTTTTTTTTTTTTTTTTACGACCTGCCTCAGCGTAGTATAAACACTATGAAACCACCCGACCCGGGGTAGTTTCATAGTGTTTATACTACGCTGAGGCAGGTCGTAAAAAAATGTTAAGAACGGCTTTCGGAATAAACGCCCTCAACCTCGAAAACCGCTAACATGGGGTGGTAACCAACCACCCCATGTTAGCGATTTTCGAGGTTGGGGGCGTTTATTCCGAAAGCCGTTCTTAACATGGGAGGTTGGGGCGTTTATAATACGTCGTAAAAATTTACCAAAAAACTTAATACTCGAGGATAAGTTGTGACTTGGAAAAAAAAAAAAAAAAAAAAAACTTACCCAAAAAGACTCACGTTTTTAATTTTACGAGTGAACAAATGCCTTTTCTGGATAAGTTTTATTTTTCAGAAAAAAAAGTTTCAAGTCTTCAAAAAAAAAAAAAAAAAAAAAGTGAATAAAAACTTGTATAAATCGTAAAAAGTAAACATTTAGTCTTTATACTTTATTACGAACGCAAATTCGTCGACGGAAATAATTTTGTAACGCCGGCCACAGCTTTCTAGCAGAGCTAGTCTTTTGTGATGCGAAAATGTGGCTAAGATCCTAAACACCTACATTAGACCAGCCAGCACCATTTTGTTTAATTTTTAAGTTATTATCGAGACATCAAAAATATGTCAAATTACGGCAAAACCTAAAGTTTATTAATTTAACGCTTCAAAGTGAGAAAAACAATACTTTTTCCAGTTAGGTAGAGAAGTAACTTATTTTTTACCTTTGATAACATCTATTATATATTTGGGGGGGGGGGTCATTTTTGGGGGTTTGTTTTACTGCACACAGATTCGAACAAGTTGTCACAAAACAAATATAGAACAAATAAATGTTATCAAAGGCAAGATAAGTTACTTTTCTACACAACTGGATATGTTTTTAGTGTTTATATTTAATGTAACATGTTTAGCTCGAAAAAACAGTGTTTACCGACGTATTGGAAAATTAAAAATGGCGGCCGGCGGCCGACTCTCGGAGACGGTAAGTTTGGGAAAATGAGTTATAAATAAAAAACAAACAGTCAAAATACTGTTAAAAACCCGCCGAATATATGTCAGCCTATGTCACGATAACATATTGAGAGCACATATTGAGCGATTTTCTAAGAGTATTTTATCTTTTTTATTTATAACTCATTTTCCCAAACTTACCGCCTTAAAGAGAGTTGGCTGCCATTTGGAATTTTCTAATACATCGGTAAACACTGTTTTTCGAGCTGAATAAACATGTTACATTAAATATAAACACTAAAAACATATCCAGTTGTGTAGAAAAGTAACTTATCTTGCCTTTGATAACATATTTGTTTTGTGACAACTTTTTCGAATACATATGTATATTGTAAAACTCGTACTACAAATAGGCTGACCTGGACAAGATCAAAGTGTAGTATCTGTTCTTCAGATGCTGCACTTCATTTTCTTGTTCTCTTTCGGTGGAGGAGAAATCCTTCACGACTGAGACAATTTTTATTTTTGTACCTTTTCTCCACGTTAAAAAACGACCCTGGTGTCTAACTGTCCCGTGGGGAGGCATAGTAAATAGGTACAAATAGGCTGACCTAGGACAAAAAGATGCGGGGGGGGGGGAAGGCATTAGATACCCTTTGATCTCGGTCGGATAGTCACAAATATTTTTTCGATGTTGACTTAATCGTGCTTATAAAAACAAAAAGATTGTCAGACTCAAACAAATTAAGGAAAATGTACAAGTAGCTTTCGTGTATAAGAAGGGCGGAGGGGCGAGGGCGTTTTCACCGCCTGTGCCAGTTTCCCCATTTCAACAAGGTTAGACAGAGTTCGTAGAGAGCAGGGGGGGGGGGTATTCACCTCCCTCCCAAATGAGCCACCTTGGATGGGTATAAAAATTTGCTATAATCGAACCCCGTCGGCATTTCCCGGTAGAGAAGGCCGCCTGAAATAGAATGGTAATGCCATTATTCTAATCCACAGGCAGGGCCCTCGACAAGCCAGATTTTACAGAGAGACAGATACTACCTTTTGATTGTTACGACATAACGTCAAACCACGGACCTACGAGGCCGCCGCCCATGTCATTATGTCAGATTCATTTTCTGCGGAATTGCTTAAAGCTGCTTCTGAACGAATAAATTTAAAAAATGAAGCGGAGAAAAATCAAATTACATTTTCACCTTTTATTCCATATAAAAAATATTCCGCCAAAAGCAGTAAATTTTATAAAAGATGTCTATGAATTCATTTTTATAGTGACATTGAAGTATTTATTCATAGTAAGAACGAAGAATTCGTAGTAAACAAAAATAAATTAAAAATAAAAAAAAAACACTTAAAGAGGTAAACTAGCAAAAATGATGGTAAATAATAGGTCACTATTGAAATTTATTTATATATATATATATATATATATATATATATATATATATATATATATATATATATATATATATATATATATATATATATATAGTGTGGGTAGAAATAAGCGAAGAGGAAGAAAGTGTTTGACGCCATTTTGGGTGGGGCAGTTCTAGAAAAACTAGCAGCAGCAGGGTCAGATGGTTACAAAATCAGTGACCAGTTTAGTTACTGTTGTTGGCCCAATTAAATATTTAAACAGTAGTTTTTCGTTTATGCAGTGTTCATTTTCAGAATATACAATGTTAAGACCTTAAAATGAAAAGAAAAAGAAATATGGAGTTATGAACCGGAAAAAAAATGTCGGCCAAAAAAACCGTTTACAGTTAGGAGGGAGAGGAGACAGGACGAAAAATACTTTTATTTAATTAAGCAGATAAAAAAAATATCCAAATTAAAATAATTCCGTAGATTTTTTTTTTTTTTTTTTTTTTGCGGTAGTAGTAGTGGGGTAATGCATCAAAAATATTGTAAGAGGAGGAGGAGGGGGCATTTCCGACAGCCCCTCCTCCTTCCTCCTAAAAAGACATCATCTGATTTTAGGGAAGGGGAAGGAGAGACGAAACAAAATCCACAATGATAGATTTTTCTTAAAGGAACTTAAAGGATTCTTTAATAGAAGCTTTTAAAAATAAAATAGTCATACTTAAGTTGCGTAAGTTTTCAGCATCTCAAATTTCCATATATATATATATATATATATTCTACGGTTAGATTTAAAGTTTTAAAATTATTTTGTAATTTAATATGTATTAAAATATTTAGTTTGGATTTGTTTTTCTTCACTAAATTTAGTAAATTTCGTTTTGTTTTTACGGAGTTTGAAGTCTGGACCCATCGTCCTTCATTGTTTCAGGTTAGGGTTAGAGTTCAGGTTAAGAGTCGGTTTTTGTTTTATTAATATTTTTAAAATTAAAGTTAAAACATGCAGTGCTCTAAAACTTAACCAAATATTAAATTACGTCTATAAATCTGAATATTTTGTTTAAAACCACAAAATCGAATCATTTCAAATTCTTTTTAAACAGAATTTGACGCTTAATAACGTAATTCTGAAACGACAAATCGAATAATCGTATTAGAATGGCGTCTTTGAAAAAAGAAGTTAGGACGCTGACCTTCCCGCACCCATTCAGAAGATGAATTTAACGAATAAAGTTATTCTCGATATACTTTATAAAATAAGTTTAATTGACTTTATCCATTATCAGAATTAAAATTATGACCATTCTTTTGTCAAAAAAAAAAAAAAAAAAAAAAAGTTTTGTTTTCTTCAGAGACTGCCGTTTGGCCATGGCTTAAAACTAGACATAAAAGCTTTAAATGTTTTTATATAAGTTAGTCTAGAGAATTACATTAAGTGAGAAAAATACTTTTTCAACTGAAAAGTTACGCAAGTATTAGACGAAATCGGTTGGTAAAAGAAAAAAAAGCAATATGGCGACTGTGGAATTTGTTAAATTCTTTCTCTTTCAGAATTTGTTGAAAGTCGGCGTGACGGAGAAAAGTACGAACCACAATAAAAATGTAGAATATATATTTAAATATATTCTACAAAATTATTTAAGATAATGTCTATACGCTGAAATAAGTACATGTGTTCTGACAATGCGGGATCTTCAGTAAACCGAAAAAAAATTTATTCAAATAACGAGATTATAATTAACGCGATTAAACGTTCTTAAAACGTGGGGAGAGGGGGGGGGGCAAAGTTGGTTTATTTCTTAAATACGATTTTTGTAAAATTTTAACAAATTTTAAAACTATTTGTTTCAGTAAAAGACAGGGAAAATATATTTATATATAAAGTTTTCGTTTCAGCAATTCCATTTCCACTTTCGGTAAATTCCGTTTTGTTTTTGCAGTTTTGGAAAATTCCATAAAGAAAATTGCAATAAATGCTATAATAAATATTAAAGAAAAAGTTTGTGTTGCCTATTAGTTTGTCTTTCACCCTTTTGTCTTGTTAACTATACTGCATAATTGTTAAAGTTTACATTTACAGAAATAGATACTAAAAATTTATTACTTTTGTATATCCCTTTATAGTACTCCCAAACACAATTAGAAAGGGTGCGGTAGATGATTGCGCAACTCTTGCTTTATTATAGACTCTTCTTAGCTTTTATCTTAACATGCGCCCTTCTATGTATAAATATATAATATGTAAATATATATAAACGGAGATACTACTCTTTAAATATGCTCTTTGTATCCAAGAGACTGCGTGAGTCACGTCTACTTCCTAATTTAAAATTTTGGGGTCATCTTTATAAACAGCTTCAAGTCTTTCTCAATCCAATGAAAAAGGATTGACTTCAAATGTTTAACAGCTACTTTTAAAAAAATGTGTAAGCAATATGATTTACTAAACTAGTGGCATTTATTAAGAAAAATAAACGTTTATACAAAATGAGCAGAATTCTTAGAAAAAAAAAAATTCTTCAGTTTCGAAAATACAAGCCATTATTTTTTACGACTGGCGAGAAAAAGGTTTAGATTAATTTTGAGAAAAAGGATATTAGTCAAGTCTATAATTCAATTAATACTAATCCCTAATTATTTCATCTAACGAATTTTGTTTTTAAGTGAAATAAACATCCGTAATTAGTTTTAAGAAAATGTAGAACGCGCAGCGGATTATATAAAAGCGATGGAGATTAAAAACTGACTTAAAATATATAAAGAGAATATGGATTATTTATCGAGAAAAAAAAATGGGGGAGACTTGTAAAAATTAGAGTAGATTTAGGTTTTAGGCGAGAGAGAGAAAAAAATCGATTGGAATTAACGTTTTTACTTACTTAGGTAGGTTTTAGGTATGTATATGCCTGGCAAAAACTCACCTCGAACAACAACAACAACTATGGCCGACGCTGCCTTATTGGAGGAAGAGGGGGGATCGCTCGGCCAGAAAACAATGGCTGCCAAGAATTATAGAGGAAGGAGGAGGAGTCGGCAATGGAAGTAGTAGTAGTAAGGAGCGAGAAAGAAGGAGAGAGGGCGTTGGTTGGATAGATATACACACGAATACACAAATGTATATAGTATATGTACACACACAAGAGACATGCACAAATCTATAGATTGTAGATGGGTGGCCTCCTTTCAGCCTCGAGAAACAATGGATACCCTTTGTAAAGGGCCTGTGCGAAGTGTATAATGAAGGAAGGGTTGTGCAAGCACTGACCGCATCTCAAACTGGCAGGACTACTGGAAATAATGTGATAAGACATTTGTTATCTTAAAGTTTTCCTCCTAGAATAGTTGCACAATCAAGGCTTGAGAGTCTAGTTTACACTACTGTTAAGTCCATATTTAGCAATTAAAAAGTGCTTGTGGCAAGTATTTTTACACAGAAACGCGTGTCATTCTTATGGGAAATCAGGCTAATTATTTTGATTCAAGCACATTTGCAATAAAGTATTTTTTTATAATACCAAGCTCTACTCTTGCATTGAGCATTATTGAAGTATGTATTTACCTCTGCATGAGATTTGACACAAGGTCAGACATTTAAGCCAGTGCACTAGGTGAAGTGCACTGACCTATAAAAATTGGCTGAGCAGCCCTCTCGAAATTTCTCGGTAGGGAACCCTTTAGCAAGAAACTCAGAATGTAAAGCCTGAAACGGTAGATTTCTAAGCATCACTATTCGAGTAAATACCGAAACAAATAGAAATGTAACATTTTATAAGTATAAAATACAGACATATCGGGTTCGGCATGCCCAGGTGGAGGCTCTAGCATCAATTTCATGTGAGAAAGTTATACATCCATCTTTCCGAGTGAAGATTGAAACGTTGGTTGTGCATATAGGAGGGGGGGGACTCGTAAATACCAATCCTTATTTACGAGCCTCCCCACGAGGGTAGTATTATACAAAAAGTCGTTTTTTGTTTGTTTTTAATGTGGAAAAAATCCAAAAAAGCACTCTGCGTTGAAACAAATTACATTAGTCTAAAATAAAAAAATTTAAAAATGAAGCATCATATTAGAACAGGTACCACACCTTTCTCCCAGTCAAAAAGACTTTCACTGCTGATCTTGGCATGGTTACCAGTCGTTCTAGACCCAAGAAATGTCAAGTCAGTTTTTTTTGGGTGCGTTTTAATTTATTTACTAACAATTAACCACTCAGCAAGGCCCAAAGGCCACTTGATAATAGTTAAAGAGTGTGTCAGGCGATAAACACCTTCAGGATTACAGATGATTGAATCTGGACAGAATTTGATTAAGAGGACAGTTCAACAAGAATAGGTTTGGTTGATGATAGTGCAACGCTTGCTGGATTGTAGGACTACACAGGCAGTTGTAGGAAGTAACCATTTCTTAAGAGACCAAAAGGCATTTTATTAATTTTGAAATTATATTAATGTTACCAAGATAAAAACTTAAAAATCTTACCAATTACCAGTACCCATCCTGCAATATGCAAACGCATCTGCCAAAGATTGGCAAGTAAAAAAATGAGATATAAAAAATACTGTCAAGTCTGGGGCAAGGATGCTGGGCTCCCTCTACCAAGCTAGAAAACTTCTCACACCTACCAATATCCTCCATTTCTACAAAGCCACCATTTGCCCATACATAAAATATTGTTACCATGCCTGGGCTGGTGCAACAACCACTAGTTTCCCTTCTCGGACAAGGTACACAGAGTCTAAGCTAATGTATACAGTGACCTAATAGGTCCGCATTAGGTCACTGTATACATCTATCATCAATGCATTATAGCATGAAGCTCAACAGAATCAGCTCTAGTGAACTTGCTGCACTTATGCCCTCCCCCCTCCCTCATCAGATAAGCAGCAAAAATAACTATACTGGAGACGCCCCCCAGATGCCAGACAAAAATTTTTTGAAGTGAATTAGAATATGTTTAGGAGGAAAGATATGGTTAATTATATTCCACCCTTTATACTAATCCTTTAATTTAGGAAGCTTGATGTAACTACAGAGCATATACAAATAAATGTCAAGTTTATATTCCAAATTTCAAGATGTTGTCCATCTTACCGTTTATATCTTTCAGCATGTGTAAATGTTCAATTCTTACCAGCACCAAATTCGTAGCACAAAACCATTCATGTACTATGTCAATTTTTTTTTAATCTTATCCGCCCAACTCAGAACAATAGGAACTCATCAACTTTAAAAATGGAATATGAGCATGATTACATAAATCCGGGGGGGGGGGATTTGAAAGAGTTGATATTTACGCCATCTGATTTTTCAAATTTCACAATTGCCACTACTCTTCCAATTTTTTCGGATTTATATAAGTCATACACATATTCCTTTTAAAGTTGATGAGTTCCTATTCTACTGAGGAGTCCGGGCGTAAAAGATTAAAATAAAAAAAATGACAATTATATGGTTATTTTTGTGCTACGAAACTGGCTTTCAAGAACCGAACGTTTTAACAGGGTTTGTATTACTGTACACTAGGCACCGCCAAAACTGGGGGGGGGGGGCAGGTCAGTACTTTTTGACGGACCGTCTTTTTAAAAATCTACCAAAAATCAGGTAATTATCCGATCAATACGAAATTTCAGCGATTATTAGGAGAAGAATGAACTTTATAACAGTGTACTTATTTTTCATAAACGATATTTATATATATATTTTTTTTTTGCTTACAACCCCCCCCCCCTTGTTTTGAAGTGGGAACAAATATGCTTACAATAATCATCTGAAACTGAACAAAACATATTGTGTTGTTGTAAGGGACAGAATTATAGATTAAAAAAAAAAAAAAAAAAATTGTTTGCATACCTTATTTTGACGTCTGAATATCAGAACTTCGATTGTGTTTAATTATCCCGCTTTTGAGTTTGGAAGTGTGAAATTCGGTGAATATGTTAAGTAAAATAATTTAAGTTAAGCAAAACAAAAAAAAAATTTTAATATTTATACGAAAAAAGCCATTTTAAAATTTTTGATAAATAAACAATTTTTTTTTAGCGAGCCGAATAATGCATGACCATTATTAAACAGAGCATGCTTTGAATAATCGATACAAAAAAAAAAAATCGATAAATATTGTGCCCTTTGTGTTAAAAATAGCATCATTTTTTTTTTCGATCTCGTTTGAAAACGTTTGCCGCCTTTCGACTACGGTGGACCAAACGCGCTGAAATAATTTTTTTTTTTTTTATTCTGGTTTAAATTGCCCCCTCCCCCATTTTGGGGAGCCTGACCCCCACACACATACACATTAAAAACCAAACTCATACAAATGGTCACCCATCTGGTACTGGCCAGCCTCAGCTTAATAATACATTGAAATTTTCGTCACTGAAAAATAAGTTGTTTTGGCCTGTTTGGTCTTCCATAGTTTTCTTATCAAAAGAAAACGTAAACAGAGTCGATCTGAACTCTACGTCGACGCGAAATATCTGGTTACCTATATGAATAAGTGGAATTATTTGAAATTCAGGTACTTATATTATAATATTTTGCATATTCTCTTAGAAAATCATCCTAAATCTTAGTTAGACAAATAAATAAATAAATTATTTCAAAAACCCCCTTTTTTTTTTTAATATTTAAGTACGTTTTTTGTGCAAGACAAAAAATGTCAATTGTTAACTTTTTGGGAAAATTTAACATTTAAAATTGAATTAAAAATAGAAAAAGTTTTACATTATTCTGTTTTCTATATGATAAAATTCAGGGTTTTATCTTTCTGGAAAAAAAAAAGTTACTCAGAAATAATGGATTTTAATAAATGTAATTTAGTTTTAAAAAACAACAACAACTTGATTTTGCGGCCATTTTTGGCGGTGCCTACGTACACAGATTCGAAAAAGTTGTCAAAAAACAAATATATAACAAATAAATGTTATCAAAGGCAACAGGAGTTACTTTTCTACCAAACTGGATATATTTTTCGTGTTTTTAGTCAATGTAGCATGTTTATTCAGACCCCAAAACATACAATGTTTACCGATGTATTGGAAAATTCAAGATGGCGCCCGACTGTCTTTTTAACACGGTAAGTTTGGGAAAAGGTGTTATAAATAATAAGCTAGAAAAAATACTATTAAAACCCCACCGAATATATGTCAACCTATGTCACGGTAACATATATTGAGCGAGTTTCTAACAGTATTTTGTCTAGTTTTATATTTATAGCACCTTTTCCCAAACTTACCGTGTTAACGAGAGTCGGGCGGGCGCCATTTTGAATTTTCCAATACATCAGTAAACAGTATGTTTTTCGAGCTGAATAAACATGTCATTAAATAAAAACACGAAAAATTATCCAGTTAGGTAGAAAAGTAACTTATCTTGCCTTTAATAACATTTGTTATATATTTGTTTTTGACAACTTTTTCGAATTTGTGTACAGTAATACAAACCCATAATTATTTAATTATTATATTTAATTTAATTATTATAGTAAAAAAATAATTATATATATCTTTTTAATTCCATAGTTTCATAAATTAAAGGATTGGTATAAATAAAAGGTGAAATATAACAAGCACATTTTCCCCCATAAACATGAGAATAATTTTAGAGAAAGGCGAAGGTACGGAGAAACTTAAAATAATGAAGAGAAAGCGGTAACAAAGTATGGAGTCTTTGTAATGGTGGGTTATAAAGATTAGAGAAAAAAAAAAGTATTTTAAAAAATTATATAAAAATAGCCCAGTAAAAAAGTATTTTAAAAAATTATATAAAAATAGCCCAGTGTCTATGACTAGGATGCAGTAGTCATCACAGAGAAGTTAGATGACCAACATTTTTGTAGCACTTAGGAGTGGCCGCGAATCGGCTTCTTTCCCTCCCACTAACTTCAGTGAATGTTATCCCATTCGCACCTTAACACCAGAAGGTTATTTTGTTTAGAGTACGTTTACCATAAAACGAAATCCTATATTCATATACTTACTCTTTAGTAGAAAAAAAAAAAAAAAAGCGTTTGAAACTTAGTTATTGAAAGAGCTGTAATCTAAATGTAGGCGAGACGCTAAAATAATTCTTAATGAGGTTGGTGCAAAATATAACTATGGCAGAGTTTGCTGGATATGGGATTTAAAGTTTATAAATCGTGATTTGTGCTGAGAGAGTGATGAAAACACAGCCCTATGCTAAAGATCAAACAACTTATCCATTCACTTTTTAAGGTATAATCGTTTTACTGGTGATGGGTGGGAGGGGTGGTGTTACAATAGGTATTAAGGGAGGGGACTTTATTATGAAATCACTAGTCTACTCTCCAAACCGGGATTTTCGAAAATATATTTTGGATATATCCAATAATATCATGGAGTCAAAGTTCCTATTGGACAAGAAAATAGGTGGAGGAGAGGGTTCCCCTTTCGTTCCCTAGCAACACCAAATTACAAACTAGTGGATTAAAGAAAAATATCAGTACTTTTGCAGCCCATGGATTGGGTTATTTTTAGATAGGATTTTATGAATTCAATTTTTACGGTA
The DNA here is from genome assembly GCF_053919585.1 of Euprymna scolopes. Taxonomy (NCBI): domain Eukaryota; kingdom Metazoa; phylum Mollusca; class Cephalopoda; order Sepiida; family Sepiolidae; genus Euprymna; species Euprymna scolopes. Next base: position 60,830,618 of record NC_136517.1, on the reverse strand, counting down.
TCCCGTTTATTAAATTGTTAGGTGAAAGTATACTTAAAGCCTCCTCCCCATGTTAAGAATGGGTTGATGTTATTTAAGCACTGTTCGTAACTGCAGAAGTACCAAGAAAAGTTTGCTCACAAAATTTAATCTTACGTTCAAGTCGCGCAATTTTCTTTTACACACAAATTCTTCAAATTTCTATGTAAAGAAAATTTCACTATAAGCTAAAGTCATGTTAGAGAGCTAATTAGACAGGATTTTTTTTTTTTTTTTTATTTACAAAAAGCTATTCATGAGACTTAGAAAGTCGACCATCCATACCATGGTGACTTTAAGAATTTATAAAACACACCCAGGAAATTCAAGTAGAGATTTCTAGTTACTTCTACAAAATACATTTTATATACAAAAGAAAAAAATGTTTAAAAACTATGTGGGACAAATGTAATTAGAGTGTGTGTGTGTGTGTGCCCAACGTACAAAGAATTTACAAGCTAGAAAGGAGTAAAAAATTTCAAATAATCATTGTTAATTGAATAGTTAATGCCCAAAATGTATAAACATTTTGACCCTTTACTTAAAAATTCAAAAATCAGGAAATTATTGAATTTTAATGAAATTTTCAGTATTTCATCAAATAATCATCACGGAATATACATGACCCCATTTTTATTTGAATTTTAGTGGAAATGTATTTTGTTTAAAAAAAAAAAATTTAAGTTATGGTTTTCAGTAGTTAAAAAAATAAAAGGAGTTTATTTTTGTTTTATGAAAATAAAGCATCGTAAACTGTAACAATAAAAAGAAAAATTAATACGAAAAAGCCTAAAAGTCCGTATTAATGAATTCGATATAACTCAAAGAAAAATTAATTTCTCAAACTAACGATATTATCATTGAATTAAGCACCGTTTAAGATTTTCACACAAAATATTAAAATTGCAAAACATTTTCTTTAGATTACATGTTTCGCATAATTTTTGTAAGGTTCTAATATTTTCCTTGCTTAAATGAACGTGTAACTTTTAGCATAATTTCTTGAAAGATAAAAAATTAAAAGCAGAAACACTGATGTTACAATATTTGTGGTATAATGGGGTATTATTCCTCACAGTCGCACATAAAAAAATGGTAGAAATTATACAAAGGTTCACGATATGAATGTACGACTGGGGAGAACCAACTACCCGAGGTCATTTTCAGACAGCCTTTTGACTTTGATATCTTGGACTTTTGTAGAACACATTCTTAGACGACTGGCTTTGTTCTTGTTTGTGCAAAGTCAGGATCTCACTTTTGGAGGCTAATTAAGCTAAGTTTTTGTACAAACAAGGTATATCTTTTAATTTAATATCTTAGGACTTAACTAATTATCTTTGAAATAGACCCAGAAAACTAATATTTATCTTTCAAGGTATTTTTACAATGAATTTATATAACTTCAAAATTTAGCTGAACTTGTCAGTTTCCGAATGTCTGAAAACATTTTTCATTATAACTATTTTCATGTGTACAAATAATTCTTTTCTGGAAATTAACTTCAGTCTTTAATCTTTCAAATACAATCAAAAAGTAGTCGGAAACTTACAAAAAACTTATAATAAATCGACTTTCAAAACTATGTTCCCCTATCAGTTTTCTGCCATTATTATCCGTACCTAATATATATTATACTAAGTGAATTTGTCAGTCTCAAATTTCAACATTTTTAACAAACTTAATGACCCAGTCTGAACACTAGGTTTTTGTTTCGAGTCTAGCCGATAGCACCCAAGTCTTTAACTTTTGAAATCACGACTATTGGGTACAATATAATAAATCAATGGAGTATGTATCAAATTCAACCTCAATCGTCACCAACGCTCGCAATAGTGACAATAACCTCGTGACTGTAAACGACACTGTCCCTTCCTCTCACCCAATCTTGCTTTTTATGCAGTTTTTCACCCTGTCTCATTTGCATGTGTGCCCTCTGTTTTCTCATGATCTCACGAGACCAGTTTATAAAACACCAGGCGCCATCTTTTTTTTCTCTTTTCCCACCTAACACTTCCCTATGGCAAGTCCACCCTTCCTCCGTCACGCCACCGCTAACACGCACATCCACGCAATGCACAAATACGCGGACGCTTGCTACTCTGGTCAGTATTACACTCCTCCCTGATCTGATGATCACACAGAGTGCACTGCAAGGTTGGTCTCCTAGTCCGCTTACTTCTGCGAAGAGGCACATTCATAGGTTCCGATTCAGATTCTGGTTTCGGGTCTGGTTCTGATTCTGTTTCCGCCGCATCAGGTGAACTATAATCATGACTCTCTGGTCTGTTGATTTCGTTCATCAGTAGCTCATGACTTGAGGATTCATTGCTCTCCTCTGTAGTTGTATGATGCACCTCAGAAGCCGGGCAAAGATCGCACACATGGCGCGGGGTTCCGTCAACTAAGGCCGACTGCTGGCTGATCACCCCAGAGATTCGTCCTCACTTGAATTTGGTGCTGCACTGGTTTCCAGGTGGTCTCACCCAAACTGGATCCCCTACCTTATATTTGGCTTTTCTGGTTGACTAGCTGTGCAGCATCAGTTCCTTTTAGTCTAACACGATATGTGTATATGGCATTAGTCGGCACTGTTGTAGATAATTTCCCATCCTTTGGTGTAATGTTATACCAATACGTGGTCTCTGTAATGGTACATTGCTTTCAGGCAGCAATTCTCTTAATGCTACAATGACTCCTCTCAGCGATGCCATTCCCTGATGGCACATGAGCGCATCGCAGCCATAGTCTAACATTCATCTAACAGTTGCCGAACTTGTTAGCTACAAAAAGCAGCATTGTTATCTGTCAAGATCTCTTCCAGCACACCCCTGCTCAAAAAAGATGGATGACAAGATGCGAACAACACTTGCCGAGTCCTGTCTAATCATATGTCGCCATACCGCAAAACGTGTGGGTCCACAATCGATAAGAGTTAGAAACTAATGGGTAATGTCCATCGCCACCCGCTGTCACACCTTAACATCCAATCGTCCTTTTCGCCATTGCTCTGGTGCAAGATCAATAGACTGACACACCTCACAGTGCCTGACAATTTGCTTGACATCTGCCTTTGTCACTGCTGGGTCCACAAGCCTCGCAAAATACACTATTCTTGACACCTGGATGTCCGCTCTGTGCATGAATCTTCTGTATTTGACATGGGCTAATCACGCCAATTGCAACTGCGCAAGATCAAGCAGTGTGCTCCACACCCATCTTCACGGCTCTATACCATCTGTGAGGTACACGGGTTAATTGGTCGGCACGATTACAATGTGATGTTACCAGCGTTACCCCCACTGATAGTCCATACTCAGAGACCAGACTCTTCAGTATGTCTAACCTTCACTGGATAAACATTTCGCTGGCTGCCTTAGTGTGGATTCGTGTCCGTCCTGAAAGCGTGTCAGACACCCAGTGGTAGATGCAGAGAGAATCCGTGTACAGGTGCAGTTTCTTCGATTGCCATTGCAGTGAGAGATTTATTCTCTTTATAACAGCGTCCAGCTTAGCTAAGCTGATGTGCTGAGCATCACTCACGGGTCGCAGCCAACATGCATCTTCAAACACATTCCCTCCTTGCTCTAATGCGACTCCCAATGCCAATAAACTAGCGTCAACCCATATATTTACGTGGTTTACATAACACCATTTTCCATGGGCAGGATCCTCCTTGTTGACTCTCTCCAGGGTCTCAATTTCCATCAGAATTAGAAGAGCATCATCAAGCACATCGTCCCAACCTGCGGGTACCAAATTCGCTCTGCATTTGATCACACCCACACGGAGCCAGCCACAGGCTGGTAAGTTCCCAACAAGTTTCCCCACACCAGGAAAAAAACGGTCTGCCTTGTAACAACATCAGAGATGCCTGAAATTCCACTGTCACACCTCCATCGTAGGGTGCCGTCTTCCTCACAGACGTCCAATCCCAATACGCGTGCTCCAGCCCTCAGACGTTCAGGATTCTTGCACTGCAGATCAAACTGAGCCAATTTTCCCCAACACACGATGCAGATTTTATGTCCTCATTGATGTACACATTGTCAATGTAGGCTGATGTTGCGTCCTCAATGGTTTTTTCTTGAGACAACACCGCATTCACAATGGTCTTCATGATCTGTGGTGCCACATCCAGACCAAAGCAGAGTCATGTTAGTACCTCTGACCCCGAAACCACACTGTCTGGAACAGCCACAGCGTCTCATCTACTCGCACCTGTAAATAGGCCTTCCGCAGGTCTAATATTGACACATTCCCTCAGTTTGCTGGCACACACGTCAGCATCAGCAGCGTAAGCCTCAATGTATTGGTTGAGCTCACGATAATCCAGCACCGATCTTACTTTTGACTTATGCTGGATAACCGCCATTAAGGGTATCAGACCCTTGGGCGGACCAAGCTTCTCGGGGTAGGGGATTAGCCATGTATCTCGGATCCACACCTCAAGCTCATCACAAGCCTCGTCAGGTATAGGGTATTCTGCAATGTGATTCTTTAATTCGGTTGGTGCCCTTCCCTCGGTCCACTTTCCGTCTCTTTCAATGATCACTCCCCCAGGGTCTTGATAGCATCGTAGCCCAGCAAATCCCCTCGCGTCACCAACACATTAATTTCTGTGGCTACACCAGAGTGTGTGGACCTTCACGGTTCCAGCTCCACAGCATGCTTGTGTCTCGCTGCCTATTGTGGTGACTAATGTTCCTTTTAGTCCAGGTCCGACAATCTGGCACTCATGATGGAATGTGAACAGCCCGAGTCGAGAAGAGCTGAGCAGGGCACTCGGTTCGCGTACACAGTTATCGTAGGTTGCGTGTCACTTAGATCTTGTCTAGGGAGCAGACATCCTACCCCCTGACGCGTTTTCCCCACACAGTTTTGGGCTAGGTGCCCTATGCCACCACATTGGAAACAGTGCAGTCCCCCCCCCCCTGCCCTTTGTCAGTGCAGCTTCTCGCAAAGTGACCTCGCCGGCCACATTGGTAACATCTTTCATTAGTTGCGAGGCTCAGACTGGGAATCTCCCTGGCCTCCTTCTGGGCTGTCTTTGTAGCCATCACAACTGGTTCCCCCAGGTCCTCATCTCTGATGATAGACCGGGTGCGTTCCATCAAGTGCTCCATATGCGTTGCGGACACACTGATAGAGGCTCTCAACAATTGCTGAACACAGGTGGGAAGGCCGGCCACAATGTCCTCTCCGACACTCCATTGCCAAACAGCACAGAAAGTCTCAATTCCGCAAAGAACACATCCACGGTTTCTCCCGGCATGAGCTTCCTGGAGGTGAATCTTTCATAAGCCATGCAAGGATCCATTGCAAATGCCTTGTACAGTGCATTTTTTATAGCGGTCACATCAGCCTTCTCGGTTGCACTAAGTTGCTGATACACACTCAGAGCGCCCTCAGCCAATCTCAGGGGAAATCACAGTGTGCACTCTTTACCTCACAGAGATTGCAGGTCAACTCTACCCTCTCAATGACAGATGTGGACCCATCAAACTTTGAGTCGGTCATTTTTCACAGCAATAGCTTGTATCGAATTCAACCTCAATAGTCACCAATGCTCGCAATAGTAACACAATAACCTCGTGACTGTAAACGACACTGTCCCTTCCTCTCACTCAAGCTTGCTTTTTATGCAGTTTTTCACCCCATCTCATTTGCATGTGTGCCCTTTGTTTTCTCGTGATCTCACGAGACCAGTTTATAAAACACCAGGCGCCATCTTTTTTTCTCTTTTCCCACCTAACACTTCCCTGCGGCAAGTCCACCCTTCCTCCATCACACCACTGCTCGCACGCACATCCATGCAATGCACAAATACTGATGAGTATTGGTTCTATAATACAAAAGCTGCATAAATTAAAATATTCAAGTGTATTTTATGACCGGGCAACGCCAGACATCCTTATATACAAGCTTATACATAATCCTAAAATAATAAACTGATCATAAATTTTGGAACACAACTGCTTGGCATAAGTGAGGGTTAAACAAAAAAAAAAAAAAAAAAAAAAAAAAAAAAAAAAAAAAAAAGGCAGAAATCTTCATAAAATTCAGGTACCTTTAAATTTCATGAAATTTAGACAAATTTCAGTTTCTTTGAGGTATTTTAAATGTTCGATACATCTGCAAGATTTTCATTTTAAAATTTAATTTTTACAGCATCTTGTTTATTGTGAGGTGAAATTATTGAATAGTTAAAGTCCTTCCCTGTTAAGAATGAGTTTCTAAATAACATTTCAATAGTCAATAAACTATTAAATGTATTTTCAGAAAGCATTTTAAAATTCACATTTCAGATTTGGATTGAATTTGATCCATAGTCATTCGACATTAAGCAAGATTCCATTTTAATTTTTAAGCCTTAAATTTTATGCATTCAAGAATCAGTCATGCAACAGATTTTGATTAAAATTAGAAGGTGTTTAGACAAAGTTTAATAACATTTTTATTTTAACCTTCATAATGGGACATAAAATTAATGCAAAACTGCTAATCCAAAAATTAATTTTACCCATCCTAGGACAAACATTCTAGTTTGAATAAAAATTCAAATTTTAAGTTTTAGTAGGGTTTAATCTTTTTGAAAGCATCCTCACATAAGATTTTTTTTACCTGCCTCCAATAAAATTAGACAAGGTTAGTTTATAATCAGAAAACAGCTGTTTCGTCCCTAAAAAAGGGATGAGGAAATTGCATTATTTTATCAGCACTCAGGCACATTAACCCTTATCAAAAAACGAAAAATCATTCTAGGATAAGTGGTAACTAATTAGTATTAAATTTTTAAAAATTTAACTAAAAAAAAAAAACAAAAAAAAAACTTTACTGCCTCCAAAAGGTAATGCCTGGAAGGATGGATGCTAGAACCAATACCACACTTGGATTCTGGGTGTCGAATAAAGTAGTCAGATTATTTACCAGACATGCACCATTTTTTATAATATAAAGGCCAGAATTCAGTCGCATAACAGATTTTGCTCTTGTTTGTCAGTTGTATGAATGGGCCTACAACCTTCTCGGCCTTCTCCATTTTGTATGAATATTTCTAAAGTTATGTCATGGAAACACTGATAACTCGAAAACAATTTCTGAAAACTAGTCTGTACAGTAACTAACTAGATTGAAAATATGACCAACTTGAGGGGTGGGGGTAATTAGGGTCTTACTATGTGAAGATCTAAAATTTGGCTGGTTGACCAAAGAGAAATAGTCACAACCCTATCCATCATTAAATGTGAAGACTTTTTTTTTTTACTACTTTTAAAGGACAAATTAAGACCTGTTCAAAAGGTTGAATTACCGACTACCGTTCATTGTTTTGGACGATGTAATCTCCGACCTTCAGATGCACATTATTGAACTCTGGAATCTACATGGAATTTTGAACTGAACTCTTTATTTAATCCACAGGAGTAGTCTTCTCTCATTCCATCAGCCATGACCAGCTAGGTCATAATTTCTAATTATATTCTTTGCATTGCCTGTACCAAGCATTGAACCTTTAACTTCAGAAGTTTTGTGCCATGGGTTTTTGTAAGAACATCCACGAAAACAGTTCAAATTATCAATTCTCATGTAAAAAAATAAAAATTCCATAACCATCCAAAAATGTCAAAGTTTTAAAATCCAGAAGTCTCCAGGATCAAGTTCTCCATTTACTTTGAGTTTAAATGCTACCCCCACAAAAATTAGAAAATTAGTATAGCATTATACTTCTGTCAATGCAGGGTTTGTTGACAGTGAAAATTCATTGGACAACTGATCAAATTTAGATGAGATTTCGGGGTTGACTTTAAAGTTTTGCTTGCTATGTCTAGCTACACTGAATAGTTGTAGATGTAGTTTGGATGACTACATATCCTTTAGATTATTTGTCCTCATTCAAAAACGAGAAAATTCTGGTCATCTACCACAATGGTCAGAGGTCAATTAAGTCAGCCCAGTGTTTGAAACGACTGCTTACCCACTATCAGGTCACATGAATTGAACCAATTTAGAAATACTATCTATATAAAAATGATTTGAAATTATAACCTTTTATCTGTCATAGGCAAAGGGGAGCAGTTCTGCTAAAGAATAAGTATACTTTGATAAAAATTTTCGCAGATTCTTAGGAATCAAGGTCTTCAAAGATTAACATCTTTAATTTTTTATATCTAGCTTAAGTTATGTTAAAATATCAGCTTTACATTGTTGACAAATGAAAAATTGCAAATGTTTTCATTTTTGATTTGTGTGTTTAAAGGTCTTGACCAAAGTCGCATGCTTTGTAGCTAAATAGGGAGGTTACAATTTCAGACTAACCAAGATCAGAGAAACCAAAACTTGCAAAAAATTAGATTTAAAAAAAAAAAAAAAAAAAAAAAAAATCCTGGCCCTATTATATACAAGTAATTTTGCTAGATTCCAAACCAATATTAAAAAAAATTTTACAGATCCATTTCGTTATAAATTCAATTTCCAGATCTGATCAATATAAACTTTAGAATATATATTCGCAGCAACCTAGTAATATAGGCACATTTTTGTAAATTATCTAAGGGCGCACCCATCCTCCAATAACTAGCTTATTTAAAAAAAAAAAAAAAAAAAAAAGAAACTAAATCAAATTTTCAGTTATATCAATCCATTTTGAAAATCATCGGTGCACATGAGCATCAGTATTTATGTATTTAATAAAATCCTAAACTATTGACTCCTGAAATATTCTAACCTAGGAGATATATACATTATTCCTATTAAGCTTTATTTAAAAAAGGATGTCACCAAAACCCATATCCCCCTAAAAGAAAAAATTTAAAACTAATACTCTATTTATTGCTTATATCATGGGGGCAAGTATTGTATCAGTATTCATATAAAATGACTGACAGCTAAATCTGAAGTTTAAAAAAATGTCTCAATCTGTAAAGTTTAACATATCAATCCATATAGAAAGGAGAAAGCAAAAACAGAACGGAAACATTTCCTTATTGAATTGATCAAAGGTTTATTTTCTGAATTTATGGTAGGGTAGAGAAGGCCTTGCAATTTGCTTCCCGCCCCCTTGTATCTACATCATAAAGATTTGTTTTTTTAATAAGTAATTCTAAATAAACAAATTTTATGTTGATTCTAATTTCTTCAGATATTTTTTTTAAACAGCCTTTGTTAAAAAAAAAAAAAAAAAAAAAAAAAAAAAAAGTATTGTTCTATTAAACTTTTGTTTAAATAATTTTTTTTTTTAATAAAACGAACAGAACAAAGTTGAAAAGATTTTTTATTCAGTAGTGAGCTTTGGAAGATTATCAGTGAAAGAAATACAATCGCCAAAAGATAAGTGTTTCATTATTTCTAGTTGCCACTTTGAAAAATCACTTGCAAATGTGACGGTTTCACTCGCAATGAAGAGCCGTGATGAACACCATACCATCAACAAGCACGACATGCTGTTTACATGTAGACTTTTACAACTGCACTGAATTTGAGGAAAATAGATGCAAGCATATGGAAATTTTCCTTCCTTTCACTTCCTATCAAATTAACTTTTTTTTTTTTTACTTTAAATCACTGTCAAAGAAAATGATTACTCCATCTTTCAGTTTTCATGTTTAGGAATTGTACAGTAAATGGTGATGATGTGCAAACCGAAAATAAACCATTTTTTAGTAATACTCTTGTTCCTCATTTTTGGACTAGCTATCATTAAATATATATTTTTATGGTTTAGATAATGTATATTTTGAGATAAATTACTCATTTAAATTACTTATGCCGGATATCTAATATGTAAAACGTTCATTAATATTGACAACCTTCAACCATTATGGCAACCAGTTTCTGCTGAAAGTATTTTGATGTCAATCCCAAGAATGGAGCTGCCTGCAAGTTATGTCAAACCATCACATAAAAAGGGTGGCAAATCAGCAAAACTATTACAATTAATGTTAAACCATCTTAGAAATGTTCATCCAAAAGAAGCAAAAGTTGCAAATAAAATAAAAAGGAAGCACAATGAATATTCAAGGACAGACATTCCAGGAACAAGTGACAGCAACTACGACCCTCCAGTGAAACACCAAACTACTATAGTATCAATATCGGCCAAAAAGAAAGTTTGAGATATTAATGACCACAGGTCACAGAAGATCCATTATCCAATAAAAGAAATGATTGCTATTCAACCATATTCTGTAACATTGGATTTAACTTTGCAAAACGTTGTCTAAATTACAGTATTCCATCAAAAAAGTACTTCACTGAAAAATATAAAACAAATAAATTCTAGATATATTTACAGAAATAAAATCATCTCTTGAAATTAGCATTTCTTTGACTAGACATTTGGATAGCTTGTACAAATAATGCTCCCTTTCTAAGTTTGACAGGCCATTAACTTTCAATGGAGTTTGAACAGTACAGAGCTGTGTTTAGAGTTGTTCCATTTCCTGGTTGCATACAGGTGCAAGAATAAGTGAAGAATTACAATGTTATGGAGGAGTATAAAATTCAGAAAGTTTTTATTCTTGCAGGATTCAGAAACAAATATGGTTGCTGGTGTCAGGAAATGTGGTTTAGAATCACTATCATGCTTCATACATATATTGTGACGCAATAAATAACATTTTTTTTTCAAAAGGCTGTTAAGAATCATTACAAGTAACAGAAATGTAGCCTCACTTTCATCACTCTCCATTAGCAATTAGCAAATTAACTAAAATACAGGATCAACGTTATCTGAAAAAAAAAACTCATTCAAGATGTGACCACAGAATTCAACATTATATGCTAAAAAGAAATTTAGAAAAACAAAAAGCTCTTGTAATGTATGCTGTTGATAAGATTCCTACCTTAATTTACCAATGGAGACTTGTTCAAAAATTGTCCAATTACAGAGTACATTTGAAGAAATCACCTGAAAAGTCACAAAATCAACCATATCCATGATAATACCTAAAATTTTAGCTTTGAGATTATTTCTTACAAAAGCTGGCTAATCTCATTGATATTTCTGACATTAGTAGAATCCTTACCACTGTTGAATAATTCAATGGAAACAAGGTTTTCATAAGATTTTCCAATTTTAAAATAATGACATGGAAAACATTTAACTGGATTCTTAGATCTATCTGATAATGAAGCAGAATCAGCACGATACGTTTCTTTAAACTGCTGAGCGCCAAGAAGATCCAAATGAAAGTAAAACTATTTTATAATGATGAATTAGCTTCAAATAAGCCTACACTAACAAATCAAAACAGAGCAGGTAGAAGCAGAGTTAATTAAACCTGGAAACTGCAACAGAAATACAATAATCACAATCTAAACTCAAAAGGAGTAAATGCCCTTATGCTTAAGTGTACAAAAGAATTTGATCATTATGTAACTTTACTAATCACAAAAGATGATCCATTTCTTCAGTGGTGGAAGAAGATACAAGGGACCTTACCCCTGCTGAGTAAACCGGCTTCAAAATATTTAAGTGCACCACCTTCATCTGTGGAGAGGCTCTTTAGTACAGGCAGTAATGTGTATGAACCTACAGGGAACAGGCTGTGTCCTGAGAAGGGAGAAACTAAGGTTTCTACAACTTAAAAGTATTCAACTTTAAATACCGAAGAAAGAGAGCAGGCAAAAAAAAGAGGAAGTAGAGCAGCAGGTGCAGAACTTCAGCTCAATTATTTACGATTTACTTTGTAGTTGGTTTGTGATCTTTTATCTAATTGTTTAATTATATTCATTTAAGTATTGGAAATTGTATCTTATTTAATGAATAATAGTGGGCAGACACTTAAATGTTAAGTTAAATTAACAGTTATTATGTTAAGGTGTCAAAGCTATCTGATGAGTCACTTGGCAATGATGAATAGATTTAAGTTTAGAAAAGAGAAAAGTAATTAATCTGCACATCAATCAACTACCTACTGATTAATCTGTACACCCCTAATGTGTGTGTATATATATATATATATATATATATATTAGTGTGTGTGGTGTTGGAAAGAACCCAAGCAAAGTACACAATTATAAAATTCAATATAAGAACATACTGCTAATGAACTGGGAAACCCAATCAACAGAAAATGCATAGAAATATTTAAAAACTCCATATACAATTCTCACCATGCAAACAGAAATTAAAAACAGATAAAATATAGTAAATGATACCTCCGTTCACTCTCCAAAGACAAAGGATACCCCCTGTAAGGGAAGCTGCACACATAATTGTGTGGTAATGGTCGCACAATTCCTGACCACACCGGACTTACACTGCTTGAGTCTAGTGGCAAGGAGAAGTCCAGGACGACTGGAAACTGTCAAGATAAGCAGAGAGCGCATACAGATACTGGAAGTCCCAGATGGTCACCCATTTAGTACTGACCAACGTTGCTTAACTTCGGTGATCCAACAGAAACCGGGGTGTCAATGCGATTATGCCATATATAGTACATAGTAAATGAATATAATTTATATAATAAAAATAATTGGAGTTTTTAGTATTATATTTACTAAACATCTTGTGATGAACTCCCAAAATCCAAACCTCAAAATCATGCATCAACATCATGAAACAAGAGCCAGCAGAACAACCTCTATCACCAAACCAAACAAGCATTTTGGACAAGACGGTCTTACAAACGAAACCATTAGAAAAAAGTCAGCTACGGAAATATCCCAAAAGAGTCGCCAAAAATACATCAAGAACTTCTACTGTAAAGAGAAAAAAAAAAAAACCTGGAATAGGCCAAGTGTGCCAAGTAATTTCTGTATCAATTCACTTGGGACTATATAAAAAGAAAGCTCTACAGACTGGCTCCACTATGATCACGAGAGTGGTAGATAAAAGCTTGTTGAACAATGCTTTTACAAAGATGAGTCGTCTTAGTAATAACAAGTGTAGGTTCTGCCACACAGAAATAGTGTGAACCGTCAGAAATTCAACTGTAAGGTTCTGCTGGAGGACGGCAACTATACAATACAACAGAGTGTGTAAATATCACCAGCGGACAATTGGTAAAAAGTTGAATACTGAATGTAGCAGCAAGTCCTAGGAACTTACCAGAAAGAACAGTTGGTAATAAGTAGTGTTATGACAAGGATATTCGTTTTGTTTTGACTCGAGTACATATCCGACACGGTTTGACAGTGATGTGGTTCTCGATTTAACTATCTAAAAACATTAGACATTAACTGATATATACTGGAGTCAAAATAAGAATATTCTCTTGTCATAGCCCTAGTAATAAGTCAAAGACGATCCACTGAGTACCTTAACTACCAAGCTATTAAACCTGACAGCGATACAAGAAAGCAACCTTAATAGAAGTTAGTACCCCCAATGATGCTGGGTCAAACAGAGCTGAGAAAAAAATAAAATATTAAGGTGTTCTGCAGTAAATGAAAAGAAACTGGAATTTTAGAAAGATTTATCATTCCAGTGATTATAGGAGCAACTGGACTCATGAAACAATTTAAAAAACTACCTGGCAAAACATACCTGGTGAACCAAGCGCAAGAGAAATTCAAGCAATTGCACTTAAAGGGACAGTCAGAATCTTAAAGTGATATCTTGATTGAAATATATAAATCAGGTGAATGCTTGGCGTCCAGTAGGATGTTCCATCCTCTACTTGAAGTGAAGGTCTTTATCAGTTTGTTGAAGTAGCTAGAATAAAATTGATATTATTTGCATTCATAATTACAAATTAACATAAATTTTAATTCTATTTTAAGTTAATTTTATAATATTAAAAATTTCCAAGTAAAAATTTAATTTTTTTTATCTCTATATAAATAAAATGAACTCATTTTTTTTCTCCCAGTCTGATTTTGACATTAATAGGATTAAAAATCAAGATATTTCATGCAAATATATGCACAAACGGCAGAACAATATCTGAGGTGTGTTATAGGCTTATTATTTCTCAAATACCTCGATAATCTTAGATTTCTATATTTTTTCTGCTGAGAAGTCACGGCCAAAATCGGTTAAGATCAATGGAAGTGGTAAAATATTTTCTCTCTAATAAATTCCTCTTCCCCCTGCCACCACTTAACACCGTTTGGGGATCGTTCACAAGGAACAGTTGAGAAGAGAACACCGGTTTGGCTTCGTAGTTCTTTCATGTGAAGTTATTTAAAATCACTAAACTAAGCTGCAGTGCTCTGTGGCGTAGTGGTTAGCGTGCTGGACAATTCACATATTTTCACGTTCGCGCCGACCTACCGTAGTCTTTTTTTTTTTTTTTTTTTTTTTTTCCCCCCCCTAAACAACTGGAATGGACTTTTCTTGGTGGCTGAACTGTTAACGTTGCAGATGTTTTTTTTGTTTTTTTTTTTCACTTTATTTTCCTACTTTTACTCATGACTCCGGGTTTGATCCTTCCTACTTACCTACCATAACATTTTTTAAAACTCCACCCCCCCGTCCCGGAAACAAACACTCGGGCAACGCCGGGTACCCCCGCTAGTTTAAAATAAAATCTAATAGAATAATGAACACGTTTTTATGAAATATTAGTTTCTCAAGAAAAAAATATTTAAAAATATTTAAGTTATGTGCATAACATCTTAGATATACGCATGCGTATACACACCATATACATTGGCATAAAAATATGCATGCGTGTGCAAGCATAATACGTGAAAAATATATAATAGAAGTGAAATAAAATATAAATTAAGGTATATTTATTTAGAAGTATAGTTATTTAGATTTCAAATACTAAGAAAATTAAATTTGGAATTGGTTCAAGAATTTTTATTAGAAAAATTGAATTTTTCAAAAACTTTAGCATGGGTAGAAATAAAATAAAACGCAAACAAAATACTATAGACGTGATTATCGATATATTTGTATAGTGCATTGTGTGTATAACGCTTGTTAAAAAAAAAAAAAAAAAAAAAATCAGACCATTTAAGATAAAGTTTTAAGAGTAATCTCCCTTGAAAAAGTGAATATTTTGAATTAAGAAATTGTTAAATTTAAAGCAAGATATTTTCAAACTAATATTTTTCCAAAACCTACAGACCAGAAAACCCTAAAAATAAAGTCTGTAATAAAATAAAAATTACAATATGGAAAAAAAATAAAAATAAAAAATGATTAGTTTATAGCAAGAAGTTGAGACTGGAGAGAATCATTTTTCAACCATAAACTTATACCGGATTACCCTTATACCGGATTTGAAGCCGGCAGTACTGTTTTTCTGACAGTGTAAATTTTAAAATGATATCCATGCATGTGCGCATGTAGAATAGTACACAAAACTATCAATTTGAAATTTGACAGATGATTAGGACCTTTGGAACAAATTCCATTTTGTTTTTAGCCGGTAAAAATAGCTGCTATGGGGGGGGTAAAAATTGAAAAAATTCAAATTTGGCAGTCAATAGTCAACTGAACTTGTTACTTCTACGCATGCACTTTAATACATCAAGTTTTGATATGAATGTAAATTTAGCCCAGATAGTAATGAATAAAATTGGAGGGCGCTTACAGTTTAAGTCAAGACATTAAAAAATGAAAATATCAAAAAAAGTTTAAATTGTATGTATCCGTTATAGAACAAAGTTCTCTGAAAAAAAAAAAAAATTCACTTAATTTCATCAACTAGTTTGTTGTTTGTTTTTTTTTTTACAGCGGAAAAACACGTTTTTATGAGAGCGCATTGAAGGCGGCCATCTTGGATTTAAAAAAAATTTGTTTGAATTTTAGAAATGACGAAGGGAGTTAACTCCAGTTAAAGTGCTGACACCCCCTCCCCATCTCTAATACTAGCTTTTCTTCCTAAAAATCGAACATTTTGTTCGGTATCAATTTTTTTTTTTTTTTTACAGCAAAAAAAAAAACTAACTACTTGATGAAATTAAGTGAAATTTTTTTTTTTCAGAGAACTTCGTCCCATAACGGATACATAAAATTTAAACTTTTTTTTCGATATTTTCATTTTTTAATGTCTTGACTAAACTGTACAAGTACCGATTGGAGAGCTATATGTTTTGGTTTTGACTAGCTGATGGCATCCAAGTTATTTTTTTAAACTTTTGAAATCACTATACGTTGGGTGCAATTATCACTAGAGAAATGGTTCTACAATACGAAATCTGCATAAATTAAAGTACATGTATTTTAAGACTGGACAAAACCAGTCAGCATGCCAGTTATTTATATTACAAGGCAATAAAAGATGATAACATTTGATCAGTTATTTTTTCTGCAAGACTGCGTTTCAATTGAAATGCTGATGGATAAAGGCAATAACTTGGAACTGGTGGAGGGTGTTGAAGAAAAGCAGGTTATCACTTTAATAGTACAAAAGCAACTGTCTGATTAGTTACCAAAATCGGACATCAACCAGTCAAAAAGTATTTTGTAAAAAATGATCCATCAAGAAGTATTTATGAAAAGTTTTACTACTGCTGTTAGTACTGCTAGAACGGGGGGGGGGGGGTTATATCAACAAAGCCGATACAAACAACTTGAAGTAGGTATTGTGTCCAAACTTTAAAGAGGAACAAGCTAACAAATACAAGAATACAAGGTGCAAAAAAAAAAAAAAAAAAAAAAAAAAAATCGATGCCATAAATGAAGGACTATCTTTTATACATAGTATAATGATAAAACTTCATAAACATATCCATAATGCTTGGTTTTCAATTACAGACCATTAAAACAAATGATCAATATTCTTTAACAGTCAGGTGCAATAGTGCCATCATTTTTACTTATAAACACTGACAGAATCAGATAAAATAAATTAACAAAACCCTAAAAAAAAAAAAAAAAAAAAAAAAAAAAAAAAGACATTAAAAATATAATAGCTATAGACTAGAAACATCTGAGAACCACAATTGATAGTGGCTCCTTTGACAACCAGTATGAGATACTCTGTAAACATCCTGTGAATATTAGTGGTTTTATTTAAGATAATACAGCAAACCAAATATGATCAGCACAAACCAAAGAAGAAAAAAACCGCAAAAGAAAATTAAACTGGTAAAAGCACATTTACAAAATCAATACTCGTACAAAAAATATAATCCTTAAGTTTGATAACGTTCCTCGTTTACTTCTGCTCCAAACCCGTAACCCTCATTTTCTTTAATGTTTATAATCCTAGCAGGTAATGCCCCTTTTCTTCCCTGCAACCTCTTTCCCCACAGAAGAGACATCGCCAGTGTCTCTCTTCTATCACTATTTTCATTGTAGGTGCTCGTCTGAACTCCAATCTATGGTACCTGCTTGCCAAGCTTTCACAAAAAAAAACACTTTACTAGCTAAAACCATTATATAATTTTCGACTATCTGTGCCTAAATGCAGATTCCATGAGCAAGGCTTCTTTCCCAGAACTGCTGCCTTTGGAACACCATTCTGCTGGCATGCTAGCCTTCCAATCTAATGCATACAATATCCTGTTAGGTTGTCATCATGAATAAGCAAATTCCTTCAATTTACATCAATAAGGAGGACTTCACTACCACCTTACATTCATTTATCTTTATCCTCGAGTGACCTTCTGGCCTTGATAAGTGGTGACTCCCAAGTAAAAAAAATAAAAAATTTCCAGTGCGGCTGCAGACTCCATGCTATTGTAAAAAAACACCTATCGAATTCATAGGATTTTACTTTAGATTTTTTTTATATTAGTTCCATTTCCATTAAGGGAGATAAAAAAAATTTAAATTCCAATTTAAAAAAAAAAAAAAAAAAAAAAAAAAAAGATCAAATCCATCATTACCAATACTTTATTTCCAAATGATTTATTTGCTTTGACATTAGTTTTATATGCTGGTAGATTTTAGAAAGACTTCTAAAATAACCTGTCCAATTCTTTATGCCACGTCCTCTTAAATCCATGCTTATTTCCTACCAAGTTTCCGTTGATAGCTGAACCGTTTTGTAGTTAACCTAAACACTCCGTTCTTTCAATGTAACCAAACTAACAAAGTCTGTCCTGCATACATTTCCCAATGCTGTCCAAATTTAATTCTCTTCTGAGGTCAACACCATTTCATATTCTGACATTTATCAGTTTATATGCTGGACAACTTAAAAAACTGACTTCTAAATTGGCCACTCTTTATTACTGATGGTGCTTTAGATAAAGAGTGTAGAATACTCCAGTTCTTCAGAACCCTCTCATTGAAATAATTTTCTAAACTATCGAATGGATGGCAAGCAGAAAAAGGAAAAGTTTCCCCACCCCAGTGAATACCAAAGAAATAATCCGTTAATCAGTATCTGGTAAATTTGGTAGCAGTATTGCAACGCAAGACTGCAAACATTAGCTTCAACTGTCTTTATCAGTAAAAAAAGATTGGATTAAATATTAAATTCGATGAAATCTATTAAAAGAAATTGGGGGGGGCTGAACAATATTTGCAATTGATGACAGAATTTTTTTTAATTCAGCTTGTATTACATGTATGTTGAGGGAGTTCAATTTACTTTATATGCAAGATTTATACATGCAATACAGAAGCTATATAAATTATGATACCAGGAAATCAGAAAATAAAGTGGATTTTTGTATAACAGTTTATGTTCATTTTCTTTCAATTACTTTTGTATTTAGGTTAAAAAATCGATCCCCCCTTCTTACCTGAAGAGATTTTGACCCACCGTTGTGTGGTCTCCATATTTTTCTTGCCTCCCCCCCCCCCCCCAAAATCACTCAATTTATTCCTATCTTAAAAAAAAAAAAAAAAAAAAAAAAAAAAGAAATTTAACATGCAATATATGGAATCATTTACTGATTATACTCCCCTCCATCACATTGAATGTTTAGATTTTTAAGACTATTCTCATAAGGTTTCTACCAATGAACATCTGCCCATCTTCAGGCATATATGTTAAAACTTAGGAACTTAGAATTCCAACTGAATGTTTTTTTTTTATTTAAACCATAAGAGTAGACTTCTCATTCAGTCAGAGAAGTATTAAGTGATTGCTAATTATTGCTTATAGTAAGGATTGAACATTCAAGCTCCAGAAAGTTGCCTCTTAAAAGCAGATTCTTAGTCTGCTCTTTTATGCATTGCATCAAAAAGTGTCCAAAACACATTGAAAATTACATTACAGTTTAATTATTATGAGTCTAAATTTTTGTTTAAAAATCCTACTTGGGATAAAAAAAAAAAAATTGTTTTTGTGTTTTTTTTTTTTTAAATATCAGTGTAAATATAGTTGGCCAAGCTATTAGATGGGCATGTTACGGCCTTAGGATCATCTATAGCACAAAATGATTGGTTAATCTAACCACATGATAGAAACATTTCAAAGTTGTAGTTAAGATTTTAGACTTAAAAATCCAACTCTTCTTTTTTATAGATACATTTATTCTCAGTTGGTCAGAGACAAGCACAAGAGTGAAACATGGAGGGGGGGGGCTAAAACCAAAGAGAAGGATCACAATGTTCCAATGCAAACAAAGAACATTACTAGGGTCAAAGAGATATGCACAAACAATGTATAAATACATGTTGATTACATTTTGTTTACGCTGAGAGTGATCAAAATAGGGGAGTAAAGACTATTGCAAGCAATGTTAAGAAAAGATGGGGATAATAGTCCGCAATAAAAATGAATAAATAATACTCATCTCAATAATGAATTCCAATTAATACACTTTTATCTTGTTCAAGCCTTTGTTGATTTGCCATAACACTAACACATGGCCAGTTTAAAATCAAATGAATGTTTTTTTTTTTCAAATATAACAAGCCGCGCATGCATGGTCCCTCTCTGGTGCTGCATGCAAGATGATGCAAAAAAAAAAAAAAAAAAAAAAAAAAAAAAAGTGTCATTTTTTTGACATTTTGGGGCATTTATGACCCCTTTCAGACTCCTGGGAACACCGAATCCCAGTGAAAAGGGACAAATGGTGCAGTTTCATGCTTTAAGACATGTATATTTGAATTCAGCACCATGGAAAAACCACTATATAGACAAAGTTTTTGAGTAATAAAAAATAAAAAAAGTTTTTTTTTTTTTTTAGCCCTAAAAGTCCCAGACGGATGCAACCCAGAATTTAGTGTCATCCATAATGGATTTATATTAACAATGGGCTCCACATTTTGGCCAAGTTTCAGAAAAATCTAATGGATGGATCAAAAGTTATGGGGCAAAATGTGTCATTTTTGATCTCTTGAGCCCCTGGGGATGCAACTGTAATGTTCGCAAAAAGAAACAAATTTTTTACTGAGCACATCTATTTAATCAAATACAATTTGTGGCAAAATTTCCAAAAAAACTAATGGACGGTTATCTGCCAATCGTCCGAACTAATGGAGGTCACTGAAAACATAGGTCCCCTCCAATAAATAGGGGGACCAAACATTAAATGGATCCGGATATATAGTATTTATTACCATTAAGAAAATTAATTTCATTAAAACAAGTGAATATTTAACATGTTAACGTTTTTTTTTTTTTTGACAAGTGTTGTCAATATTTTGTGCAATTCTACTCAATTCTTTTAGAATCTGTGTTCATTAATTTATTTGTTGTTTGAACTGCATCATCAGGCTGAATCTACAACAATGCTGGCATTGTGGCACTGTTGTAGCACAATGTCACTATCAATGTGAATTTAAAAATCAAATTGCACGCTTGAATTTTAGAAACATCTTAAGTGTCCAACTATGTACATTTTGTAAATGAATGGAATTTCTGAAAGATTCAAAATTAAAATTTTAATCTTAATTTGATGACAAAGGGGAGACACCTGTTCCTGAGTATCCTATGTTTTGATGAAGCCAAGACGGATGTTAGGAGACAGTTTCAGTCTAGGCTGCAGTGAAGAACTACAAAATTACCATAGAGCAACTATACACTTTCTTGAGTTAACATGGATCTAGATTTAAAACCAACTCCAAGCTTGTGTTCAGAACAAAGGATTTACAAAATGACTCGCCACCTAAGTGTTGAGAATTTGTGACAAGAAAGGATCAACAAAGAATTAAATCGAGGAAAAATACACACATGAAAGACAGGAGGTAGGTGTAAAAAAAAAAATAAATAAATAAATAAATAAAAATAAATAATAATTTACAGACTATGATTCTATCTTCGGATAATAGGATTGACCAGATATTTTGGGGGTTTATTTGTTTCTTCACCCAGCTAAGTAGATATTTTTATCCCAGTTCTGTCTTCACCCCCTTTTTGGTCAAGTGTTCATAACTTGTCATGTCTTTTTTGTTCTGTTCTAGTATCGCTCATCATGATGTATTGTGTTCAGTCTCCCTTCCCTTGGCCCATTGAGTTTTGTTGAAACTCAATAAAATTACATCCCTTACAGTAATAAAATCTATTTTACATGTCTTAATGTATTCAATCATTCTTACAATTTGACATCACTGAAGATTATTTATAAACCAAACAGCAGGTCATAAGATATCATGACAATGTTTGCTTTTAACCCAGTGTTTGCAACACATAAAATAAATCAGAATTGGAGATCATGTCCAGAGCAACAGTTGCCCTCAGCCTTAGCCTCTCCCAGTGCGTAACAATAGTGGATTAATAGTAAATTTTAAAAAAATGTGTAAATCACAGAGGGAAGAAACAGATACAAAAAGGGTCACAATTCTATTAATATAGTGATTAGATTAAACTTAATCTTTGCTTTGCCAGTTCATTTGAACTAAGCACAAGATAAAGATTTAGTTGTAAAAAAAGTTTCCATTATATGCAAACTCATGTGTAGGAAAAGTGCAAAATAATTGTGTGTGGGCATGATTTTGATAATAGATATGGTTCTAGGCAATGGAATCAGCTATGAAGAGCTCAAATTCTATTGAAACTATTTACAAGAATTTTTATATTTCTCCTTTCTTGAGCGAAATTTATGGCAGTCATGAGATTGAAGTATGTGAAGACAAAAAAAAAAAAATTGGGTGGTAGGAACTGAAAGTAATTTTAGTTATTTTGCAATTTTGACGTTTTCAAGTTTCATTTGGGGGTGGAGGAAAACCAGTGAATTTATAGAAATCTCTCAAGACAAAGCATTAAGCTAGTAAGGAGCTAAGAAAAAAAAATAAATAAAAAATAATTGTATGGATAAATTTGACTCGGAAAATGGCAATTCTCCCTTTGTCAGAAATATCGCCTATGGAATGTGACGACAGTACTAAAGGGAAGCAAGAGTCAAGTTATGGAATTGGAAGTTTTAGAAGGCAGTTAGATTTTTTTAATCTCCAAAGAATACGGCCCGAATATTGAAGACTAAGACTCAGTTAAAATTTTGGAGTTACCCGATTAACAGGACTCTGGTAAAAATCCAAGAGGAGTTAACATCAGAATCAATTATCCTTTGGAAGTTTTCACCTTTGCAGATGACAAAATGTGTCAGCCATGAAACCACAAATCAAAGAAGCGATGGCAATGTTACTTCTGGAATATTTCTTGGTGTCTTTGGGGCCAAAATTTTCCAGATTTCACATGCAACTGCTGTGCTTTGCTGCTTTCTGAAAAGAGTAATAACCTGCAGGTTAATGAACATCTATGAACAAGACTTAACACAGACCAGACAATCTTCACAAGTTCTATGCATCTGTATTAGGTTGAATCAATCGCATTACAAATTACTTCTATCCAGAGGGATTCATTGCATCTACACGTTGCCTCTTCCAATATCAGATTATGTAAATATTTGTTCTAACAACCATTTCTAGGTCAGATATCAGTGGTTAGCAGGGATTTTATGTTCGTTATAAAATTCATTAAAAAAAATAAAATAAATAAAAAATTAAAAAAAAATTAAATAAAAAATTTAAAAAATTAAAAAAAAATAAAAATAAGTGGTGCAGCAGAGTTTTATTCAGTATTGTATAACCATTATCATTTAAAGGAGAAAATATGTACCAACCATAGGTTTGTTAACACTGAAAGCATTAACCCCCACCACCAATACTCTACTTCTATCCAAGAAGGTATCAGGCACTGTATATGATAGTGAAGAACAGCCAGTCTATAAAAGCGGATACAGCCATCAATAAAATATGTAAACATGCACTAGGTGGCTGCATGTGAATAGGCTTGTGAAAGAGATACTCAAGAAATCATACAAGAAATTCTAAATGATGTGAAGATAACCATCTAGAATTTGATTCGTCCAATTAAAAAAGTAATGGTTCTACAGATGAGATACCCTGCTGTGGTTAGGAGTCACTCAGTTTTCCAAAATATCCATCTCGATTCAGGACCTGTAGGTTTTTAGGTCCATAAATTGACATAGTTGGCTGGTTTACTACAAAGGACCTGAATGTTTTGCTCATATACATCTCACAACCAAATAATGTTTAGTTGACTGGTTTTGGTTTCGTCAAGAATTCTTATTTGCAAGTCTGTTGAATAAAAGTCAGTTTAAACTGAGTTTTAATTTTGTTTGGAGAGAATTTTTGTTGTAGCACTGGCTGAGATCACAATTGACACAGTGTTAAAAAAAAAAAAAATTTTTTTAAAGCCAAGCATGTGGGGCCCCCTCCACAAGTTATTATAAAAAAAATTAAAAGAGTGACTAAGATATAGAAGAGGACTGCTAGGTCAAGGAAGGGAATTGCTATGAAGATGAAACATACCTTGTGAAATGCATGTTATGCAAAGAGACTTTGGTGCACACGCATTGCCAGGATATGCTGAAGGCTGAAAGAAGCATTTATACAGGATAACCCCCCCCAAAAAAAAAAAAACGGGCCCAACTCTAATTAGGCCCAGTTTCTTAGCATTTTGTCCAAATAAAATGAAACTTTGGTCATAACTAGTTTATTATATTCAAAACATCACATCAAAACACAAGGGTCTTTGGCCATTTTTTTTTTCCCTCAATTCTACAGCATATGCTCTAGATGGCCTCCATTTAGCTTTTGTTTTTTTGGGGTCACCCTGTATTATGATTGTAATGAATCGACAAAAGGACAACTTTCCACGCAGAGGTGAAATCCTTGGAGCAAATGCTGTAAGTTTGTGATTGTAGGAAATGGTGGCTTTGACATTGGCCATATCAATTATGAAGAGGCTGCATGTTGCCAGTGTTGACTGCAGTGAGCAAAGTTATATCTGTGATTGACATGAACAATTGGATTTGAAAGGTTCTGAATAAAAAAATTTCAAGGAAGGGTTATGGAGAAAAGTATAAACAGACAAACAATTTGGGGCAATTTTACCCCTATAGTGGCCTCTGGGTGGAGCTGGGGGGAGGCAACCAGAGTTATTCCGAAAAATCAGTTCTAGGGGGGAAAAAAAAAAAAAAAAAAAAAAAATTTACTTTCACCCTGACTAATGTTTATACAAAATTTCAAAAGTTCCAAGGCATGGTTATTGAAAAGTGCAAACAAATGAGCAGACAAACAGATCCCTCCTTTGTTTTTTTTTTTGTTTCGTTTTTTTTTCTTTGGGGGGGGGGGGGGAAGAAGCCCTTCAGACCAGCACAATGAGCAATCACACACACAGAACAAGAGCAGGGGTTTCTTAGTACATACATAACATTAGCCAATCCATCCTGGCACTGTCTTCCCCACCCCATCTAAAAAAGCAAGTAAACCAAGAAACTACCACTTCCGCCCAATATAACAAATTATCTGCGCCTACTAACCTCCTGTGACTTTCCTTATCCAATTTTAGAGATTAAAATCAGTTATATAAGAAAATCTATTTAATAATAATGGCTCAACACCACAAAATTAAAATTCAAGTGGTGTAATCTTTTTCCATTAATTTTATGTAGCACCTTTCACGTTTCATTTCTGGTTTCTAGAACGTATAAAAAAAATTTTTTAAAGTCCTAAAGTATGTATATACATACCAACGATAAGTGAAAATAATCAAAAGCCTTTATCTTAAAATAAAATACAAAAATAAAAAAAAATAATTCTATTGATATTGAAGTGGTGATTATGCAGAAAAAAAAATATATAAAATAGAAGGCTATTGGTGTTTCTGATGATTTTAGCTTAAAATTTTACATAAATTTCAATTGGAAAAACAATTTAGTTTAGTAACTAAATCAGTACAAACTAAAACGCATAGTTGAAACTAAACTTCATAAAAATTCAGAATAAAATATTAAAACTGAAAACTATTGAATTACATTTTTGCAAAAGATACAAATTTAGTTTACATTACACATCTGAACAACTTCAGCTGGAACACTTACGATAGGTTTTGTTTTTTGCCGCTTCATCTTTTGTGCTAGTTAGTGAGTTTGTACTATTCAACCCATACAAAAGCAGGATGAAAGCGTTCATCCATTGCTTCCATATATTACTTATGAATGTACATCCTTTGACAAAAAAATTTGCCAATGTTTGCACCAATATTCATACAAAATAACGTATTAATTATTAACATTGATTTGTAGAAAAAGTCGGGGGGGGGGGGTTCATTATGAAACAGAGTAGATGATTTTGCAAAATTCATTTTAGCCAGTTGAGGGGGAGAAAGGGGGTCTGATCGATCATTTGCTTCCCCTTTCCCTGAACATTTAAAATGATTTCATCCATTTTTTCTTTTCAATTTTAGCACCTTGAAACAAAGTGTCCTGAAGGTTTGTTTTACAGCTTTCACCAAAACATGTCTGCAAATGTGTAGCCGAAAATGTTTGGCTAAAACATTTAAACAGCTCTACTTATTGATCACATTTATATAAACAAAATTTACTGGATTTTACCTTCCTCTGGACAAAATTACAGATTAATATACATAAAATAATCTGAATTTGTTAACAGAGGGAAGCTTTTACATGAACATTACATTTAGCATTACCTAACTTTTTTTTTTTTGAGGTTTCTGATGAGCAGTGAAATTGCTCACGTTTATAGCATCTTACACATTACAAAACTTATAAAATCATTAACAATTCTTTCACTGCAAATTTTGTATGATTAAAATCTGAATTTTCATCATTGCGATTTAAGTTACGTCTTGTTTATAATAAAGTGGATGAGGTTCCACAGATTTAGGTAAATCTGCTACTATAAATTGTTAATGTATATAATATAACAGAACTTTGCAGTGAAAGTGGAGGGTGGGTAGAGGTAGATTAAGTCAATGCCAACCCCAAACAATCAGTTCTAGTTTTTAATAAAACCATTCTAATTCTAAGAATTCCAGATTCAGAAAGTTTCACACTTTATTACAGTTCAGCAAATAAAAAAAATAAAAAATAAAAAAATCAAATGTAGTAAAAAGCTAGAAAATGAAAGCTCAGATTTCATTCTCTAGTGAAACAATTCAAGGAATAAAAGATTTTGCTAAGCATCAGTTTAAAGTCTGTTTTAGTGGAGAGAACAAGGGTTTACCAGTGGAATGATGCATGTAGAGATGCAGAATTTAATTTATTCCATCCCCTCCTCTGATTCCAATACAATTATAGATTCAGATTTTTTAAATTTGTAAATATTTAGATTTTTTTTTTTAATTTTCAAATGGTAAAATTCTTGTGTAATGTCTGCATATATTTTTGCAAACAAAAATACACTTAGAGGGGGAGGAGTAGATCTTTCTAAATTTTTCTCAAATATTTTTTGTAGATGATTAAAAACAAATTGTGTGATTACAAATGATTTAAAAAAAAAAAAAAAAAAAAAAAAAAAAAAAAAAAAAATTGGTCTTAATTTATTGTTTGTACGACAAAACGGTTTAAGAACGAAACTACTTCCTAGCATTGCCAAACTTTGGAATTCCCATCCAGGTTCCTGCTTCCCTGAATGTACCAACATGCAAAAGTTCAACTGTAATGTAAACATACATCTTGCTGCTCAACTCCCTGCATAGTACCCCTGCAAATTATGTCTCAGATAGTAGCCCCCTACATCAAAGTGGCACCATGCCTTGTTTGGAGTGAAAAATGGAATAAAATCTTGTTTTAAATCTTTGTCATGCTAATATTTCTGATCAAACTTTAGTATAAAATATGTGAATGTTAAGTCATAAAAGATATCTCCCCTACTAACCTTAAGTCCAGGTGTTAATACGAAAAATTCAGCGATTACATAAGGTTTTGGGCCTTTACTAGTCAAACTTAGGATTAGTAGCAAACAATTTAATCGCCCTACAAGGTTTGAATGACCCGGAAATGGGGGATCAGTTAAATTTTTATGCACAACTATCCTCCAAATCTAAATTCTAAAATAGTTTGTGTTCAGAGATAATCACCTTAAAAAAAAATTAAAATATTGGGGTGGGGGTTTTCTAATGTAGATAGAATTTGTTTTAATTTAACAAATGTTTTCCCTTTATGTATTGTATCCAAGATTCTGATAAAATCATTCAGATGTTTATATAGTTTTCACTTTAGCTACAAAAAAAAAAAAAAAAAAAAAAAAACTACAGCATAATTTCAAATATACCAGACAACAGCTAAAGCAAGGGTGCCATAAAAATACCAACTTGTCAGACTACAAAAAAAAAAAAAAAAAAAAAAGTTTAATATTGTGAACTCTTTGAGAGGCATCGTGTAGAGGTTTGACAAATTTGTGAAAAAAGAATTTAAAAGGGTTAGATAAAGAGATAGGCAAATTAACTAGTATATTTACTTTGCTTACCATAATTTCAAATTAATATCAAAATTAGATTTCAAGTCAATGTACATCTGGAAATGGGATTCAACACCTGCAGTCTTTGGCCTTAGATTGTAAAGTTTTCATTTTGGTGTCAATTAAAAGAAGTAGGACTCAGATTTTTCCAATTCATCATCCCAACACTAATATGTAGTACACTTTCACCTCAAGCTCATATACACGGCTAATTCTTTCATGGTTATTCTGCGAATGTTGAACTCCTTTCACTTATATCATTCATTCACTTGTCATCGATATATTTTGTGTATCAAATCGTTGCATTATGATGGATCATCGAATCATTTTAATGAATCTCCTGAATTCATGAATTAAATATCGCAAACAATTATAAATTTATAAACCGTTGTGATAACAGTAAACCTATATAATATAGACTATGTGTTCTCAGGAACCTTTTAAGGAATCAAGTTTAATATTTTGGACAACCTGGGTAGTGAGATTATTCTTGACACATTACAAAACAGCCAGTTCAAGTGTGAAAAAAATGGGTCAATATAGTGAAACCCCAATTTCGACTTGTAACATTTTTTATTGGTTTATTTTGATAAACTCTATATGTAAATAAGATTTGATATTTCCTCTTTATAAATTCTTTCTTGTATCATTAATAGTTTGGTTTTCCAAGTTGTTATTTTCAGTGATATTATCATGCTTATTTTCAAATTAATGTACACAATATTGTGTCTATGTATACAAAAAACTGTCCAATTTTAAGGTGTGTTTGTTTGTTTGTTCTGTTTTACGGCATATCAACCACTTTGGGTCATTTAATGCCGAAAGGTTCGTTATGTTGTGTTAAATATTGGTTTGTTCTTAAGGTTTTTTTTTGGTTTCTTTTTTTTTTTTGGGGGGGGGGGCTTTCCTTATATTTTTGAGTATATTTTAGTTTCTTTCAGAAAATTGATAATTTTTTGGGGATCAATCTTGTTTAATATTGTTTTCAGATTTTTTTCTTGGTAATACTTTGTTCGGATTTGTTCAAGGTCAATGCAGTTTGTCAGTATATGGTGTATTGTGTAGGGTTCTTGACACGTTATACAGTTTGGTGTCTCCTCCCCTTTTAGTAGATGTGAGTGGGTGATGGGAGTGTGACCTATTCGCAGTCTGGTCATTACTACCTCTTCCTTTCTCGTTAACTTTTTGGTGTCTCTTGTTCCAATATTTGGTGTTATTTGGAATAATTTGTTTTTGGTGCATGAGCTCCAGTTTTCTTGCCATTTTCTCTTCAAATATGTGTTTATTTTAGTCTTTAGGTCTGTATAGGGGATTTTTCCACTTATGTGGTTTTGTTGCAGAGTTTCCTTTGCTGCCTTATCTGCTTGTTCATTCATGTAGATGCCGATATGGCTTGGTATCCAGCAAAAGATAATGTTTTTTTCCATGGTTATGGCATCTATTTTGTTTAGCAATTTTGTAATAAGTGGGTTTGTCATTTTTTTTCCTTTTAGAGATATGAGTATTGAAAGCGAGTCAGTAAATATGATATATTTTTGATGGTCATCATTGGTTATTATATTTAGTGCCAAATCTATGGCTGTTGCTTCTGCGCTGAAAATAGAGGATTCGTTTGGGAGCCTTTTCTTTAGTTTTATTTTTTTGTGGATGGCTGCGCATCCTACTTTATCTCCATCTTTTGATCCGTCAGTGTAAATTTGTGTATATTCTTTGTATGTATTCTGGATGATAAGTAGTTCTTGATGGAAGGTTGATGGGTGGGTTTTCGTTTTGGGATATTTATTTAATTTTAATATTATGTGTGGTTGTTTGATCATCCAGGGTGGAGTTTTTGATTTGTTATATTTATGTATTTTTGTAGTGTCCATTTGGGCTTCTGTGAGAAGGTTTTTTATCCGGAGGCTGTAGGGCTTGATGACATTTTCTTTCTTGAAGAGATGTGTGTATTGTGGGTGGAGGGTACATTGGTATGCAGGATTTGATGGACATGATACCAGCTTTAGGTAATATTGTAGCACTAACTTCTGTCGTCTTAGAATCAGTGGAGGCTCATGGGCCTCTATATAGAGGCTTTCTACTGGAGAGGTTCTAAATGCTCCCAAGGCTAATCTTAATCCTTGATGATGGATTGTATTTAGTTCTTTTATGTAGGACTTCCTTGCTGCTCCATAGATGAAGCATCCATAGTCCATTTTAGATCTGATTAGAGTTTGGTATATTTTCAATAATGTGACTTTGTCTGCACCCCAATCGGTGTGTGCTAGGACTTTGATCAATTGCATTGTCTTTTGGCATTTTGCTTTTAAATATTTTATATGTGGTATGAAGTTCAATTTTTTATCGAATATAATACCTAAATATTTATGTTGGTCGGTGAGTGGGATGTTCTTGTTATCCAGCTGCAGGTTGGGGTCGTGGTGGAATTTTCGTAATTTGCAAAAGTGGATGCATTTAGTTTTTTCCTCTGAGAATGTAAATCCATTTTCTATGGCCCATTTGTTTATTTTATTCAGACAGAGTTGTAGTTTGCGTTCGGCCGTTTGTATATATTTAGATTGGTAGTATATAAGTAGGTCGTCCACGTATAGGGCGTTTTCAATTCCTGGGTCTATGTTTTTTATGATATTGTTTATTTTAATGTTGAAGAGGGTGACAGACAGGATACTGCCTTGGGGGACCCCCATTTCTTGATCTTTTTGGACTGAATAAGTGTTGTCCATCCGTACTTGGAAGTTTCTATTTGTTAAGAAATTTCTGATAATTTCTGGCATTCTACCCCTAAGTCCTAGTTCATACAGGTCTTTTTGGATTCCGTATTTCCAAGCGGTGTCATACGCCTTTTTCATGTCAAAAAAAATTGCTATTAGATGTTCTTTTTTTGCAAATGCTTTTCTTATGCGCGTTTCCAGTTTTATTAAGTGGTCGGTGGGGCTTCTATTTTTCCTGAAACCTGACTGGCTTTCTGTAATTAGATTTTTGCTTTCCAAGTACCAATTTAACCTTTTGTTAATCATTCTCTCAAAAGTTTTGCACAAACTAGTGAGTGCAATGGGTCGGTAGTTTGTTGGGTTTGTATGATCTTTTTTTTGGTTTGGGTATTGGATTACTGTTGCCTGCTTCCAGTTTTTTTGGAATGTTGTTAGTTATCCATATCTCATTGTAAATTTGTAATAAGTAGTCCAGTGATGGTTTTGGTAGTTTTTGGAGGAATTGATAATGGATCTCGTTGGGGCCGACTGCTGTATCGGGAGATTTGTTTATTGCCTCCTCTAGTTCTGTGCTGTTGAATAATTGATTGTAGTCTTCTTCATTTTTTGATTTGAAGTTTATTTTTATGTTTTCTTCATTTTTCTTTATAGCTTGGAATTTTTTATTTTGGTTTTTTGATGATGAGTTCATTGAGAATTGTTCTGCTAATTTGCGATATTTTGTTTGTCGGTAATCTTTGTGTTGTCGCATATAAGGTGTTTAATAGGGTTCTTTGTATTTTTTCCTGCTATTTTTCTGACCATCTCCCATACTTTTTTGGGTTTTGATTAATTTTTGTTACATAGTCTTTCCACGTGTTCCGTTTTGATTCTTTGATAGTTTTCCGTGCTTTGGCTTTGCTGTTTTTATAGGTGACCAAATTTTCTTTCGTTGGACTGTTTTTGAATTTCCTTAGGTTTGCACGTCTGGCTCTTATAGCTTCTTTGCGTTCTTTATTGTACCAGGGTTTGTTATATTTTGTAGTAGTGGAACTTTTTGGTATGTTCTCCTCAGCTATTGTGAGTAGGGTGTTGCTGAAATATGTGATGTGTTCTAAGTTAGGATTCGCTTCAGGTATTAATTTGTGTTGACATATATTTAGGAAATTTTCCCAATTTGCCTTTTGTAAATTCCAGCGAGGTGTTTTGTCTTCTAGTTTGGGATTCTCGTTTTCTATTATGATTGGGAAGTGATCACTTCCGCATGTATCCTTAGGTGTTCTCCAGCTATAATCCATGTATATAGTTGGGTCACATAGTGTTATATCGATTGCTGATAGGGTTCCCGTTGGTGGGTGCATATATGTATTCTCTTTGTTGTTGAGTAGGCATAGATCATTTTGGTTAATTATTTTTTCTATGGTTTGGCCTCTTTTGTTGTTTTTTGTACTGCCCCACCATATATTGTGACTATTGAAGTCTCCCAAGAGTAGAAAAGGTTTAGGTAGTTGTTTGATTATATTGTTTAATTCTGTTTCGTTTATTGGTATATAGAGTGAACACAGGGTTACTGTTTTGTGTAGTGTTGCAGTTATTGCAACAGCTTGCATATTTATTTGTAAGTTCACTTTGCTGTGTGGAATGTTTTCGTTTATCAGTATTTATGGTCCACCAGTGGCTTTGATAGTTTATGTGGTTGTATATTGATTAATGTTTTATGTTAATTTTGTCATTTTCTTTTAAGTGTGTTTCCTGTAGGCAAATTATTGCAGGACATAAGGATTTGATAAGTATTTGTATTTCTTCGATATTAATTTTTAATCCTCTTATGTTCCACTATAGGATTTTGTTAGTCATGGTTTATATTTTCTTTTTGTTTTGGGTTGTTGGATTCCTCAATCTCCATGACTTCATGGCTTTCGAGGGTTTTTCTTTTTTTTGTTTGGATCTGGACGTTGATCTGGGTCTTGCTTGGGATGTTGCTGTTTTGGGTTCTTGCTCATTTTTTCCCTCTTGATTGCTTGTGTTTGGTTTCTTTTTTTTTTTTTCCAGGGTGTTTTCGGTTTCCATTTTTCCTAGAATTTGGAATCTATTTTGAATGTCTACTGTTTGGTTTTCTTCTTTTCTGGTTCCTTTGCGGAGGGTACTAGGTGATTGTTCTTTTGATTTTGGGATGTTTTCAGTTTGTGTGGGTTTTTTGTTAGAGGATTGTGTTTGGTTTTTTGGATCTGGTGAGATTTTACTCTCAATTGTTTGGTAGTTATTTCCAAGTACAGCTGGAGTTGACGGCAGTTGCCGTAAGGTGGCCCTCGATGTCTCAACTAGTTCACAAAGTGATTTTATGAGGGTAGAGATTTCCTTTAGTTCAGTTTTTTCTATTGCTTTTAATTGATTTTGGTTGCACCTGCGTATGATCTAGTTGGTTCTGTTGTGGTAGCTGTTTCAATAATTTTCCTGGCTTCAGTAAAACTTATGTTTTTAGTATATTTGAGTTCATTTATTTTTTTTTCTTTGATCCAGTTTTGGCAGAGCGATGAGTATGCTGGATGGTTCTCTCCAGTTTGGGCATTTTATATTTCCTTGGCATTCTGTTTCCTGGTGTTCGTTACTGCTACACTTTGGACATACTGCTTTCCTGGTGCAGTATTCTTTGAAGTGGCCAAATTTTTGGCAGTTTAGGCAGCGAAGTGGTCTGGGGATATATGTTTCTACTTTAATGTTAATATATCCAATCTTGAGTTCAGTTGGTGGAGTAGGAGTATTGAAAGTTAATATGTGTTGGCGTTAATTGTTTGTTCGTTTCTTTTTATTGTAATTCTTTTAGTATCTATAACTTTTTGATTTTTTAGGTTTGTTTTTATTTCATCTAGAGAGCAGGTGTTTAGTTCTGGACATCTGATGACTCCCTTTGAGGTGTTGAGGGTTTTGTGAGGGTAGGCCTTGATGTTTATATCATGGAACTTTGTCCATGTTAAAATTTCTTCGGCACTACTTTTAGTAGATACTTGTATAAGTAAAGTTCCATTTTTTAATTTTTTAATTTGTTTTGTGTTCAGATTTTTGTTGATAATTCTTTCGATTTTGAATGGGGACATTTTTGTTATTTGTGTGTTATCTTGCGATTCCAAGATTATATACTCCGGAAAGTTTGTGTTTTCATCTTCATCGCTTTCTGGATGGGGCCTTTTAATTTTTTTGGAAGCCATAGAATATTTTTTGTTTTTTTCATCATTCTTGCTCCCCACCCTCCTAAATTGGGAGATGGTTGGGGGGGAAACCCATTCGCCCAAGCATCTCAGGGATACAATGATGATATACTCAAACAGTGTGTGTAGCTGCTTGTGACGATTTTTTTCATTTCCTTGGACCCAGCAAGGTGTAGAAAGGGTTTGTTGTCAATAGCATCAGTTTTCACCATCTGATTGGCCCTTGCCATCGCCTTCTAATGATAGTATGCGAGTTTTTTTTTTTAATTTTTTATACGAGTATAATGTGTTTCTCTTTATGGGGGTTTACTATTATTAGGGACTCATGACTAGCCGGTTGGTCGGGTCGAGCCTGCCCGACCGCCCGTCTAGCCGAAGGAAGGGCCAAAGTGGAGTGTTGCTAAATCACGGCCATTTGGTTCCAAGTTCGTGAGTTGCTCAGCCACCTAAGGCATTACGGGTCGCCACCTACGGCCAACAGGTGGCCCCATTGAGGGACTTTTACTCTCTGCAGGGGGGCAGTCGGTGTATTCTGATACTCCAACAGGGTCTGGGCGTGGGGGGAGATAAAAAAGGGGAGGGAGGGGGGCCTGTTGTTTTTGTTTTTGGTTTTGCAGAACAAAATTAAGTTTTACAAAAAAGATCAGAAAACAAAAAACATCAATGTAGGTGCATTTCGTCTCAGGAAGCCAAAAGACAGCCTGATCTGGTAGCACCAGTCCAATTTTAAGGAAAAAAAAAAAAACAGCCACTCATCAATAGGGTGGACTTGATATTGTTTTAATTATTTCAGAAAATAAATCCAAATTAAAAACTTGAATGAATAAATTTTTTGCCTCGTTATCAAATTGCGTTTTTGTCAGTTTTTACCTTGATACAAATCGGTCTTATTGATGTATTATTAAAAAAAATATAGCTTGATCTCTACAGTGCTATGATCATTAGCAAGATTCAACAGG